>NC_083706.1:33997140-34304447 GCF_033118175.1 Dama dama
TTGGTCAGCAGTGGCCTGCCACAGGGGTAGGGGCTCTGGATGCAGCAGACCTGGGCATGACATAAGTGCTCTTGGAAGGTCGCCATTAAATGCACCACAGAGCCGCCAGAACTTACCCAGCACTGGGGAAACAGGCTCTGGGAGGGCAAAAACAAGACTCTGTGCACCAGGACCCAGGAGAAAGGAGCAGGGACCCCATAAGAGACTGAGCCAGACTTGCCTGTAAGTGTCCAGGAATCTCTGGCAGAGGCGTGGGTCAGCAGTGGCCTGCTGCAGGGTTGGGGGCCCTGAGTGCAGCAACGTGTGCATGGGAACTCTTGAAGGAGGTTGCCACTATCTGCATTACCTCCACCATAGTTTGACCTCAGGTCATACAACAGGGAGGGAACACAGCCCCGCCCTTCAACAGAAAATTGGATTAAAAGTTTACTGAGCATAGTTCTCCCATCAACAAGACCTAGTTTCCCCCTCAGTCAGCCTCTCCCATCATGAAATTTCCATAAGCCTCTTGTCATTATCCATCAGAGGGCAGACAGAATGAAAACCACAATCATAGAAAACTAATCAAACTTATCCCAAAGACCACGGCCTTGTTCTAATTCAGTGAAACCATGAGCCATGCTGGGTAGGGCCACCCAAGACAGATGGGTCATAGTGGAGAGTTCTGACACTACGTGGTCCACTGGAGAAGGGAATGGCAAACCACTTCAGTTTTCTTGCCCTGAGAACCCCATGAACAGTATGAAACATCAAAAAGATAGGACAATGAAAGATGAACCTCCCAGATTGGTAGGTGCCCAGTATGCTACTGGAGAACAGTGGAAAAATAATTCCAGAAAGAATGAAGAGACAGAGCCAAAGCAAAAACAACATCCAGTTGGGGATGTGACTGGCTATGGAAATAAAGTCTGATGCTGTAAAGAGCAATATTGCATAGGAACCTGGAATGTTAGGTCCGTGCATCAAGGTAAATTGGAAGTGGTCAAACAGGAGATGGCAAGAATGAAAACTCACAATTTAGGAATCAGTGAACTAAAAAATGTACTGGAATGGGTGAATTTAACTCAGATGACCATTATATCTACTACTGTGGGCAAGAATCCTTTAGAATAAATGGAGTAGCTAGCCATCATAGTCAACAAAAGGGTCCAAAATGCAGTTCTTGGCTGCAATCTCAAAAAAGACAGAATGATCTCTGTTCATTTCCAAGGCAAACCATTCAACATCACAGTTTTCCAAGCCTATGCCCTGACCAGTAATGCTGAAGTTGGATGGTTCTATGAAGACCTACAAGATCTTCTAGAACTAACACCCAAAAAAGATGTCCTTTTCATTATAGCAGACTGGAATGCAAAAGTAGGAAGTCAAGAGATACCTGGAGTAACAGGCAAATTTGGCCTTGGAGTACAGAATAAAGCAGGGCAAAGGCTAACAAAGTTTTACAAATAGCTGAGAAAAGAAGAGAAACTAAAGTCAAAGGAGAAAAGGAAAGATACACCCAATTGAATGCACAGTTCCAAAGAATAGCAAGGAGAGATAAAAAAGCCTTCTTCAGTGATCAATGCCAAGAAATAGAGGAAACAATAGAATGGGAATGATTAGAGATCTCTTCAAGAAAATTAGAGATACCAAGGGAACATTTCATTCAAAGATGGGCTCAATAAAGGACAGAAATGGTATGGACCTAACAGAAGCAGAAGATATTAAGAAGAGATGGCAAAGATACACAGAAGAACTATTCAAAAAAGATCTTCATGACCCAGATAACCGTGAAGGTGTCATCATTCACCTAGAGCCAGTCATCCTGGAATGCGAAGTCAAATGGGCCTTAGGAAGGGTCACTACGAACAAAGCTAATGGAGATGATGGAATTCCAGTTGTGCTATTTCAAATCCTAAAAGATGATGCTGTGAAAGTGCTGCACTCAATATACCAGCAGGTTTGGAAAACTCAGGAGTGACCACAGGACTGGAAAAGGTCAGTTTTCATTCCAATCCCAAAGAAAGGCAATGCCAAAGAATGCTCAAACTAACACACAATTGCACTCATCTCACACGCAAGCAAAGTAATGTTCCAAATCCTCCAAGCCAGGCTTCAACAGTACGTGAACCATGATGTTCAGGCTGGATTTAGAAAAGACAAAGGAACCGGAGATCAAATTGCCAACATCTGTTGGATCATCAATAAAGCAAGAGAGTTCCAGAAAAACACCTACTCCTGCTTTATTAACCATGCCAAAACCTTTAACAAACTGGAACATTCTTCAACAGATGGGAATACCATACCACCTTATCTGCCTCCTGAGAAATCTGTATGCAGGTCAAGAAGCAACTGTTAGAACTGGATGTGGAACAACAGACTGGTTCCAAATCGGGAAAGAAGTACATCAAGGCTGTATATTGCACCCTGCTTATTTAACTTCTATGCAGAGTACATCATAAGAAATGCCAGGCTGGATGAAGCATAAGCTTGAATCAAGATTGCCAGGAGAAATATCATAACCTCAGATATGCAGGTTACACCACCCTTATGGCAGAAAGCAAAGAAGAACTAAAGAGTCTTTTGATGAAAATGAAAGAAGAGAGTAAAAATGTTGTCTCAAAACTCAATATTCAGAAAATTAAGCTCATGGTATCTGGACCCATCACTTCATGGCAAATAGAAGGGGAAACAGTGGAAACAGTGACAGATTTTATTTTCTTGGGTTCCAAAATCACTGTCGAGGGTGACTGTAGCCATGAAATTAAAATACTCTTGCTCCTTAGAAGAAAAGCTATGACCAACTTAGCATATTAAAAAGCAGACACATTACTTGGTCAACATAGGTCCATCTAACCAAAGTTATGGTTTTTCTAGTAGTCATGTATGGATGTGAGAGTTGGACTATAAAGAAAGCTGAGTGCTGAAGAATTGATGCTTTTGAACTGTGGTGTTAGAGAAGACTCTTGAGAGTCCCTTGGTCTGCAACAAGATCCAACCAGTCCATCCTAAAGGAACTTAGTCTTGAATATTCATTGGAAGGACTAATGCTTAAGCTGAAACTCCAATACTTTGGCCTCCTGATGCAAAGAACCGACTCATTGGAAAAGACCCTGATGCTGGGAAAGATGGAAGGCAGGAGGAGAAGGGGATGACAGAGGATGAGATGGTTGGATGGCATCACGACTCAATGGACATGAGTTTGAGTAAGCTCCAGGAGTTGGTGATGGACAGGGAGGCCTGGCGTGCTGTGGTCCAATGGGTTGCAAAGAGTCGGACACAACTGAGTGACTGAACTGAAGGCTTAATTTAAGAATCGCTTTGATGCATGAGACAAGTGCTCAGGGCTGGTGGGATGGAGAGAGAGGTGGGAGTGGGGATCAGGATGGGGAACATATATGTAAATCCATGACTGATTCATGTCAATGTATGACAAAAACCACTACAATATTGTAAAGTAATTAGCCTCCAACTAATAAAAATAAATGGAAAAAAAAAGAATCACTTTGTAGAAATTTAAAATTTTGCTAATCTATTTTGAATCATTTCCAATATAATATCCTGTTTTTTGAGCCATGAATCATTATCAGGATATTTTCTCCAATTTTTTCAAATAATATGTCAAACTTAGCTTTTTATGTACATAGTTCAGAAGTGAAAATTGACTACTTTTACTTTGTTTTTGATGTATGAACTATATTTGGAATTTTTAAAGAATCCCTAACCAATGATTTTCTTCATTAGCTTGAGAATGGCTAGTGTATATAAAATGTGAAGTTTAGGTTATGCTGACAATTTAGTCAAAATGGTAATTCTTTCCAGGAAAATCAGAATAAGTAAAATGGTAGGAGATATATAGAAAAGCAAACAGATAAACATTTACTAAACATGTAGAAAAGATGCAAATAAATGTCATATTCTTTTCCTGATTAGAAGGATGACATGCAAAAATTATATTACTTCTTCCTGTATTAATCAGAACACTTAATATGAAAATCAAAATAAAATCAAATCAAGCTGGCCTTACGAAAGAAGCTGTTCGTTGGCTCATGTAATTGGAAGTCCAGAAGAAAATTGAAATTCAAGATTGGCTTAATTTATTGACTTATATCCAAAGTCACAGTTCATTTTTCGATCTTATGTTCTGCCCTGTGTGTTGTTAGCTTTATTCTAAGGTCTGTTTTTTTCCTTCCTGATTGTAAGTTAGTTGGCCAGGGCTCCCTGGATTGTAGGAGTCTTTGTTCACGTCAGGGGTGGGAATAGGGTGAGGGGGGCTTAGGAGAGATATGTCTTTCACAAACTTCAAATAAAAATGCTGAAATACATTCTACTGGGTCAAACTTAAGTTATGTGTTCAACTCTTAACTTTTCAGTATGGTCAGGAAAATGTCAGGATCTGATTAACTTCAGCCAATAAAGAGCTACCTTTGGAATTTGAATCATAGCTCATAGCTAAATTCAAGAATTATAGAAAAAGTGATATTGGGAATGAAAACAAATGTCTCACTTCCCAAATCACATAACTCAATACATATCCATTGAAAAATGTAATGGGATTTGAGGAACTTGACTAACTTATTGTAACATTCATCTGGGAAAATATCCCTGAATGCAAACTCTTGCAATTTCCAAGCATTTATGAAAACAAATGAAGGGGTATTTACAATATACAAAGGTAGAGTAAACCTATAATTTGTTTTCCTACCCAGTGCACATAATAGTGAAAAAGAGACACCATTAATTAATATTCCGGGGAGGAGTTATAATCCAGGGTGTCCCAGACAATACATGTATCCCAGAACATACATGTTATCATCTTCCTGCCAATTGTTGAAATATGGGAAATAGTATTATTGGATCTTCTGATATTTCTGGAGAAATCAGTAATCCAATTTTTATGTAAAATACACTTATTTGAAAAATGTTGGTTTGGTTAAAAATATCTAGAAAAATGTTTTGCCTTATAACTTCTGCTCTAGGAAGTAAATGGTAAAAGTAGGTTTTTTATTTGAATACAAAGAACAAAAAATAAGTAAATATATTGCCAAATAGTAAAACACATATTAAAAATGCAGTAACTAAAGTAGTATGGCATTAATGCAAAAATAAGGTGATAAATCAGCAAATTATAGTATGCAACATCTGGGCTACCACATAACATTGAGCAGAGTTCCATGTGCTATACAGTAGGCCCTTACTGGTTATCCATTTTAAATATAGCAGTGTGCACATGTCTATCCCAAACTCCCTAAATATCCCTTCTCTTCATCCTTCCCCCCAGCAACCATAAGCTCATTCTTGAAGTCTTCTCACTCAGACTATTGATAGTCTCTGAACTGCATTTCTTATCTATTAATGTGCCTCATGAATCTACATATTATGACTAGAATTTTAAAGTGGCAAATTTAAACATTATTCCTTTCTTAAAACATATCAATATTTTGTCATTGTTTCCAGAGCAAAGACAGAAATGTCATAATGTCTATAATTAAATTCACAGTCTGATCCTAACCTGCTCTTACACTTCAACTTGCCCATGCTCTAGCTCAGCAGTATTTGGACTTCATTTTCCAAGATAGTAAGTTTCAGACCCTTAATAAACATACAAGTTGGAGAAATTGAATAAATAGTGATCATGCACATCTCATGTTCAAGAAAGAACACTAACTTACACTTATAAACTTGAAAGTCACCAGTGTTCCCATGTGCTTAAAGCAGTGATTAAATTATTTACTTAGGGAATCTAGATACAAGGGAGAGGAACTCAAAGGTCTGATTGCTGAAGCATCCAGCACTAAGAGACAGGAAGAATAAAGAAGCAGAGAATAAGATGCCAGAAAAGTAGGGGGAAACCAGGAGAGCTTGTCATCTCTAGGAAACATGTACAGAAGATAAAGAGGAATAGCCAGTGTACATATCAAAAGAAAGATCTAGCATTATAGAGATTATACATGAAGAGGCAGAACTGTACTGTTTGTATAGAACACCTAATGGAATCTAAAGTCTTTATGATTAATGAGAGAACTTAGCAACTTTGGTAAATATGTAATCAATATACAAAAATCAGTGTTTCTCTACCTGCAACAACAAAGTTGGAAAACATAATTTTGAAAGGTTTCCATATTTCACAGTAACTCTTTTCCAATCTTAATTCAACTAAGTCTCTCAACTCAATCATTTTCTCTCTCTCCACATCTGTGTCTATGTATATGTGTGTGTGGCATGTGCATGTATATGTATCATAGGCATATCTCTAATAAAAGATGAGCATGATGCTTATGGAACAAATTGGAACATTTTATTCAATTACAGTACAATCATAGAAATATGCATAAAATGTCATATTGATATGTAGGAAAGTTTAATATCTTGGACACTCTAAAGTTTGTGATACCTTTTAGTGAAAATATTAAACAAGTATAGTATTAGAATAGATACAAAACACAGAAATGTGAATAGTGAATTTTAGTATGTGATGAAATGGCATTGCATAAAAGGATGGAATATTCTAAAAAATTGTGCTGTGAAAATTATCAATGCTAGGGTCTGGAGTAAGTCCATATATGAAATGATATCAAAAATCAGTTCCATGTACATTAAACACAAATATGCAAAAAGAAACTTCTTGGCAGAAGGACCTTTTGTTTTTATACTTCCAAAATTGTGATCAAGTTTTTTTTTTTTTTTGGAAAGGGAGTAATATAAATTCCCACACCAAACATACAAACTGGAGCATGTGATGTTGTGATCAAGTTTTTGTAAGGCTTCTTCTGATGCCACTTCAGAAAGTGGTAAAGGACAGAGTGTGCTTAGAAATTCTCCAGCCAAGAATACTAGAATGGGTTTCCATTTCCTTCACCAGGAGATCTTCCTGACCCAGGGATTGAACTCGAGTCTCCTGCATCGCGGGCAGATTCTTTACTGTCTGAACCACCAGGAAAGCTTTAGAAAATCTAGCTGGACATCTTTGCAAAATAACATTTGGTGTGCTTATTAAAACTTAAATGTTTTTGCAAGATAGTTTCATGACCATACTTCTTCACATATCTTGACATACTTCAGAGATGAATCTGTGCATGTGTGTGTGTGTTTTTTTTTTAATATCATTTCACAACTCCGTGATTTCACTCCTGGATATTGAGTCTGGCAAAAGTGAAAATGTATATTCACACAAAAACCTGTATTGTTCACTGTCACTTTATTTGTAATAACCAAATTTATAAATAATTCAAATGTCCTTCTAAAATGAGCAAAAAAAAACTTTATGAATTAAAAAAAGAATGTCCGTAACTCTGGAATACTAGTCAGCAATTAAAGAAAATAACTAGTGATATACTCAACTATTTGAATGTATCTCTAGGGAATTTTGCTTAGTGGGAACAGTCAACCACAAAAGGTTACATACTACATGATTCTATTTATATAACATTCTCAAAATGACAACTTTATACTGAGAGAATGAGGGAGTAGAGGTTTTCTCTGCATTGATGGAAGAGTCTGCATCTTGATTTGGGTGGTGGTTATATGGAACTGTACATCTGATAAAACTTTTAACATGTTGCACATCAGGGGACAAAACAAAGCAAAAGCAAGTGCTTGAAAAAACTGGTGAAAATGGAATAAGGTCTGTAGTTTAGTTTATAGCATTGTGTGAATGTCAATTTCCTGACTTTTAAAATGTACCTATTTTCACCTTAGATGTTATCATTGGGGAAGCCGAATGAAAGGAGAGTTCAGTACAAAAGTAAGCTCTATACATCGAAACATAATACTATGAGTTAAGCTATTTCAAAATATAAAGTTTAAAAAATTCATACTCTCCTACTTGTTTCACCATACAAAGAAGGCCTACGTTTTCCAGAAACCACTTTTTCCTTCTAAAGAAACT
Organism: Dama dama; assembly: GCF_033118175.1. Taxonomy (NCBI): domain Eukaryota; kingdom Metazoa; phylum Chordata; class Mammalia; order Artiodactyla; family Cervidae; genus Dama; species Dama dama. The sequence continues at coordinate 34,005,008 of NC_083706.1, forward strand.
TGAGCATCTTTTCACAAAAACACATTTAAACACTATCTACAACCATTGATAATATAGGCATACAGCAGTTTTTATCTTTTTCTGAATGGCCACTAACAAAGTTATTAGCAGTATGACTTTGCCTCCTGAAGGAACTCGAACAAACACACACACTCATAGCAGGGATAGACATGCCTGCTGGGCTTTCAAGCACAGTAATGAATGGAGAGAGAACGGTAGGACCAAGAAGACAGGGAGGACATACAGAGAGTAGGAAGCCTCACTCACATACATCAATGGGTTTAATTCTGTTCTCCTATTATGGCATATTTGGCCTGTTAGAAACTCTAGAGATTTTTAATAAAGTAAATCTGGCTCAGTGGTAAAAAAAAATCTGCCTGGCAATGCAGGAGACTTAAGAGACGTCAGTTCAATCCCTGGGTCAGGAAGATCCCCTAGAGTTGGAAATGGCACCTGCTCCAATATTCTTGCCTAAATTTGGTGGACAGAGGAGTCTGATGGGCTACAGTCTCTGGGGTCACAAACAGTTGGACACGACTGAGCATGACAATGGCGATAATGCAAACCAAGATATATTTGTTATCTGAAAAAACCCTAATAAAGTAAATAAACTTCTCATATATATTGATTTGCATCCATTAAATACTCTGAACACCTTGCCACTCATTAGCTGTTTTACTGTCCTCAGAAAAAAATTCCGAGGGAAACATTCATGAAGAGAAAGCATTTAATTAGTATTTCACCTTAAGTGAATAGATTGAATAAGAAACCAATTAGTATCTAGATAATAGAAAGTCTAATTACCCACAAACATTGAACAGAAAATCTTCATTATTTTCCTTTCTAACTGAAGCAGAAGGTAGAGAAGCATCTCAGGAGTGTCTGTTCTAATCCCTCTCCTGCCACTAATTTATTGCTAGAGGCACAAACAAGCAACTTAATCAGGAGATTAAGACATTTGGCTAATATACTTGAGGCTGATTCTGCTTTGGATGAGTGAAATGTGTTTGGGAATACTCTAGAAAACAAGCTTACTTCTCCATAAGCTAATAAACATTTACTTTGTGAAAAAAAGAAAGAGAGGAAACAAGCACTAAAAGCATTCCACTAAACCTGAAATAAAGTGTGTGTGTGTGTGTATATGTGTGTGTGTGTATGTATGTGTGTGTGTGTGTTCCACCAGGACAGTCAGCCTTAAGCGCAGAAATAGGGAACAAGACCATTCACTAAACTTGGAGCATTTTAAAAGTCATAGTTTGAACTAGAAGAAAGAGAAATTAAGAAAGCAACCCCATTTACAATCACAACAAAAAAGAATTAAGATAGCTAAGAAGAAATTTAACCAAGAAAGTGAGAGCTATACACTGAAAACTATAAGGCACTGCTGAAAAAAAAATTGAAGACACAAAGAAATGGCGATATAGTCCATGCTCATGTATTAAAAGAATTAAGGTTATAAAATGTCCATACTACCTAAAGCAATCTACGGTTTCCATGCGGTCCCTATCAAAATCCCAATAGCATCTTTCACAGAAATAGAACAACAACAAAAAATACTAAAATGTATATAGAACCACAAAAGACCCCAAATAGCCAAAGCAGTTGGGGGAATTTATCACAGTCCTCTTAAGTGTTTTGTTTATATCATCTGCAAAAAATAATAATAATCTAGCAGGCAAAAGAAAACTTTAAGAAAAGTAAAAAGAAGTAAATGTACTCCTCAATTCTTTTATATGTATATTGTGTATCATATTTATTCTTTTATATATATGTAATAAGTATATTTTACATACATATTATACATATATTTTATATAATACATATACATATAATGCATATATTATACATATAATACTTATTTAGTGGAAAAACATGAGTACAAAACATGAGTACACATGAACAAAGAAAGTGAAGTTGCTCAGTCATGTCCAACTCTTTGCAACCCCATGGACTGTAGCCTACCAGGCTCCTCCATCCATGGGATTTTCCAGGCAAGAGTACTGGAGTGGGTTGCCATTTCCTTCTCCAGACGATTTTCCTGACCCAGGGATCGAACCCAGGTCTCTCACATTGTAGGCAGATGCTTTACTGTCTGAGCTACCAAGGAACTTCCTATAAAACACTGTAGATATGCTCAATTCATCAATTTGACTCACTTGTCATACTGTGCCACATTTAGACAGTCCTTGATTTCCAAGGATGACACTTTAAATGCTTGGCCCATTATTACCACCTTATCAATTTATGACACAGCACAACTAACATGAATTTATAAATTTATTTTATTCTGTTTCTGACAAGCAGTGCATAAAGCTTCTACACTTTTTTTCTCAGAAGTCTTGGTCTGTTTGGGTTGTTATAATAAAATAGTATAAACTGGATAGCTTATAGACAACAGAAACTTATTTCTCACCATTCTGGAGACTGGGAAGTCCAAGATGAGGGTGTTGACAGATCAGTCATCTGGTCCAGAAAGTTCCTGGGTTCATCATAGAGAGTCATCTTCTCACTCTAACCTCATGTGGTGAAAGGGCAGAGGACCTCTCTCTGAGCCTCTTTGCAGTCAGTTCAGGTGCTCAGTCGTGTCCGACTCCTTGTGACCCCGTGGATTGCAGCATGCCAGGCCTCCCTGTCCATCACCAACCCCTGGAGATTGCTTAAACTCATGTCCATTGAGTCAGTGATGCCATCCAACCATCTTATTAACTGTTGTCCCTGTCTCCTCCTGCCTTCAATCTTTCCCAGCATCAGGGTCTTTTCAAATGAGTCAGTTCTTCACATCAGGTGGCCAAAGTATTGGAGTTTCAGCTTCAGCATCAGTCCTTCCAATGAATATTCAGGGTTGATTTCCTTTAGGATTGACTGTTTTGACCTCTTGCATTTCAAGGGACTCTCAAGAGTCTTCTCTAACACCACAGTTCAAAAGCATCAATTCTTCAGCACTCAGCTTTCTTTATAGTCCAGCTCTCACATCCATACATGACTACAGGAAAAACCATAGCTTTGACTAGAAAGACATTTATTGGTAATGTTTTAGTATGCTGTCTGGGTTGGTCATAATTTTTCTTCTAAGGAGTAAGTGTCTTTTATTTTCATGGCTGCTTTATAAGGATACTAATCCCATTCATGAAAGAACTGCCCTCATGACCTAATCACCTCCCAAAGGCCCCACCTTAAAGTACCAACAGATTGGATATTAGGATTCATCAGACAAATTTCGAGCAGATACTAGCTTTCAGACCATTGCAGATGTATTTTCTTAAAAAGTACCCACCTTTACACGTCCCATAGACCCACTCTATCTGAGTCACTGGAAATCTTTCAACAAAACGAAAGTAAGGGGCGGGGTGGGGATAAAAAAGACTTTGCGGTTTGATCCATACAACAGGAAAGCTAAGGTGGTTTGTAAGTAACGTTACAGAGAAAGTTACGTCATAGTTATGTCTTCTAGGAATTTTCACACTAGTGAAAAGGAAACTGGATGAGCAATTCAATCATTACAACATTACAAATATTACAAAAGCTGTAAATTTAATATGGAATGCTGAATAAGCCCCCAATATTATTACTAATTTCAGCCAAGGCAGAGGTGAAGAGTAAGATACATCAGAAATGGTCCTTGTGCAAAGTCGTAAAGAATGAATAGATCTCCACAGTGTAATCTTACCCAGCCAGGAAAAAAAAAAAATGGTTTATTCAAAGTAGGAGGCAAAAGTAAATATGGCATTGTCTAGGTGTCCCTGGTTTTTTCACATGACTTGATTTTTTTTTTTTTTTTTTTGGATAATAGTGAAAAACTAGGCTGGAAAGAGACTTATTCAGAAGTAGCAGTTGGACTGATTGAAACATTGCAAAATAATGACCATATGTGCATTTTAGATAAATCCTACTAGTTTGTGGATGACACATTTAACAAGAAGTCTGAAAATAGGTTATAGAGGATACTTCAGTGGAAGAAGAAAAGATATCATGTGTTTCAAACTTCAGGAGAGAGTAGGAAGAAGACATTATGAAATGAATAAGAAGGGGAAAAAAATTTTTGTTTTCAGAACTAGAAAACAAACCAATGATTGTAAGTTCATGAGTCCAATTTATTAATGTCTAGTAAACTGTCTGTAGAAAATAATTATGTTACAAAACTTTCTGGAAAGAAGATATCCTGTCACCAGAAGGTAACCTGAAAGCATGGTACATTTCTAGATATAAAAGATCCCATCAGTTCAGTTCAGTTCAATCACTCAGTCATGTCCGACTCTTTGCAACCCAATGGACCACAGCACACCAGGCCTCCTTGACCATCACCAACTCCTGGAGTTAACCCAAAGTCACGTCCATTGAGTTAGTGATGCCATCCAGCCATCTCATCCTCTGTCATCCCCTTCTCCTCCCACCTTCTATCTTTCCCAGCATCAGGATCTTTTCCACTGAGTCAGTTCTTTGTATCAGGTGACCAAAGTATTGGAGTTTCAGCTTCAACATCAGTCCTTCCAATGAACTCCCAGGACTGATCTCCTTCAGGATGGACTGGGTGGATCTCCTTGCAGTCCAAGGGACTCTCAAGAGTCTTCTCCAACACCACAGTTCAAAAGCATCAATTCTTCAGCACTCAGCTTTCTTTATAGTCCAACTCTCACATCCATACATGACCACTGGAAAAACCATAGCCTTGACCAGACGGACCTTTGTTGGCAAAGTAAGGTCTCTGCTTTTTAATATGCTGTCTAGGTGATCATAACTTTCCTTCCAAGGAGTAAGCATCTTTTAATTTCATGGCTGCAGTCACCATCTGCAGTGATTTTGGAGCCCAGAAAAAGTCTGCCACTGTTTCCCCATCTATTTGCCATGAAGTGATGGGACCAGATGCCATGATCTTAGTTTTCTGAATGTTGAGCTTTAAGCCAACTTTTTCACTCTCCTCTTTCATGTTCATCAAGAAGCTCTTTAGTTCTTCTTCACTTTCTGCCATAAGGGTGGTGTCATCTGCATATCTGTGGTTATTGATATTTCTCCCAGCAATCTTGATTCCAGCTTGTGCTTCCTCCAGCCCAGCATTTCTCATGACGTACTCTGCATATAAATTAAATAAGCTGGGTGAAAATATACAGCCTTGACATACTCCTTTTCCTATTCGGAACCCAAATAATTGCTTTAAAATTAATTTTATTCCTTTTTTTTAATGCATATTTTCTTCAGTAACTGAAATAATTTTTAAAAACTGATATAAAAAATAGTATTTCATAAAAATTGCAATCCATTTCTCTTCTGCCAAGAGCCAGTTGTTAAATAGTCAGGATTTGCTGGCCAAGACACAAATCAAAGATATGCTGAAGAACTCATATATGAACAAGAAAATTTCCACAAACATTTAATCTTAAAAATTCAAAATTTCATTTATAGATATGTTTTCAAATTTTCATTTTATTTTCACATTTCACCAAGTATTATCTTTTCATTTCTTTTAACCATTTAAGAATATAAAAATAAGTCTTAATTCACTGCTATGCAATAGGAGAAAGTGGAATGGATTTGGCCTTCAGGCTGTAATTGTTTACTCTTGCTCTAAAAGTAAAGTCAAGCACTACCTTTTTCTCTTTTCCTTTGGTTTCTGCTTTCTTTTTATTATTTTTTTAATTTTTTTTAAAAAATGGGGTATAGTGGCTTCACAGTATTGCATTAGTTTCTGCTGTACAATGAAGTGAATCCGATATATATATATATATATACACATACACACACACACACACACACGCACATATATCCCCCCTTTCTTGGACCTCCTTCCCACTCCCCCCACCCAACTCCCCTAGGTCATCACAGAACACTGGATTGGGCTCTCTGTGTTATATAACATCTTTCCATCAGCTATCTATTTTACACATGGTAGTGTATATGTCAATCCCAATCTCCCAATCCATCCTACCCACCTTTACACGCCACCACATCCACAGGTCTGTTCTCTGCATCTGCATCTCTATACCTGCCCTGCAAATAAGTTCATCTGTACTATTTTTCTAGATTCCACACATATGCATTAATATTGCATATATGTTATATGATGTGCATATATACACATGTATATGCATACATGATATTTTATGGTATATTTATCATTTATATGATATTTGTTTTCCTTTTTCTGACTTACTTCAGTATGTGCAGCAGATTCTAGGTTTATCCACATCTCTACAAATGACCTAATATCATTCCTTTTTATGGCCGAGTAATATTCCATTGTATATATGTGCCACATCTTCTTTATCCATTCATCTGTCTATGAACACATAGAGGTTCCTTAATAAACTAAAAATAGAGCTACCATATGACCCAGCAGTTTCACTACTAGGCATATACCCTGGGAAAAACATGATTCAGAAAGAAACAAATACCCCAGTGTTCACTGCAGCACTATTTATATTAGCCAGAACGTTTAGCAACCTAAATGTCAAGCACTACTTTTGAGATAGCCTACATACTATTCAAGAGAAATTGAGATTTTTAATAGTGAAATGTAGCAATAAGGAAAAGAGTAACCCCTGCAAAGAATAGTTGCCATACACATTTTTAAGAGCAAGAATGCACTGTGCTGTCATTGAAAAAAATGAAACTATTAATGTGAGTGAGAAGGCAATTCAAGAAAGGAAAACAATCCATACTTAAAAGCAGAAGAATGGCTTAATCTTTAATTCCATTATTGTTTGAAAATATGTATAGTGAGAGAAAGCAGAAAACGAGAATAAATTCTCTAAGTATAATGAGATGTCTTGTAAAAAAGAAAAACAATGCCTGTGAAAAATCCCCAAGGAAGCTCTTTTATATTTCATACAGCTCTCAAGATTTGCTGCATTAATTATGAATTTTGGACTGAAATTATAAAGAGGAAAAATTCAAGTAATGTACATCATGGTAATGCATTGTGTATTATGACATTCCATTTAATATCATTGATTTCTGAGTTAGTTTGCTTAAGCAATTTATAGATGACCTTCATACTTTATAATAGAGTGCTATAAAAGTTATTATTTCTTTTAGAAGAATGCTACTTTGCTTCATTTCAACCTTTGGTCTTGGGTTAATAAGAGAATACATATTAGACCATTATTAAAGTTAAATTTTATATTTTATTTTTATTATTCCCATTTACAAGATATAAAATTTTCAGAATAAAACTCAAAAATGTGAAGACTGCTCAGACTTAAAGTTTTCCATTTCAGGACCCTCCCAATATGAGAATTAAGATTAATATATTATTCTTATTTAATGATCTCAAAAAGTATAACAGAGTTCAAATGAAGCAAATTAATTCAAATTGGTGCATTTGCAATCAGTTCTCTTCAAAAAGTATTTTTCTGCTTTGCTTCAAAATAATTATGCCCTATATGTTATGCTTATTAGCTTTCTAAATTAATCCTTACCATGCAGAGAAGCATTGCGTGAATCAAGTCCATTAAATAATCACAGAAAGGCATATTTGGCTTTACAATCTAAGCAGGAAGAAGATATCCAAAAACATGCTCTACATGGGATCTTTCAAGTTTTCAGCCTTGCACCATTAAATATGATATTATCTGTAAGTTATTCATAGATGTCTTGATCAATTGTATTAATCAATTCTAACCAATTCTATTCACAATTTTCCAAGAGTTTGTTATCAGAAATATATTTTTAATTCAATCAAATGTTTTTTCTGTGTCTTCTAAGATGATCATATAGGTTTGTTTTTTTGTTTTATTTTTATGGCCAATTATATAAATTTCACATGTTTAGCATTGTATTCCAGTAAAACTGGTCATAATTATTATCCTTTTTAATTGTTGTTTGGTCTGATTTGATACATATAAAATATTGAAGGGGTAATTAAATATAAAATATTCACAGGGTAATTAAATTTTCAAGTCTAGAAACTCAGTTGTTTTCCAACTGGATTGTTATACATATTCCAATATTAATTTTGATCCTGGTTTTACAGGTCTATGTATGTGCTGTATTATATTTTCTAAATGATGTATTTTTTTAGTTCATGAATTGCATTAGGATTGAATTAATTTCTATTATATCTTGCTATGGCAATGTCATACTTATTCATTCTAATTACTGTAGAATTTTAGAGCATAAACTTAAAAATTTATACAAAGGCATAAGCCTAAGATTTCAAGTATATTAATGTAAAAGAAATATGGATAAAGTAACTGTATGTTTCACTGAACCAGATTTTCATTAACAAATCCTGTAATATTAAATTCTAGATATAAGAAACCATTAAATGGCAAACTAATGAATTAGCAAAGCATAAATCTAGCTCTCCATTTTGTTTATTGTAAGTAGATTATTGTGGATCATTTGAAGACTGGTAATGAATTATCTTTCAATTTCTTTTTGTTGTCATTTTTGGGTTTTTTTTTTTTTTTTCTGTTTTTTGGCTGTGTTGTGTGGCTTGTGAGGTCTTATCTCTCCAACCAGGGATCGAACCCCAGCCTTCAGCAGTGAAAGCCTGGAGTCCTAATGACTGGACCACCAGGGAATTTCCATATCATTTTTCAATTTCTTGATCAATTTTTTCTACACACCTTTTATTGCAACAAAGTGAGAAACAGAAGAATATCTTTTATATGTAAATAGATGAACAATTTTGGGAATAAAAGATGAATTTGTATTACTTTTCCCAAAAAGGCTGGTCACTTGCTTGAGAAACCATCAAAGGATGAGAAAATGTGATGATTAGGGAATCGCATTACTGCAGAACATTTGGGATAAGATAGTCTAGCTAGACGGAGAAGGCAATGGCACCCCACTCCAGTACTCTTGCCTGGAAAATCCCATGGATGGAGGAGCCTGGTAGGCTGCAGTCCATGAGGTCACGATGAGTCAGACATGACTGAGCGACTTCACTTTCACTTTTCACTTTTCACTTTTTTGCATTGGAGAAGGAAATGGCAACCCACTCCAGTGTTCTTGCCTGGAGAATCCCAGGGATGGGGTCGCACAGAGTTGGTCACGACTGAAGTGACTCAGCAGCAGTCTAGCTAGAATGCATAACTCTCAAATATGGGAGAATATTTAGATGAGGGTTGAATGGTGAGGGAAGCTCTTAATGTGAATTCTAGGCCACAGATAGTGGAATGCAGAAAACCAGGCAATCTCATAGACAGCTGCAGTGAAAGCCAAGTTCACTTAAAGATAAAAACATACAGAAAGCATTTCATCAATAAATTGATTACATAGGGTATCTGTTTACCAGGGAACAGGATTCTCTAGTCAAAAAACAACAAATTGGGAGACCGTTTTACTTTCTTCAGTATTAATACTTTTAAATTACTGAGTAAATAAACATACTAATATATAGATTATCTCATTTAATTTTTAAACATTAGTCTAAAGAAAATACTATTACATCATCCCAATTTAAAGATGATAAACTGGATCTTAAAGATGTTATTAACTAACCCATCAAATGGTGAAAAGTCGCTCAGTTGTGTCCAACCCTTTGTGACCCCACGGACTATAGCCTACCAGGCTCTTCCTCCATGGGATTTTGCAGGCAAGAATACTGGAGTGGGTTGCCATTTCCTTCTCCAGGAGATCTTCTCAACCCAGGGACTGAACCTGGGACTCCCACATTGTAGGCTTTACCGCTTTACCGTCTGGGCCACCTGGGAAGTCTCAACCATTTAAGTCGGCATAAATAGTCTATATGAGACAAGACCGATACCTAAGTAATGTGATTTCAAAGTATGTCCCCTAAAGCCTGTGCCGTGTGGCTCCAGAGCTGTGGTATGGGCTAACCAATACCCCTTTGGCTTTTTCTGAACACAGTTTCTCTGAGTACAACCTAAGATCATATGAGCATTATTGGCAACACCATTACCCTGTTAACACAAACATTTGTTCTTGCAAATGGAGCGTATAATAAATCAAACATTCCTAAATATTTTTCTTTCCCGCATACCATAAGTTATATTTTTCTGAATTTGCATATTTTTAAGCTCTCACAGGATTTCCATTTGTCTCTTTTTTACACTTCATTTTAATAGATCTCAGACATCATTCCAGACTGTCCTAAAAAATATCTGTAAATAAATGCATTGAAAAAAAAAATAAATAAATGCATTGATATCTTTCCTGGGAAAACTTTAAAATAAAATTTATTAATAAGTAAACTTGCAGAATGTGAGACATAGTTTGTAAAAAGTTAAGTAACATCATCTAAACAGGTATTACAAAAGATGATTACATTATAATTAATGATATCAAAAGGAAAGAATTATCAACTCAAAGAGGCTCTTTTTAATTAAACAGTTACATGTGTATCTTCTGGTCACATATTAAATGGTGATGGAAAGACTACATTTCAGAGGATAAATACACAAGAAAAGGGCCACAGGTTGTATATGGGCTTGTATCTGTGGATTATAAATGGGAAAAAAGTGATGACAGGGAAATGGTAACATTTTTCAAGCCAAAAATGGTAAAAGGTCTTTCTGTGCCATTTGTTCACGGTAATATTAAATAAAGGTATATGCATAAAGTCACGTGCTGTTCTTGCTTAGTCACTAAGTCCTGTCTGACTCTTTGTGACCCCATAGATGGTAGACCAGTAGGCTCTTCTGTCCATAGGATTTCCCAGGCAAGAATACTAGAGTGGGTTGCCATTTCATTTTCCAGGGGATCTTCCTGACCCAGGGATTGCACCCACGCCTTCTGCATCGGCAGGCAGATTCTTTACCGCTGGGCCACCAGGGGGAGCCCAGGGCCATGTCCTGTATAAATGTAAAACTCTATTACTACATTAAGGAGTGCCCACTCTAGTGATTAAAAGGATTAAACTGAATATGAGGTAAAGGAGCTTCCATAATATCAGCTCTATTATTTGAATGAGTCTACTTTTCACAGAAAACAAATCATCTCTTCCCACGTGAGACTACATAATTTTCAAGAATAGTGTAAATTAAACAGAATTTTATTTTTATATTATAAAATTCACTAGTATCTTCATGCTCTGACTAGTCCACTTGTGGCTTTTTGGCCTTTGGGCATCACCAATAAATAAAGGAATAAATGTAAATAAATAAATACAGAATCCTAATTTTAGGTATAGCTTAAATTCTTTTGACAAATATTTATTCCTCAACATCTACAATAGGCCCACTCATCCATGTTTAAGGTACTGGGATAATTCAAAAATAATTGGATGCTTTGTAATGAATTATTTACAACTGTCCACAAGTCAGTTACTGAATATATTTCTGAAACCTCTCCAAGCAATTAGAGCATTTCATTGCTTCCAAAGGGGCACTAAGCCTGCTATTCAAAACAGAATTAAGGTATGCACTGTTGTTACTGTTACTCTGTAATTCAAGCAAAAAGTCTTAAAATATACTTGCCCAACCAGAAAACATGGGGAAATTATTTTGACTCTCTTCACCCAGCAATATTCAAATTCAAAAGAGAAATGTAGGTATCTTTTATGTCATATTGATTGTTTTTGGCTTTCACTGAGTCAAACAGGGTCGATCAATGTGGAATTTTACACTTTGCTAGAAACAGCTTCAGCAAAATATGTTATTATTAGCTTCATTTGAAATTGTAATTTCAAAGCCACACTTTGCTGGAGCAGGAGGAGAGGCCACGGGTAATAGAAACCATAAATGAGAAGCAGCTTGGTCATGGATTCAGGTGCCAGCAATATATTCAGTTCACTGGATTCAGGTTGCCTGACCCAATTTTTTGTGAATAATTCTTTTTCCCTCATACACTCTTTATGCAGGAACTAAGATATTACTTTAAAGGAATTTTAAATTTGGGGAATCCATTTTTTTAACACCTAATACACAGGTCCTAGAAATTTTTATTACCGTTGAAAAAAAAATTAGAATTTTCTGATTTGTATTCTAACAAATATTCTATGAATATATAGTCACTGTTACCCCTCATTACAATAGAGAAGTCCCCTAATTTCTTTGTGCCTAGTGACCCTTGGTCAGTTGGAAATAAATGAATTTTGTCAACCTATATGACACCATTATCAAATGCTCTGAATTCAAGGACCCAGGGCATTTATCTCATACCAAAGGCTTCCCAGGTGGCACAGTGGTAAAGAATCTGCCTGCCAACGCATGATACGCAAGAGATAGGTTCGATCCCTGTTTGGGAAGATCCCCTGGAGTAGGAAATGGCAACCCTCTCGAGAGGGTTCTTGTCTGGAAAATTCCATGGACAGGGGAGCCTGCGGGGATGCAGTCCATGGGTTCACCAAGAGTCAGACATAACTGGGCACACACACACATGCTGTCAGTGTTCCTTCAGGTTAATTCAGGATCTGAGATTTGTAGGACAACTTCTAGGAGTTATTATTTATGAAACAGAGAAATGGGTAAGTTCTCAAAATTTTGATTCTGATTTTTTTTGTCCTGCAAGTACAAAATATACATCTAACATGGCTAAAGAATGTATATTTTATCTCAGTAAGGTAATAAAGGGTGTTCCTCAAAGAATCTGCTTTGGATTTTTTTTCCTTCCAGTGACTATTAGATAACTGAACACTCACCACCACAAAGTTCTATTGTGAGAGAGATGATTGCAATGTGCATAGCATTAAAAGTGGGAATGCTAATAGCTTTAGTAACAGTAATGATGATGGTGACAGCTTTTTGTTGCTGTAATTGTGTTGTGATTGCTACATTTTTTCAATGTGTATCAAAGATTATGTTTAATCTGTTGATCAATGAAGAAATCAGTAAGAAATTACAATTTGTTTCTATTCCCTTTATTTTTAATGGATATCTTGTTGCAAAAACCAGTAATCCAGAAACCAAGCACCACACTCAGAGAATTGGAGAACTCAGATTTATTACTTTGGAGTTAACACTCCAAGTTCTGAAAAAAAAAAAAAAAAAAAAACACTCCAAGCTCTGAGCCCTGAACAAAGGGGTTACAGAGTTTTTACAGACAGGCTATAGTGGGCAACACTAGCTGCTAATAGGTTTGATTTAAACTAAGGGGCTTCATGTGCGGGAACAGTGGTCCAGATGGGGAGGAGGATGCCTGACCTTTACAGGGACAGGCATGATTAAGCAGGAATGCAGGGGCTGGATGATTGGAAAGAGCAGGACAAGGGTGCGTGAGATAAGCTCCAGCTCCTAGTACTGTAAGTCCTCACTTTCCGAGACTACATGACCGACATGATCCAGACTTTGCAAGGAACAAGCTGTTACTGAGGCAGAACAAACAGGAGGTTGTGTAAAATTTTAACTTTTCCTCTTTAATCTCAGCTTCTCACTACCTTTCCATTTTCCACACTGGATTTGGAGCCTTGACTGATTTGCAATCTATTTGTCAATCTTTCTAAACTGACATCACCTTCTCTTTGGGAGAAAACTCTGTTCCCCATTATCTGTGTGGTTTTCCCTAAATCATAAAGTTCTTGCCTACTTAATTTTTAAGTGTTACCCCCCTGAGCATTGTGGCTACTCTATCTCACCCATCAAATACAGACTTTTTATATCAGCCACTGTCAAGAGACCAGTGATGTGAAAGTGAGAGTTGCTCAGCCGTGTCTGACTCTTTGTGATCCCTTGCACTATACAGTCCATGGAATTCTCTAGGCTAGAACACTGGAGTGGGTAGCCTTTCCCTTCTTCAGGGGATCTTCCCAACCCAGGGACTGAACAGAGGTCTCCCACATTGCAGGCAGATTCTTTACCAGCTAAGCCTCAAGGGGAGCCTGTCAACAGACCAAGATGCTACAAATTTCAGCTGCTATTAATGGACCAATATTCTATTCTTCAATGGCCACTTATTTTAGACTTCTACTAGAGATTTCATTCAGGGAAGAGTCATTTACCTATCCAAGTTCTCTAGGTCCAATCTTAGTAATTCCTACTTCCCTCTGCTTTCCAGTCATTATTTTTGGAGAGTCTGGTTTCCTCATGGCAGACTAAATGCAAGGACAAGAAGAAGACAGTGATAAAGCAGGTTCATCAGGCAGGCTTACTATTCTGAGTTACATGTTCTTCTGGGGGTTCCTCAAAAGCATATTCCTCTAGAGTGCTCAGTTGTATCAGTGATGTCCAACTCTTTTGTGACCCCCAAAGACTGTAGTCCTCCAGGCAAGAATACTTGAGTGGGTTGCCATTCCCTCCTCCAGGAATATACCTCTAATATGTTGCTGATAAAAAAGATATAGTCAAGCTTATACCTGATCATAGAAAACAAAACTCATTGTCATATTTACCCAAGCAGGATTTGAATGTAAACTCTGATTTAGGTTAACTAAAAATTGGACTGCAAATTTTGCACTCATATTAAAAAGTTGGACTACCTAAGCTGGCATTAAAAAAAAGAAAATTTAACATGTGGTCACTTAGTTTTCACCAATAGAAAAAGAGAACAGTAGGAGCCTTGGAAAGTGGGGGAACATTTACCTTCCTCACTCATGTACGTGCCTACAAGATACTCCTTATAGAGCGGTTATTAACATGAGGCCAGGGACAATGTAAAAAAGAAAGGCATGAACTTCCCAGATGGTACACCAGATACGAATCTGCCTGCCAATGCAGGGGACGTGGGTTCAATCCCCGGGCCGGGGAGATTCCATGGAATGCAGGCAGAGCAACTAAGCCTATGAGCCACAGCCACTTATAGCCCTCATGCCTACAGCCCAGAGAAGCACGGGCACCACAATGAAGAGGAGCCCCCACATACCGCAACTAGAGAAAGCCCTCCCCAAAGCAAAGAAAACCCAGCGCAGTCAAGGAAGAAGAGAAAAGAAACACACCATTTAGCTTACAAAATCTTATGATATTTGATGATTGGATTCACAGTTCCTCCAAGAATTTAAATGTTCTGTAGTATCTGACTGCTGCTGATATCCCTAGCCTCATTTTATACAGTTTCCTAATTCCCTACTTGCTCATTACCCTTGATTGAGTCACGCTAAGTTTCTCTGAGTTCCTCAAAAGTGCCAATAAATTTCCTACCGTGGGATCTTAGCAAGGAATATCCTTTTCATGAATCTTTACCTAGAAAATGACACTTTGGGTCTCAGTTTAAACAAGATCCCTTCAAATAGGACTTCTTTGACCCCTAAACTAAATTCTCTATCACACTTTATTTGTTTTTCATAATCTTTTTCAGTTTATTTGTTTGTTTTGCTATTCATGTATTACTGCCTTCAATGTTTGTCCTACTGAACTGGACAGGCTTAACAGTAAGGAAATACATAAGCTCATACAAAAGCAAGTTCAGAGGCAAGGCAGATTTCAAGGTTGTTTGACCCAGTAAAAATCAGATTATAGAATAACTGCTAGTGTGTAAAATTCCCTTGCTCATATTTTTCAGGAGAAAGAGAACTGGTTTGCAGAGACTTAAGACCAAAAAAATTTCCATGAAAGATATCAGAAAACCTAACCTCATATTTTACAGGACAACACTGGGTCACAAACTTACTTTTGATCTGATCATTGAAGAAGAGAGATAGGATTTCTTTTTGTCCAGTCTGACCTCTCCTTGGAATTGAGGTTAGGATCACATTTCCCTGAGGTATAGACCTTGTAGGAGTGACATGCATACATAAACTAAGTTAACATTCTGTTATGAAAAAGGAAGAGGAAACCAATACTGGATAAACAACGATCAACCCCATTACTGTATACAAAGAATTTGTTTATCTTGTTTAAACTGCATAATGTTGTCATCATGTTTTGTTTGTAATATTATAAAATGCCACGATTTCCAATATTTACTATTCAAGTTCAACAAATGTCTTTCCAACTACCTTGCAGGATGAGAATTCAGATGCATTTAGATATACTTTAATACGTAGCCAGAAGCATATTTCCCATTAATTATTAAACTTGCTTCCAAAATTTGTATCCTGCACATGAAGGTTGACCATACTGAATGCCTGTAAAAAGCTGTTTCGATTTCTCACTCTGAAAAATTCCAGTTTTTCAAGGAATTGAGAGAATAGGGGATTAACTCTAGAAGGAATTGGAAAATATATGTCAAATCATGTAATAGTATAATTGCAAAAATAAAAGTGTTAGTCACTCAGTCAGACCCAATGAGTGACCCAATGGACTGTAGCCCACCAGGCTCCTCTGTCCATGGGATTCTCCAGGCAAGTATACTGTAGTGGGTAACTATTCCCTTCTCCAGGGGATCCTCCCAATCCAGAGACTAAAGCCAGGTCTCCTAAACACAGGTGGATTCTTTACCCTCTGAGCCACCAAGGATGCCCATACTACAATTAAAACCTCATTAATTCTGCATAGGAGTTATGTAGCCACATTGGGTCTAAGACAGCTACCTATAAAGCAGTAACAACACAAGAATTTAGAGTATAGGCTCAGTAGAAAAGAAGTGCATATCTGGGCTCTGCCTGGTGTATGCCAAGGTCACAGAAGCATAAGAGTCAAAACTCCATCTGAAGATCCATTATCTAGAATCAATGGGGTAGCACACATAGATCTGCAGGAGGCTGGAGCATAATGAAACATTAGAGGCTCGAATTCTGCCCTCAGGTCAGTCCAGCTCCAGGAGTCTTAGCTATCTTTGCAACTGAGATTGCAGTGAGATAGGAGAAGCTATCCTGGAATACGTAAAATAAAATACCCCCTGAGATCCTCTCTAAAACAAAGTCGATTAAAATCACTAATGTATTTTATTCTTTTTGTTGCAATGGTGAATGGTATTGTTTCCTTAATTTCTCTTTCTGTTTTTTCATTGTTAGTATATAGGAATGCAAGGGATTTCTGTGTGTTAATTTTATATCCTGCAACTTTACTATATTCATTGATTAGCTCTAGTAATTTTCTGGTAGAGTCTTTAGGGTTTTCTATGTAGAGGATCATGTCGTCTGCAAACAGTGAGAGTTTCACTTCTTCTTTTCCTATCTGGATTCCTTTTACTTCTTTTTCTGCTCTGATTGCTGTGGCCAAAACTTCCAACACTATGTTGAATAGTAGTGGTGAGAGTGGGCATCCTTGTCTTGTTCCTGATTTCAGGGGAAATGCTTTCAATTTTTCACCATTGAGGGTGATGCTTGCTGTGGGTTTGTCATATATAGCTTTTATTATGTTGAGGTATGTTCCTTCTATTCCTGCTTTTTGGAGAGTTTTAATCATAAATGAGTGTTGAATTTTGTCAAAGGCTTTCTCTGCATCTATTGAGATAATCATATGGTTTTTATCTTTCAATTTGTTAATGTGGTGTATTACATTGATTGATTTGCAGATATTGAAGAATCCTTGCATTCCTGGGATAAAGCCCACTTGGTCATGGTGTATGATTTTTTTAATATGTTGTTGGATTCTGTTTGCTAGAATTTTGTTAAGGATTTTTGCATCTATGTTCATCAGTGATATTGGCCTAGTATATCTACCTAAAGAAACAAAAGACCTATACATAGAAAACTATAAAACACTGATGAAAGAAATCAAAGAGGACACAAACAGATGGAGAAACATACCGTGTTCATGGATTGGAAGAATCAATATTGTCAAAATGGCTATTGTACCCAAAGCAGTCTATAGATTCAATGCAATCCCTATCAAGCTATCAATGGTATTTTTCACAGAACTAGACCAAATAATTTCACAATTTGTATGGAAATACAAAAAACCTCGAATAGCCAAAGTAATCTTGAGAAAGAAGAATGGAACTGGAGGAATCAACCTGCCTGACTTCAGACTATACTACAAAGCCACAGTCATCAAGACAGTATGGTACTGGCACAAAGACAGAAATATAGATCAATGGAACAGAATAGAAAGCCCAGAGATAAATCCACAAACCTATGGACACCTTATCTTTGACAAAGGAGGCAAGGAGATACTATGGAAAAAAGACAACCTCTTTAACAAGTGGTGCTGGGAAAACTGGTCAACCACTTGTAAATGAATGAAACTAGAACACTTTCTAACACCATACACAAAAATAAACTCAAAATGGATTAAAGATCTAAATGTAAGACCAGGAACTATAAAACTCCTAGAGGAGAACATAGGCAAAACACTCTCCGACATAAATCACAGCAAGATCCCCTATGACCCACCTCCCAGAATATTGGAAATAAAAGCAAAAATAAACAAATGGGACCTAATGAAACTTAAAAGCTTTTGCACTACAAAGGAAACTATAAGTAAGGTGAAAAGACAGCCCTCAGATTGGGAGAAAATAATAGCAAATGAAGAAACAGACAAAGGATTAATCTCAAAAATATACAAGCAACTCCTGCAGCTCAATTCCAGAAAAATAAATGACCCAATCAAAAAATGGGCCAAAGAACTAAACAGACATTTCTCCAAAGAAGACATACAGATGGCTAACAAACACATGAAAAGATGCTCAACATCACTCATTATTAGAGAAATGCAAATCAAAACCACAATGAGGTACCATTACACGCCAGTCAGGATGGCTGCTATCCAAAAGTCTACAAGTAATAAATGCTGGAGAGGGTGTGGAGAAAAGGGAACCCTCTTACACTGTTGGTGGGAATGCAAACTAGTACAGCCGCTAAGGAAAACAGTGTGGAGATTTCTTAAAAAACTGGAAATAGAACTGCCATATGACCCAGCAATCCCACTTCTGGGCATACACACTGAGGAAACCAGATCTGAAAGAGACACGTGCACCCCAATGTTCATCGCAGCACTGTTTATAATAGCCAGGACATGGAAGCAACCTAGATGCCCATCAGCAGATGAATGGATAAGGAAGCTGTGGTACATATACACCATGGAATATTACTCAGCCATTAAAAAGAATTCATTTGAACCAGTCCTAATGAGATGGATGAAGCTGGAGCCCCTTATACAGAGTGAAGTAAGCCAGAAAGATAAAGAACATTACAGCATACTAACACATATATATGGAATTTAGAAAGATGGTAACGATAACCCTATATGCAAAACAGAAAAAGAGACACAGAAATACAGAACAGACTTTTGAACTCTCTGGGAGAAGGCGAGGGTGGGATGTTTCGAGAGGAATCGGGTGGAGAGGGAGGTGGGAGAGGGGATTGGGATGGGGAAGACGTGTAAATCCATGGCTGATTCATATCAATGTATGACAAAACCCACTGAAATGTTGTGAAGTAATTAGCCTCCAACTAATAAAAAAATTAAAAAAAAAAAATCACTAATGTAGAATACCTTTGTATTTAAAAGAATTAGCAGAGATGAGTCAAATTTCCTGTGAACATCAACAACTTCAAAGAAATACAAGCAACCAACTTTGTAAGCAGAGGACTAAATGCATGAATGAATATACACACATATACAAACACACATACTTAAATTAAGATACATTGTAGGGAAAATTGAAAAGTCTTTATCTTCAGCATATCAGCTCTAATTTCCAGAAACAAATAATACCTGGCCTAGTGGAATCTTATTCTATTTGCATCACTACCATTCGTCTGTATGCCTACTACACTACCCAAGGGCTACTATGCTAAATGGGTGCTGTTTGTGCGTAGCACAAATGTTCCTGGCCACAGAGGTGAAGGGATCCACACACCCTGATGGGGACTGTACCCTCTAAAGCAGGATGTAGCCATACCAAATTGACATCTTTTTCTAATTCATCCACCAAAGAGTGTGCTTCTTATTCTATTTTGCACAAAGGTGTTGCATATACTAACAGCTACAGTGGTATTATCTTATTTGTTCCTGGCAACAAATTCTACAGTGGTAATTGGTTATGAGCATCTTCTAATTGAAAGTATTCTGAGAAAGCTCATCTTTAAATAGTCAAGGAAAATAATATAAGCCTGTCCTATCCCTCCTAACTGTGAGATCTGTCGTCTCCCCAACATGTATTTGGATTTTAATATTTTGTTAGTGTGATAATCTCTTGATTAGAATGTTGTGCAGAACCTCTGGCTGCTTCTCCACCAACCCTGTGGCTACCATCTTCTCACAACATCACTTTACTTTACAGAAAATCCTGGCTTTTTTCACCTGAATTTCCTAAGGCACCAAAACACACACAAGCTGTTAGTATCTAGGTTCTCTGGGTATGAAAGAGAAATTACAAAAACCAACAGCAATGATTCAAAATTGAATATCAGGTATCAGTTACTACCTCTCTCACATAAGTTACTATTCTTCACTGTCACTGAAAATTTGTAACTGGCTATAGGCTCCACGACCCCCCTGCCTCCCGCCTGACACTACCATTTCAGGGCTACATTTCTTCCAGTCAAAATATCTTATCGAATTTCCTTTATGATTCTCCCACAAAATAACTCTGTTGGGGACTATTATATTGCTCACCATTTCTCAATTCGTTATTATACAGGACAATTAAATTCCTGCTTTTCTCAGTTTATTTCACTAAAACTAGATAGTGCCAAGCAGTCGATGGGGTCGCAAAGAGTTGGATGCGACTGAGCGACTTCACTTTCACTTTCCACTTTTCACTTTTATGCATTGGGAAAGGAAATGGTGACCCACTCCAGTGTTCTTGCCTGGAGAATCCCAGGGGTGGGGTCGCACAGAGTCGGACACGACTGAAGTGACTTGGCAGCAGCAGCAGCAGCAGATAGCGCCTAACCTCTCATAAACAGTTTCCCCTAACCTTGCATAAACAGTTTCCCCTGAGTTAAATTCCCTCACTTTCTTGAAATGGAGAAATGGCTTCAATTTTTATTATTTTGGATTGCAATCTTTCCTTCTTGATGCATACTCTCTACAAATGAGAAAGAAGACTCTAAGACATGACATCACTTAAGCTTCAAAACCTACTGTCTTTGTTTATCACTGATTTGAAACCAGTGATTTGAAACCTTTAGGAGGCAAGAAGAGATGCTATACATGAACAGACCCTCATGCTAATATTCAGAGGAAAATTTTTACATGGACTCCGTACATTCAACACAATAAATATTATTGCGCCTCAGTGGAGCTCAACTAAACAAATACCTACAGTTACAAGTTTATCATACTAGAAGACACATACATTAAACAAATAAGCACACAGACAAATAAACATGGTAATTAATGCTACATACTATGAAGGGAAAGAACAAGATGCTGTAAGCCAATAACAGAGAACACCTATTTTAGAATGCAATCAACTAATCTTTTCTATGTTCTTTGAAACACAATCTAAAATTTTTTCCTAGATATTTTTAATGCCCCTCGTACTTTTAAGAAAATCTCAGGAATTTCCAGTCCAGCAGATATAGTTGCCCACTACTCCAGTCTCCTAATTTGTTCCTCTCATTCCTAACCTATCTTAAAACAAAATATAGGCATATAAAAATAAGCAAGCAAAAGCAATGAACAACCATGCTGAATGAGCCCTCTGTCTCTCTTGTCTCTATTTATCCTTTACACCACAAGGATAAATCACATAACAAGGCATCAAATAGGGACCATACTTAGTGCACACTCACCAAGCCCGTGAATGGAGCCGTCATAGAGCCCAGAGCATCTCCCTGCTTAATCCCTTCTCTCGCCTCTGAACAATCCACCGCTTGACACTTAGCATACGCTCAGGCCTTCTCCTTTGTGTAGAAAACTGGAACCATCAGATGGGATTCTTCATTATTCCACCCCTAGACCTCATTGCATCTGCAGAGTTGCTCCTGCCTTTTAACTGTCACAAAGTATAGATCTGATCTAAAAGCAAGCACTTCATCTGTGCTCTGGATTTCATCCCCTTCAGCCTCTTCAGAAAACATATGCTAGTGATCGTCCCTGCTCTCTTCTCTTGTTTTTATCTCTTGCTTTCTACCTCACCTTTCCTTTCAATGCTTAACTAGATGAAGACTT
The DNA here is from genome assembly GCF_033118175.1 of Dama dama. Classification (NCBI taxonomy): domain Eukaryota; kingdom Metazoa; phylum Chordata; class Mammalia; order Artiodactyla; family Cervidae; genus Dama; species Dama dama. Next base: position 34,026,787 of record NC_083706.1, read on the forward strand.
AATTTCAGGATATTTTCTATGTGTTTTGTTTCTCCATTTCTTTTCCTCTTCTAATTTCCACTTCTGTTTCTTTCAACTTAATGCATATTTTCAATATGTAGGAGTAACACATGAAAATGAGAATCCAGTTATCATTGACTAAATAATTTTGATTCAGAATAGTTTAGTGTTTTTAAATCCAAATGCAGATATGATAGGAAATGAGGCAAAATTATGATCACACTGAAATACCCATTGCTTTCTCATGAACACATTCAAAGCCTACAGAATATTGACACATTTTCTTCACTGCTTTGTGGAATGAAACTGATACTGAGGGAAATAGCCTGCAAAATCAAAGGGATCATCTCTTTTGAAAACTGCAGTGGAATAAGAACTTATTCTCATATTACAGATAAAAAGATCACTACTAACAGAAAATAGAAAATAATTTCCAAAAAAAAAGGAGGAAATTAAATGTCCACATACTGAACCCCATGAGTTTCAAAAACTGTCCATTAATGATGATTTATTTGTTTTTGTCTTATTTTAGCTTATTTATAAATAATTCATTTTACTATGTGTGATTTTATATCTCAGCATCTTGACATCACTGTCACGGTCCATTGTTTTACCCAAGCTTCAAGAAATGATCCCAGCAACTGTATTAGGACCAGCTCCAGGTATCAATGACAGGATATTAAATTACAAGGTGTGAGAGAGCAGCTTTATAGTACAAAACTTTCTTGTATCCACTTTGATATCTTGTCTTCCCTATTTCCATATCCCCCAAATCTACTTTCTGCCAGAAAATATTAGCAAAGTCCTACATGTTTTAGTTAATATTCTCTTTCCTCTCACAGAAGGTACTGTGTTTCCCTCAGCAGGCCATGTGACGTTCTTTATAACATCACACTGGTCCATTATGCTGAAGTTGTGGTTGTTCAGTCTCCCAGTCATATCCGACTCTCTGTGACTCCATGGACTGCAGCACTCCAGGCATCCCTGTCCTACATTGTGTTCCGGAGTTTGCTCAAATTCATGTCCATTGAGTTGGTGATGCTATCTAACTGATGACATCATATTATTTAGAGATGTAAGCAGAAACTGTTAGGTATTCTCTACATGATGATAAGTCACATGTGAACAAGAGAATGGGAAATAAACCCTAAAAACATTCAGATACCTGCCATATTGATGAAGTATTTAGCAGTCCTGTGCTGTGGGCATAAGAAGACATTCTCTCTGTTCCAATTACCCATTGCTGCAAAACAAACAAAAACAGAAACCAACTCAACACTTTGTGACTTAGAAAAACAACTACCATTTATCTTGTTCATCCATCTTCAATTCAAGCAGGAAATGGCAGAAACAACTCACCTCCGCTTCATACAGTAACAATGAGGGCTGGAGGTTTACTCACTCGGTAGTAAGTTGAGGCTGGCTGTGGACTGTGAACTCAGTTGCGATCTGTCATCTGGGAACCTGAGTTCCTTTTCCCATGAACATCTCCTCACAACTTCCTCCAGTTTCTAAGACCGTGGTAACTAGATTCAGAGAGTAGAGTACCTCAAAAGTCCTGGACAGAAGCTACAAAGCTGCTTATCACTCTGCCTCAAAAGTTTTGGAGAGTTTGTTTTGCTGCATTGTATGGTAGAGTTAAGTAACTGAGACCAGTCCAAATTCAAGGGAAAGAAAACTGGATTCGACCTCTCAATGGAAGGAGTAGCAAAATATTTGCAGCTATTTTTCAGCTACCCTGTCATCCACAGAAGATGAGACATTATTACATTTTGAAAATTCTACAATTAAAAAAGCAATAGTCTTCTCTGGTGGCTCAGATGATGAAGAGTCTGTCTGCAGTGCAGGAGACCCAGGTTTGATCCCTGAGTCAGGAAGATCCCCTGGAGAAGGAAATGGCAACACACTCCAGTTTTCTTGCTTGGAAAATCCCATGGACAGAGGAGCCTGGCAGGCTACAGTCCATGGGGTCGCAAAGAGTCGGACAAGACTGAGCAACGTCACTTGAGCAAAAAAGCAGTAGAGCATTTAGTAGGCATAATAGAACCCATCCTAATTGTGGTCTTCTTTATAGACTGGGGCCTGGTGGACCAGAGTCAACGAAAAGAAAGAGGGAAAAGGAAAGAGAGAGAGCAGTATCTCTCGGGTTACATGGAAAACCAATAAAGTCCATGCACAGGACTTGTACTGCTCACGGAGGCACAGGGCATCCTCTCAAGGAGGTCTTGAAAGCTCGAGCGAGAAAGTGAGTTTGGCAGCCTTCCATGCTCCGAAGAGAATGAAGACAGAAAGAAGGACACAGGGGACCCAGGTCTCTAGTGGAGCAAGGGTATTTTATTAGCAGAAATGCAATCTTATATATCTTTAGTAAAATGATTACTCAGCTATTACAAAAAATGAAATTCCATCAGTTGCAAAAAAATGGGCAGTCTAATACAAACAAGGTTGCTGATGCTGAAAAGAGTCACTGAAGGGAGTTACTGAAAGGAATCCAAGCAGATACCCTTTCCCATGATCTCAGTCCTGAGAACTGCATGCAGCTCTACTCGTTCCCAGAATAGGAACTGATAAAGAACAGAGAATCCTTGAGAAACGGCACACAAAGGAAGAAAAGTACAACATATTGGATTCCTTAAAGTTAAATGTCCCCTGACAAGTAGGCATAATAGAACTCACCCTAGTGACCTCATTTGAACTGAACCACCTCTATAGAGATCCCACGTCCAAAATCAATCACATAGGAACTTGTGGTTCAGACTTCAGCAATATTTTTGTTGAACACAATTCAGCCCATAACAACTTTTCAGAAGTTCCCAGAAACCCTTTTCTATCCAATTGGTCAACTCCTCCCATTCCTATAGTACAATTTCAACTGTATTAAATCTCCAAAAATTGCCAGAGAGCAATTAGACTATTAAAAGTTAATTTTCTCAATATCTCTACCTGTAAATGTATCTAAACCTCAATCCCTTCTCTCTTATTTCTCCTCTTGCAAGGTTCATTCCTCCTCCTGAATTCATTACCTGATCTTTTGCTTTCTTGTATGAAAATATGCCTCACTGATAGTTCTTTTCCTGTGTTTGCCACCTCCTCCCCCTTACAGGAGCCTCACCTCTCTATTTATGCACAGCACCCAGGCTCCTCCACTGTGTGATCCTCTTCTTAGTTCAATGTAAGGCCACTGAAAAGAATAGTCTACCATTATGACTATACAATAGTCTACATTTATGACTACACCGGTCTGCAGTCACTTTTCAATGCATTGTGGAACTTCTACCACAATTCTGCACTAATATCTCTCTGGTAAAGTTTACCAACAGCATTTAGTCACTAAATTTGATGACTAGTTTAATAGCCTCATCTTACTTTATCAGCCTTTGACATCTGAAAATACTGATGACTCTATTTTTCTCCATACTGTTTTTTGGTAACTCCTTTCCACCTAAAAAAAAAATGTTCAATCTCAGTATCCCCAAAGGTTTTTACTTCAATGCTCTTTTTTCCTTGTGTATAAAATATGCCTGACACCAAAATGGATAAATAAATAAAACCTAAATCATTTGGGGGAAGATTTAATTCTCTAATCTATCTGCTCAGTCTGTATATTTTTCATGGTTTCCAGAATCCAATCATATATCCAACTGCCTAGTTGATTTTGAAAATTGCATGTTTCATAGGTACTCTTTCCTGTTTAATCTGTTCATTCTTTAATCCTACAGTCAACGCAGTCCACCTAGTTCAGCAGATATGAAGTGTGAGTTCCACCAGTTAGCATCTGAATAGGAAAACAGAACGGAAAATGAGAATGGGTCCAAGTGCCTGTCCTCTGCCTCTCACTTCAGAGGAGGGGAGGAGAGCACGGTGGGATGACATCATCGCTCACCTGAAGATCACAGTTACTGTCACACAATCCTCTTTACACCAGTCTCTGTGCCTCTTCTTCCGGTTACTTGCCACTTTAGGCCTTGGGGGTTCCTGTCCTATATGTGATACGAGCTTAAGGTTATTGTATTATTCACCATGATTTCCTTATAAATAGTCCCCTATTCAAATTTCCTCAAATTATTCCAATTTGTGTATGTCATCTGTTTCCTGCTGTGACAATGACTGATAGAGGAACCCTCTGAACATTTTATGAATGCTAAAGTCTTCATTTAAAAACTTTTTAAAAAGCCAAAATAATTACAATTTTCTATTTCTTTATTCATGAACTCAACCAAAATTAAGTATTCATAAATATAAAAGAGACTAAGGTGGCATTTTGCAGCATTAAGCGGAGAGATGTTTTGTCCAGTCAATTTCAGCAAACAAGGAAATTGATATCAACTCACAGATAACATCAACTAAACTAAGACGCATACAAAATATAGCTTCCTTCTGAGTCCCTAATAGGTAAGTCACTGTTCATATGAAAAGCAAAAGATAAAATATAATTCTCATAATTCTTTTGACCTTGGCTATTTCTGACCTTTCAGCCACCAGCTGACTTCTGTTGTAGCTGGAAAGCTCTTTTGCCATGTTTTTCAAAGACCGTTTACCATCTTTTGACAAGTGTAAATTTGATTCAGTAGATTCTACTATAATAAAATGTCAACCTTACTTTTTTTGGCCTGTATTTTTAGAATACATATTCATCTCTTGATATTATCTCTTTATATCCATGAGACAGTTATAATATACTAATAACAACACAATGTGTTAACAGAGGCTTCAGATTAACCTGACGCTAGAAGAATGCCAGAAAACATTTCCAGAAGGCATGAACCTGGAAAGCGCCCATGCCTTGCCACTCACAGTGATTGCTATTGTTAACACAGCTCCCAGGAGAGGAACAGCAGCTTCAGTGTCATTATAAGATACGGTTTCTTCTCAAATACTGAGAATAAAGGCTCAGAAAGGGAAGCCAGTGGTAAATGAAATGCTCAACCTTATCCAGAGCAGACCTACAGTAAAATCTCAAAAGAAGTGAACTTGGTCTTTCTAATTCTCCCTTTCAACAAACATTTGTTTTACTGGTGCTTCACCTTCAAAGCCTGTTTACTTTAGCATGTAAACATGTCTTTAAGTATCAGCATGTGAATGATTAATGAGTATAATTACATTGTGCAAAGATTTTTAAGATAAACAGTGTCCTCGATACACCCCAAAAATTCTTTATTGATAAAATATTAGGATTTTATGATGATATCTGTGATGTCTGTTAAATGATGTCTGTTAGAATATTATCTGCTACAGACCTTGTGCTTTTCATTACACAGCCATGCCTTTCTTCATGGAGAGCTCTCTTCATTTCTGTAATTCTCTGGGACAATAGGAAGCATTCTGAACCCTTATCCTACTTCACTTCCTCACACAGGTCAGATTAATTTTTAATGTGGGTCCACAAAACATATCTGAAAAGCTATAAGGAAGATTTAAGACTCTGATAGAGTGGTTCAGTGGTAAAGAATCTGCCTGCAATGCAGTAGACTTGGGTTCGATCCCTGGATGGGGAAGATTCCCTGGAGGAAGAAGTGGCAACTCACTCTAATATTCTTGCTTGAGAAATCCCACGGACAGAGGAACCTGGCAGGTTCCACGGGGTCTCAAGAGTCAGACACAACTGAGCAACAGAGTACACACACGCAAGGAAGATTTAAAATAAAAATCTTTTATTTTGCTGCATACCTGAAATTAGCACAAAATCATAAATCAACTATGCTCCCAGAAATATTTTTAAAAACTAAAAACTTGACTAACAATATCTAAACTTTAGAAAGCAAAAAGCCACATTCCAGAAAAGCAAGGGTGAACTGGTTGGCAAGCTGCCTCCTCTGCAGACAGATGTTAGACTTACCTATAGATTCTATCCTGCAATACTGTAAAATTTATCCTTATTGTGCTGGCCAATTTCTCCCTCTTTCCAGAGAATCCTAAGAAGGCAAAGGTCTAAAGGGAGGAATTTTGAGAAAGATTTTATTAAGCATGATTTTGAATAATGTGTTCAGTATTCAAATTTTTTAACCAGACACTAAGTAAGGTGTTACGGGAAAAAAGGACTATCCAGCATGTGCCCAACCTGGAGAAAAGTTCTGAAATTTAGGGAGAGTCTAGAAATACCTATAAATTACTATACAGAGTGTAATTTGTTACAAATATCTCAAAATTATACAAAGTACTATTAGATTTCAAAGGAGGAAACAAGGGATCATTCAAAGGAAAGAGATCAACATAAACTACATTTTTCTCTTCATTAAAGACCCTCTAATTATATACACTTCAAAACAAAACACATATGCTGTGTTCTAAGAAAATTAGCCATTTTAATTCTTATTGCAGTTTTCATAGGTCTGATCTTTTTCCTGATATTATCACTTAGTTAGATTTAACTACTAAAAGTGATGAACTGCTGTCTGTGCAGTTATCAGCAAACTCACTTATTTCATAGGATTCATCAGAATCCCTAAAGTGAGAATGCACTGCTCAGTGTATTGCTAAATGCACATGAAGACTGAAATGTTATTAGTTGGATAAATCCTAATTTGAGAGATAAAAAGAAAATATTATTTTATTCTGCCTCTTTCAGCTTAACATTATTTTCTCATTTCAATCTGAATGAAGTTTCCTTGGCATTTTCCATGAAGATAAAACATGACTCTGAGAACCATTATAATACAGTCTTAGAGTATTTTGAATATTAATTTTTAAAATGCTTTGACAGTACAACATACTTATTTTTGGATTAGGTTAAATTCACTTTCTTTGCAGAATATGAAGGCCAGTGATCCTGCTCTCTACTGCTATAGTTCATGGGAGGGGGGCGGGGGGAACAGCATGGGGGGAATGGCCAGCTCTTCTGAGAATACAGTCATGTGCAGAATATTCTGTCTGTCAAGGCTGACAGTGAAAACTGAAAGACTGGTAGGCAGAACATCAAGAGATCTAAGTTATTGACTCAGTCTTCCTTCCCACACATATTCTGCTTCCTGGGACCAATGTTTAGCCAGCTCTGCACATCAATTTCAGCATTTGTATGTAGGAGGGAAAGTACCACCTCTATGTACTTCATCAGCTTGTTTTACGAATAATGTGATAATTGGAAAATGCTTTATAAAAAGTAGACATGAAACCACGTTGAGGAGGATGTGTGATTGATGTTATTATTGCTTTCCAGAAACATATATTTGCTTCATTTAGAAGTTCAAAATAAATGAAGTATAAATATGATCAGTGGGCATGTTTGTCTTATGAAAATCTTCAATATCTTTGCCCAGTGGGTACCAGAGACAAAGTACTAAAGAAAATAAGTTCGGTATAAATGTTCAGTCATATTTAGTATAAATGTGAAAACAATTTAAGAAAAACATGATGTGACTTGAAATCTGCTTCTAAGGCAGTCCTAGAAACTTGCAAAATTCATTATTTTGTAAGACTTTAGATAGGGCTTTCCAGGTGGCTCATTGGTAAAGAAGCTGCCTGCCAATGCAGGAGATAGATGTAAGAGACGTGGGTTCAATCCCTGGGTCTAGAGAAAGAAATGGCAACCCATTCCAGTATTCTTGCCTGGAAAATCTCATGGACAAAATCCCAAGGACAAAGGAGCCTGGTGGGCTACAGTCCATGAGGTCCCAAAAGAGTTGGATATGACTTAGCAACTAAACAACTAAATAACAAAGACTTTAGATACTTAAGAAGACAAAAATCAAAGTTTGATAAGTCAAGTTAATCACAATTCAGCCACTATAGATTGAAAAGTTATTATTCAGTAATGCTTCTCTTCCTTGCAGATTTTAGTGAAAGAGCAATCTAAAATCAAACACTGCTGAAACTAAGTCAAATAAATCAGATATTAATTCAGCAAATGGAAATTACCATTAAAGATCAGAATATCACATTGTAAGGGAAAAGATACAAAATTAATGAATTGCATTTGTATAATTGATGTTGTTCCCAATAAAATATGCTCTTCACTTTCTAAGACTTTGGATTTGGACAGCTTTGGTTCAAATCCTAGCATAGTTCCAGGTGTATATAATCTTAGACAACTTTATTAGCATCAATGATGTTAAGAAACATCAAGGCTCCTGAACACTCGTCACTTCTTATATTTTAAAAACCCACACTCCTTTTACACTTGAACCACTACCTCTGTGACTCTCAATGAGTGACTTACTCTGAGAAAAAAAATGTCCAGAGACATTTCTGTGAGAATCAAGACCACTGAGATTTTGCTGAGGATCAAATGACATAATAGATGCAACGCCCTTGCAAACTAATACATACAAGGTGCTTTAACAATTCTAGAAGGAAGAGACAGAAAGCAAAAACAACACCCAGTTGTAGATGTGACTGGTGATAGAAGTTAAGTCCAATGCCTTAAAAGCAATACTGCATAGGAACCTGGAATGTTAGGTCCATGAATCATGTCAAATTGGAAGTTGTCCAACAGGAGATGGCTAGAGTGAACACCAACATTTTAGGAATCAGTAAACTAAAATGGACTGGAATGGGTGAATTTAACTTAGATGACCATCATATCTGCTACTATGGGCAAGAATCCCTTAGAAGAAATGGAGTAGCCCTCACAGTCAACAAAAGAGTCCGAAATGCAGTACTTGGATACAATCACAAAAATGACAGAATGATCTCTGTTTGTTTCCAAGCCAAACCATTCAATATCACAGTAATCCAAGTCTATGCCCCAATCAATAATGATAGAGAAGCTGAAGTTGAACAGTTCTATGAAGACCTACAAGACCTTCTAGAACTAACACCCAAAAAAGAAGTTCTTTCCTTTATAGGGGACTAGAATGCAAAAGTAGGAAGTCAAGAAACACCTGAAGTATCAGGAAAATTTGGCCTTGGAGTACAGAATGAAGCAGGACAAAGGCTAACAGGGTTTTGCCAAGAGAATGCACTGGTCATAGCGAGCACCCTCTTCCAACAACACAAGAGAAGACTCATGGACATCACCAGATGGTCAGTACCGAAATCAAATTGATTATATTTTCTGCAGCCAAAGAGGGAGAAGCTCTATACAGTCTGCAAATAAAGACTGGGAACTGACCGTGGCTCAGATCATGAACTCCTTATTGCCAAATTCAGACTTAAGTTGAAGAAAGTAGGGAAAACCACTAGACCATTCAGATATGACCTAAATCAAATCCCTTATGATTATACAGTGGATGTGACAAATAGATTCAAGGCATTAGATCTGATAGACAGAGTGCCTGAAGAACTATGGACAGAGGTTCATACAGGTTCATACATACTGTACAGGAGGCAGAGATCAAGACCATCCCCACGGAAAAGAAATGCAAAAAAAGCAAAATGACTGTCTGAGAAGGGCTTACAAATAGCTGAGAAAAGAAGAGAAGTGAAAATCAAAGGAGAAAAGTAAAGATATATCTATTTGAGTGCAGAGTTCCAAAGAATAGCAAGGAGAAATAAGAAAGCTTTCCTCAGTGATCAGTGCAAGAAATAGAGGAAAACAGAACGGAAAAGACTAGAGATCTCTTCAAGAAAATTAGAGATACCAAGGGAAATTTTCATGCAAAGATGAACACAATAAAGGACAGGAATGGTATGTACCTAACAGAAGCAGAAGATTTAAGAAAAGGTGGCAAGAATACACAGAAGAACTGTACAAAAAAGAACTTCACAAAAAAAAAAAAAAAAAAAAAACTTCATGACCCAGATAATCACGATGGTGTGATCACTCACCTAGAGCCAGACATCCTGGAATGTGAAGTCAAGTGGGCCTTAGGAAGCATCACTACAAAAAAAGCTAGTGGAGGTGATGGAATTCCAGTGGAGCCATTTCAAATCCTGAAAGATGTTGCTGTGAAAGTGCTGTACTCAATATGTCAGCAAATTTGGAAAACTCAGCAGTGGCCACAGGACTGGAAAAGGTCAGCTTTCATTCCAATCCCAAAGAAAGACAATGCCAAAGAATGCTCAAACTACTGAACAATTGTACTCATCTCACACACTAATAAAGTAATGCTCAAAATTCTCCAAGCCAGGCTTCAACAGTACGTGAACCATGAACCTCCAGATGTTCAAGCTGGATTTAGAAAAGGCAGAGGAACCAAAAGTCAAATTACCAACATCCATTGGATCATCAAAAACACAAGAGAGTTCCAGAAAAGCATCTACTTCTGCTTTATTGACTGTGCCAAAGCCTTTGACTGTGTGCATCACAAAAAACTCGGCAAAATTCAAGAGATGGGAATACCAGACTACCTGACCTATCTCTTGAGAAATCTGTATGAGTAAACTCCAAGAGTTGGTGATGGACAGGGAGGCCTGGTGTGCTGCAGTCCTTGGGGCTGCAGAGTCAGACATGACTGAGCAACTGAACAGAACTGAACTATTCTGGGGTAGCAAATTACTAAATAGAAAACAGTTCCTTATTTTCTTCAATAGTTTGTCTTGGTACCCACTGGGCAAAGATTCTGAAAACTTTCACAAGACAGACATGTATCCCCAACTTGAGCAGTGTCTAAAATGAAGAAGAATTAGGGGTAAGTATATTCCAGGCTCCTTTGTGTTCTTCAGTCTAGCACTGCCTCCTCTAGACCCTGAGGACAAAGTCCACCCAGGGCCCTATTTTTCTGAGCTACTGAGCAAGGGCAAAAAAAAAAAAACAAAATAAATAAATGATAAATTGCTTACACTGCAGTGGGAAATAGACATATTAGCCAACCTAGTACTAGCTACAAAATAAAATGTTTACTTCCATAAGGATGAAGAGCTGTGAAAATTATACTTTTGCTGTAAGCACATAGAAAACTATATTTCTTATATATTTATATTTACTGATTTCATAAGTTGGACAACTGGCAGTGCAGGACTGTAATTCTTGAGAGCAAGGAAACAATAGAGATTTATCTCATGGTGACTCTAGCTTATTGCCTGGAGTTGGTTTCCAAACTGCAATACAAGGAGGAGAAACTCAAACTGAAGTTAACAGTCTCCATAGGTGGAGGAGAAAGAGATGATTGGAGATACAAATCTGAGGACATTGAGGTACTAGAATTTGCATGGCAATGTACTGGAGAGGAAGAGGCAGCTTGGAGGGAGCATTCCAGAATTCTGCAGGGTAATCCTCTTAAGTCTATGGCTGAGTACTGATCTCTATTTGCATAGGTGCTTATTTCTCATCCCATGAGGGCTCAAACCAAATCCCTTCCCCCAAAACACATCTATATTCTATGCTTTAACTAAGAGAAAATATTTGACATATTTTAATTCTGAGCAATATCTTTTTCCTCCTTTGAGAGTAGAGCTTACAGAAAACCATGACTTCTACTCATTGTTACCTGAGTAGTAAGTCCGAAATGATTGTTGGAAACATTATTTTCTCAAATGGTCCCCCATTCCTTTGAGGATTAAAATAAAACTCCTTTAGCAAAATAAAGCCTTTCATGATTGACACCACTCTAGCTTTGCCAGCATTGTCTCTCACTACTTCTTTGCCTAAACTCTAAAATCTAGCTATAAGGGTCTCCTTGCTTTTCACTGAGTGCAACCATATTCATTTTATTAACAGTAGCCGAAAACTGCGGAGAAGGCAATGGCACCCCACTCCAGTACTCTTGCCTGGGAAATCCCATGGACAGAGGAGCCTGGTAGGCTGCAGTCCATGGGGTCGCAAAGAGTCAGACACGACTGAGCGACTTCACTTTCACTTTTCACTTTCATGCATTGGAGACGGAAATGGCAACCCACTCCGGTGCTCTTGTCTGGGAGTCTGAAGAGAAGTTGACTCTATTCAGAACTGCTGAAAGCAGCAAGAAAGACTTCTCTAGGAAAATCAGATTATTCTCTATCTTGATTGTGTGTTACACGGATATAATTATTTATAAAACTCATTGAATTGTACATCCAGAATGTGTACTTGTGTGCTTCATTGTACATAAATGAAATCTCAATTTAAGAAGAAAGAAATCTCAGTTTAAAAACAAAGCAATGCCCTAAAATGGGTAATAAGAATAGCTGATTTGTACTGAGTGCTTGTTCTGTGCTAAAAACATTAATATTTTCTAGTAGGGCAAAATCTTCCTCTGCTAATACGATTAACTTGGCGATATCTCATATTAAGTGCACAGCTGATATTAGTTATTATTATGAAAAATGTGAAAGTGAAAGTCGCTTAGTAGTGTCCGACTCTTTTGTGACCCCATGGACTGTAGTCCATGGAATTTTCCAGGCCAGAATACTGGAGTGGGTAGCCTTTCCCTTCTCCAGGGGATCTTCCCAACCCAGGGATCAAACCCAGGTCTCCTGCACTGCAGGCGGATTCTTTACCAGCTGAGCCACCAGGGCAGCCCAAGAATACTGAAGTGGGTAGCCTATCCCTTTGCCAGCAGATCTTCCTGACCCAGGAAACAAACTGGGGTCTCCTGCACTTCAGGCAGATACTTTACCAACTGAGCTGTCAGGGAAGCCCAAAACTAGAATACTGTCAGAAGTGAGATATGAATCCATGCCTCCAGGGGAGACTGTGACCTGAACTCAGAGCCTGAGACCACTAGGCCATCCTGACTTCCTAGCTATTACTATAAATGTGCCAAATATGTGGAAATATTTAATGAGTAGGGGTATTACAGTATGAATTTCAGAGTAGTTACAAAATAAAACTTTTTTTTACTCTTTTATATCCAAATGGATAATATAATTGCAATTATACTATGATATCCTTCATAGGATTTGTTTTCATATAATATTGAGGTTTTCTTTAACTTCAGTTTTTTATCTTTGGTACTTCAACTTCTGATAGCTACTAAAAACTTGAGATGCAATTTTATTTGAGACAGTGAAATGGAAAACTGACAAAAACTGAAAGGGTCAGGACAGTTAAACCAATTTTACTAGCTTTCACATAACGCTTAAAGAAATAACCTTCTGAGGCTGGGAATGTCTTTTTCTCTAAAAATGAAAAAGGCATCATAAAAAGACATTCACTGGGTTCATAAAATTCAAATGAAGCTATTATTACCAGGTTTCACAATATTAAAAGACAGATGATGAAGAAAGAAATGAAATACATGAAAGCAAATTGAAATTGATCATCAATAATAAGAACCCTAAAAAATTCACTGGTAAACCAATTAGAATTTTATTAGAGTTCAAATGATTACCATAAAATCTGATATAGTTTAAGGTTTCATTTTTCTATTTTCCCAAGTAAATGACAGACCTTAGCCAAGTACATTTAAAATTCTTGTTGTTTATCAAGTGTCTGGTAACCTAAAATAAATCAGACTGTGAAATGGTTATATGATAGAGTTATTCAATAAGATTCTGGTTAATTTGATTAAATTTATGTGCCCTTTATTCATCTTTTATGTAGTAACTAACATGAACTATCTTCATGTATCTTTACCAAAAAAAACTATCTTCTGTATCTTTAATGCTAATTATCATTTATTCTGTCCTTACATCTCTTCTGTAACCATTTCAGTTCTATAAAATGGACGCAGAATCCAAAGGAAGCTTCCATTGCTTATCTGAAAGATACCAACTATGAAATATTTTAAGAAACTACTACTGTATAACACCAGGCCTTCTAGTAGGCTACCCACCTACAGCAAAATAATTCCTTCTCTTCCACATCAGCAGCTCTTTGTCACTTATGTGCAATTAGAAAAGCAACCATTTTTTAAAGTATATAACTATAGGGCTACCCTATATCTTACCATAGACTAGACTGGATTTTTTTTAAAGCAAACCAATAGCAATTCTGTTTCTGCAATTAATTTGTATCATGAGACTAAAGCTTATCCATTGTAACAACAAAAATTAATGTTGAGCTTTTTAAATTTAATAGACTTTATTTTTGGAATAGTTTTAAGTTTACAAAAGCAGAGTTCTCATATCCTCCCCCATTTATTTCCCTATTATAAACATCTTGCATGTGTTATAATTGATGAATCAATATTTATATATTATTAACTAAATTCATAGTTTGCATTAGGTTTCCTTCTCTGTTGCAAAAGAAAACTCCATGAATTTTAGCAAAAGCATGATGGCATATATTCATCATTACAGTATTATATAAAGTGGTTTAACTGCTCTGAACATCTCCTGTGCTCCACCTATTCATCCTTCTCCCTAACCCCTGTCAAACACTGATCTTTTTACTCTCTCTATAGTTTTCTCTTTTCCATAAGGTCATACAGTGTGAATCCTATTGTATGTAGCCTTTTCTGACTGGCATCTTTCACTTAGTAATATGCATTTAAATTTCCTCCATGTTTGACAGCTAATTTTTTATTGCTGAAAAATATTCCATTGTATGAATATACCACCATTTATTCATTCTTCTACTGAAGGATATCTTGGTGCTAAGTAGCCTCAGTCACATCTGACAGCAAATAAGTCAAATGTAAAGAAAGAATTCCCTGTCATTTCTAAGATATAAGAGAAAATGTCACATTGTATTTTTATAGTCAACAGAAATTTTCTGATCATTGCTTAGCCTTTGGTGTCATCTTTTTCTAATTTTAAATAAGGATAAAAATATGTATAGCATTTTAAAATTATCTAGATAAATAATTCCATAGAGATAAACCTTTGACCTTCAGTATTATTTTAAGGCTGTGATAATTTCAAAATATTGTGATTCAAGTATTTAAGATAATTAAGGTCATAATTATGGGAAAAACTCACCTACCAAAGTAGGAGTTGTAAAAGATGAGGGTTCAATCCCTGGGTCAGGAAGGAAATGGCAACCCATGCTAATATTCTTGCCTGGAGAATCCCATGGACAGAGGAGCCCAGTTGGCTACAGTCTGTGGGGTCACAGAGAGTCAGACATGACTGAAATGACTTACACACAGGCAACTCCAATAATCCAGTGGTTGTACTTAATGCTATGAAGTGATTCAGTTCAGCTCAGCCGCTCAGGTGTGTATCACTCTTTGACCTCATGGACTGCAGCACACCAGGCCTCTCTGTCCATCACCAACACCTGGAGTTTATTCAGACTCATGTCCATTGAGTCAGTGATGCCATCCAACCATCTCATCCTCTATCATCCCCTTCTCCTCCCACCTTCAATCTTTCCCAGCATTAGGGTCTTTTCCTATGAGTCAGTTCTTCGCATCAGGTGGCCAGAGTATTGGAGTTTCAACTTCAGCATCGTCCTTCCAGTGAATATTCATGACTGATTTCTTTTAGGATGGACTGGTTGGCTCTTCTTGTGGTCCAAGGGACTCTCAAGAGTCTTCTCCAACACCACAGTTCAAAAGCATCAATTCTTCGGCGCTCAGCTTTCTTCACAGTCCGACTCACATCCATCCGTGACCACTGGAAAAACCAAAGCTTTGGCTAGATGGACCTTTGTTGGCAAAGCAATGTCTTGGCTCTTAATATGCTGTCTAGGTTGGTCATAACTTGTGATTAGGTAAAAATATAAATATGTAGAAAAATAAATTACAATGCTGTTTATATGAACAAAGATTTTTTATTATGACAGCCTCAAGAAAAAAAGTTACTTTAATCATGTAAAAGATGTTATACAAAATCTTAATTATTGATGTGGTTTAGCAGGTTTTAATTCCTAGCATTCTTGACAAGTAAGAGAGCAAAGAAAGCCTCGAGAGTATCTAACATTCCTTATTGTTCTGTATTTCAATTAGTTTAGCATCAACCCGATTTTCAATGGAAAACCTTTCTCCCAATTATATTCCTGATGCTGTTCTGGTTTGTCGTTTTTGTTCAGTCACTAAGTTGTGTCCAAGTCTTGGCAACCTCATGACCTGCAGCATGCCAGGATCCTCTGTTCTCCACTATCTCCCAGAGTTTGCTCAAATTCATGTCTACTGAGTCGATGGATATCTAATCATCTTGTCCTCTGCAGTTCTCTTTACCTTTTGCCTTTTGTCTTTCCCAGAATCCAGATCTTTTCCAATGAGTTGGCTCTTCACATCAGGTGATCAAAGGATTTTAGCTTCAGCTTTAGCAACAGCCCTTCCAATGAATCTTGTGGTTGATTTTCTTTATGATTGACTGTTTTGATCTCCTTGAAGTCCAAGGACTCTTAGAGCAGCTTGAAACCAATCCGGTCCAAAGCAAAAAACCAATCTGGTCCAAAGCAAACAAAACCACAAACATTAATTCATATGTGAAGGAGAAAAGAATTTTTTAGCATGAGGATATTCTCTAATTCCCCCTCATTTTTATCTACTGCTCACTTCTGATCCCAAGCACTCACTTTCTAGAGTTCTTGATGGTAGGTTTCTGAATCTCTTGTGATGTAAATGTTACTGCAGAAAGAGAAAGATCTAGGCTGTTTGAGAGGGTGAGCCTTCTCAAAATTTCAAGAAGATGAGCTGGTTTAGGGAAGATAGTGAGGTGGAAGAGTTTGGACTGGGAGGAGGCATCAGAGGAGAATGATTAGCAAATGAAATTCTAGAAGCAATTGCAGCAGGAAAGTGAATCAAGGGCTAGAAGAGATACATTTTGAAAAAATATTGCTGAGGTTATCACTTCCATTTTTATTGTTTTTAAAAGTTCTAAAAAGTGGAATTTCTTTTAATAGCATAATTGTTGGATCATTCTTTTAAATAAGTAAACATTTTCTTACTTCTCCTATCACATTTTTTTCTCTTGATATTGTTTTCCCCATTCAATATCACCCAATCACTTTACTGCCCTTGGCAGCAAAATTTTTAGAAAAAAAAATTGTTTAAACTACCCCTATTCATGTCCTCTCTTCCCACTCTTTCTTAAACCCATACCTCTCAGGCTTTCATTCCCACACTCTACCAAAACTGCTCATGTCAGAAATGTCATGGCTTCCATACTGATAAGCCCAGTCCTCATTTAGCAACTGTCATTTTACTTGAACTGCCAGCATCATTTGTACAAATAATCATGGCTTCCTCTATAATACAATCTTTTGTTCTTCCTAGCATTTTCCATGTACCAGTTTTCTTCCTTAATAGCTGATTGTACATTTTCAGCTGTGAGTAGTAGTTTTTCTTGTTTTAATTTTCTTTTTTCTTCATGTGCTTTGTTATTTAAATATATGATTTGTGAAAAAAAAAATAGTATTTGTTCTCAAAAAATCTATAGCAATGTATAATCAAATTGTCCTTTTTCCTAAAAGTGCTGTATATAACAAATATTGTATCTGTGGCAAACTAATAAAATGTATTTCAAGTAAGTGACAATTACTTTTTCCACCACCTTTTGCTTTTGGCGACGCTGCTTTAGCATATAAAGGATGTGTGGCACAGCCTTAGAATTTAAGCAACATGTCAGTCACTTAAATTGTTGATTAACTTTGGCTTGACACCACTTATGAGTTTAGATCAAGTGCTTGATGAAATAATCAGTCATCTGTGCCTGCTTTGATAAATTAACACACGTATTTATTTGTCAAAGTGTCTGAGTCTTTAACTCATAAGTACTGTCCTGGGTAGTATATGTCAACATTTCTCAACATTAAGAGAATAATACTCTCAAAGCAAGGAGTATCATGATTCTTACAGCAAGACTGGGCTTCCCAGGTGGCTCAGTGGGTAAAGAACCTGCCTGCAATGCAGGAGATGTGGGTTCGACTCCTGGATGGGGAAGATCCCCCGGAGGAGGGCATGGCAACCCAGTCCAGTATTCTTGCCTGGAGAACCCCATGGACAGAGAAGCCTGGCTACAGTCCACAGGGTCCTAAAGAGTTGAGCACAACTGAAGCGACTGAGCAAACACATAGCAAGACCACCTTTGTAAACCATCTCCATATATTTTTCATCAGAAATTAAGCAGAACTAGGGTGATGAGCTCCTCAAACTTTTCATCAAAAATCATACTAAAGCTAAATAGGTGTTTTTTAAGCTATTGGTATTCTTTTATTTAACAGACTTATTAAATGTAAGACAAATTGATACTCTGGGTGATTTCCTAGAGGAAATCAATCCTGAATATTCATTGGGAGGACTGATGCTGAAGTTGAAGCTCCATTACTTTGGCCACCTAGTGGGAATAACTGATTCATTCGAAAAGACCCTGATGCTGGGAAAGATGGAAGGCAGGAGGAGAAGGGGATGACAAAGGATGGGATGGTTGGATGGCATCACCGACTTGATGGACATGAGTTTAAGCAAACTCCGGGAGTTGGTGATGGACAGGGAAGCCTGGAGTACTGCAGTCCATGGGGTCACAAGGAGTCGGACACAACCGAGGGACTGAACAACAGCAACAAAGGTGTTGAGAGAATGAGCTAGAAATTACCCACCTCACTGTGGGTAGGGAGTAGGGAGTGTTGAGCATAGAATAAGAACTTGGAAATCAAACCAAATCAGTTAATATGTATCTATATTGATCAAAATAATTGTATGCATATAACTTTATCTCTGAAATTAAAGGAAAGCCAATGACAAAGGTATTCAGAATTGGCAAGCGCAATTAAAATCAATCAAAGTCAAATATCAGTATATTATGGCTTGGAAAGGGCGTGCTGTCACTAACCCGCAGATAGTAGGATGAGGACTTCAAATACTTTACCTATAGTAGTAGATGGAACATGCTGATGCCATGTACTCTTCAGGAATAATTCTAGCATTCAAAGTTACACCTTTATCTTTGGTAAACTAGTAAACATGTTACCCTTCCATAAACTGTATTAAATATCTTTCTCATACAATGTAGATAAGATGAAAATGAAACTAAAGCGAAACTTTTGTTAATAATCATTTGAAAGTAAATTAATATACTTCTACAGAGGAATGAAAATTAAATACAGTTGAAAAGAAATCACTACTCTCTTGATTGGGAAATATAAGGTCAATCCCAGATTTGAGAGAAAGTTGTGTCGTAGTTTCAAACTTCCACATATAATGAGGTAAACAAGAAGAGTTGAGTAAGAGAGAATATAGAAAGTTTTAAAATGTTAGAAAGAATTGACACATAGGATGTTGATTTCATGGGTAAATATTTATTAAGTTCTTGTTATATTATTATGTTCTGAACCAATGGATGTCCAGTAAACAATATCTACTTTCATGGAGTTTACTACCATAAGCATTCAAAATTACAAATACTCCTCTATCCAGGTCAAATACTTAATAACTTCCTGTGTAACTTATTCTTTTATATATGTGTTATTCAGAAGTTTGCTGTTCAGTTTCTGAATATTTGGGATTTCTCCAAATATCTTACTGTAATTTGATTCATTGAACATCAATCAAATGTAATTGATTTCTAATTTAATTTCATAGTGGTCAGAAAAGATACTCTACATGATTTCAATCCTCTTAAATGTACTGAGATTTGTTTTATGGCCCATCATTGGGTCTATATATTTTTATTATTAATCGAGCTGTGCTTTTGAACTGCAGTTGTTGAGTGACAGGGCTTTACGGTCAATTGGTTGAGGAGTAATGAGGATGAAGTATAATGAAAAAATGATTTACCTCACTTCCTTCTCTGGGTGGCATTGCCTCTCACTGAAAGGAGAAATGGAAGTTAGCCAAGAGGTATGGGATCTGAGTGTTAATGAAATGTGGTGCATGATGTATGCTGCAGAAGAAGGTGATGGGCAGAGATCGTACATGTCTTGAACATGCTAAAATTTAACCAGTGAGAAACCCAAGTGTAGATATCTAGTGACAGCTTGCTGTGCAGATATGTTACTCAGGTGAGAAGCTGAGGACAGAAATATTATGAAAAGTAAAGCAAATCCAGATGATGCCAGAAAAAAGTAAAGCAAAGGACAAAGCTATATTTGCTGGCTCAAACTTTGAATTTTTACTTTAATAAATTGTTATTTAATAATTTATATATGTATAATACTGAACCATTCTGTCCATCTTTCTGATCTTTGTTAGTATTGTTGTTTAGTAGTAAACAACTTAGGAAAAATAATTAATAGGCTCATAATTCACTATTGGGACAATATCTGATTTTTCCAATATATACACATATAATTAAATATCTCTGATAGAACTCTGTCACTATTTCAATTAGAATTTGTAACTTCTTATCTTCTGATGAGAAAAATCACTAGTCAGCTACAACTGTCACACATTACTTTAAAATGATCTCATGGAAGAAAAGGTACTAATATTTTCATAGCAAAAATGTAAAAAAAAAAAAAAAAAGATTGCAAACTATGTTTTGCCAGAGCACCACAGTTCCAAAGGGCTTCCCGGGTGGTGCAGTAGTAAAGAATCCGCCTGCCAGTGCAGGAGACACAAGAGACATTGGTTTGATCCCTGAGTCGGGAAGATCCCCTGAAGTAAGAAATAGCAACTCATTTCAATATTCTTGCCTGGAAAATTCCATGAACAGAGGAGCCTGGTGGGTTACAGTCCACGGGGTTGCAGAGTCAAATGCTACTGAGCGCACACACACACACATAGTTGCAGAGACTTTCCTTTCTAGAGACCAAAACCCTGGACTCCTCTACTGGGGAAGGTCTTTATTTCCTGAAGAAAGGAGTATTGTTCTCAGTGAGGAAAGACAATGTCAGTTAGTCATTCAGATCTGTCAATCAACATGGTGATCAGTGGAGCAAAGAAGCCACAGACACATTTCTTCAGGTCTTTTACACATAGGTTACAGAAGCTTTATCTCTTTACTGAATCACAGCTATGAATAATTTTTTCCAGGAAAATAAGAAGCATTAGTCATAGTCTCCTTGGGCAAACATGCTTAAAGTCCTTGAAATCACAAGGCAATTATTCTAGGTTTGGAAGTAGTGACATCTAATTAGAATGTTAAATTAAGTTCAGTAGTGATATTGTACTTATTTATACATTCAAACTAATTTAAGTAAAGTAAACTTAGCCAACAGGGATTATTTACTTTGTCACTACCCATTATAATAAAACTATAATATGAAGAAGATTTAGAAGTTAGGTGATGACTAGCTTTCTCATCCAACTTCCCTTTGAAGGAGTCACTGAGAAGAAGGAAGAGGAGGAACAGAAGGATAAAAGAAGAAGGAGGAGGAGGAGAGGAAGGAGAAGAGAAAATGGAAGATGAGTGAGAGCAACAGAAAAAAAAAAAAGATGGAGGTGGGGGTGAAAAATATTCCAGGAGCTTCAGAGTCCTGACTTCCTTGGAAATCAGCAATATTAATCAATGCTTTGTCAAATCTCAAATAATGTCCACTAAACAAATAATTTAGTTCTTGAAAATAAGATAGCAAAGTCCCACACATATTCCTACCACAGCAATAGAGAACATTCACAGGTCAGTAAGTCCCCATAGGAAACCTTCGTCCACTTCACACCCTTTTCCAAAGATTTTCTTGGCTTATCATGTTTACAGTGAGAGATCTATTCATGCACCACATGAATGTATTAATTAGGAGTTAGTTTGTGCTTTTATGGAAATGAATCAAGGCTCACCTTGATCTTTTATAAAGAAAATCACCCAAGTGTGAATCAAAGAGAGAAGAAATTATATACAAAACAAAATTCAGTAGATATTAAAGTGGAGATTAAGTGATTTAGTAGGAATATGAAGTGTGCTTTGAGATTAACATATTATGTAAACAGAAGCCAGCAAGCTCAATGTACATAACCCTGCAACATAGAAACAACTAAACCCAGGGAAAGACATTGTGCCACCAGTCCAGGCAAATGGTACTACTGATCCCCAGAGGAAGTCAGAGACCCTAGAAAAGTAACAAAATCAGTTCTATTAAGAGCTTTATTTAAGATGTGCTAATTTTCTAACACCTCTGATTGAGAAGACACACAGCATGTGGCGCACTCTCTGCAATAATTGGCATGTTGAGGTTAAGACTATACTTTCAAAGCTGTAAGTTCCCAATATTTCTCTATCCTTTGCTTTATTCCTATGAAACCCACTAACCCAGGAAGCACTCTAGCACTATGCTTCTTACTATTATTTGTTGTTCAGTTACTCCGTCATGTCCGACTCTTAGTGACCCCATGGACTGCGGCATGCCAGGCTTCCCTGTCCTTCACTGTCTCCTGGAGTTTGCTCAGACTCGTGTCCATTGAGTTGGTGAGCCATCCAACAATCTCATCCTTTGTTATCCCCTTCTCTTCCTGCCCTCAATCCGTCTAAGCATCAGGGCCTTTTCCAATGAGTCAGCTCTTCACATCAGATGGCCAAAGTATTGGAGCTTCAGCTTCAGCATCAGTCTTTCCAATGAATATTCAGTTGATTTCCTTTAGGGTTGACTGGTTTGATCTTACTACACTATCAGTTCAGTCTTTCAGTCATATCTGACTTTTTGCAACCCCATGGACTTCAGGACTCCAGGCTTCTCTTCTATCACCAACTCCCAGACCTTGCTCAAACCTATGTCCATTGGTCGGTGATGCCTTCCAACCATCTCATCCTTTGTTGTCCCCTTCTCCTCCTGCCTTCTATCTTTCCCAGCATCAGGGTCTTTTCCAATAAGTCAGTTCTTTGCATTAGGTGGCCAAATTAATGGAGTTTCAGCTTCAGCATCAGTCCTTCCAATGAACACCCAGGACTGATTTCCTTTAGATGGACTCCTTGGATCTCCTTGCTGTCCAAGGGACTCTCAAGAGTCTTCTCTAACACCACAGTTCAAAAGCATCAATTCTTCAGCACTCAGCTTTCTTTAAGATCCAACTCTTACATCCATACATGACTACTGGAAAAACCATAGCTTGGACTAGATGGATCTTTGTTGGCAAAGTAACGTCTCTGCTTTTTAATATGCTGTTTAGGTTGCTCACAACTTTTCTTCCAAGGAGCAAGCATCTTTTAATTTTACAGCTGCAGTCACCATCTGCAGTGATTTTGGAGCCCAAGAAAATAAAGCCTCTCACTGTTTCCATTATTTCCCCATCTATTTGCCATGAAGTGATAAGACTGGATGTCATGATCTTAGTTTTCTGCATGTTGAGTTTTAAGCCAACTTTTTCACTCTCCTCTTTTGCTTTCATCAAGAGGCTCTTTAGTTCTTCTTCACTTTCTGCCATAAGGGTGATGTCATCTGCATATCTGAGGTTCTTCATATTTCTCCCAGCAATCTTGATTCCAGCTTGTGCTTCATCCATCCTGGCATTTTGCGTGATGTACTCTGCATATAAGTTAAATAAGCAGGGTGACAATATACAGCCTTGACATACTCCTTTCCCAATTAGGAACCAATCTGTTGTTCCATGTCCAGTTCTAGCTGTTGCTTCTTGACCTGCATACCAATTTCTCAAGAGGCAGGTCAGGTGGTCTGCTATTCCCATCTCTTGAAGAATTTTCCACAGTTTATTGTGATCCACACAGTCAAAGGCTTGGCACAGTCAATAAAACAGAAGTAGATGCTTTTCTGGAACTCTCTTGCTTTTTCGATGATCCAATAAATGTTGGCAATTTGATCTCTAGTTCCTCTGACTTTTTGAATTCCAGCTTGAACACTGGGAAGTTTACAGTCCAAATACTGTTGAAGCCTGGCTTGGAGAATTTTGAGTATTACCTTGCTAGCCTGTGAGATGAGTGCAATTGTGTGGTAGTTTGAACATTCATTGGCATTGCCTTTCTTTGGGATTGGAATGGAAACTGACCTTTTCCAGTCCTGTGGCCACTGCTGAGTTTTCCAATTTGGTTGGCATATTGAGTGCAGCACTTTAACAGCATCATCCTTTAGGATTTGAAATAGCTCAACTGGAATTCCATCACCTCCACTAGGTTTCTTCATAGTGATTCTTCCTTAGGCCCACTTGACTTCACATTCCAGGATGTCTTGCTCTAGGTGAGTGATCACACCATCGTGATTATCTGGATCGTGAAGATCTTTTTTGTACAGTTCTTCTGTGTATTCTTGCCATCTCTCCTTAATGTCTTCTGCTTCTGTTAGGTCTATACAATTACTGTCCTTTACTGTGCCCATCTTTGCATGAAATGTTCCCTTGGTATCTCTATTAAAAAAAAATCTCTAGTCATTCCCATTCTATTGTTTTCCTCTATTTCTTTGCATTGATCACTGAGAAAGGCTTTCTTATCTCTCCTGCTATTCTTTGGAACTCTGCATTCAAATGGGTATATCTTTCCTTTTCTCCTTTGCCTTTAGCTTCTTTTTTTCTCAGCTATTTGTAAGGCCTTCTCAGACAACCATTTTGCCTTTTTACATTTCTTTTTCTTAGGGATGGTCTTGATCACTGCCTCCTGTACAATGTCATGAACCTCCATCCATAGTTCTTCAGGCACTCTGTCTATCAGATCTAATCCCTTGAATTGATTTCTCACTTCCACTGTATAATTTTAAGGGATTTGATTTAGGTCTTACCTGAATGGTCTAGTGGTTTTCCCTACTTTCTTCAATTTAAGTCTGAATTTGGCAATAAGGAGTTCATGATCTGAGCCACAGTCAGTTCCTGGTCTTGTTTTTGCTGGCTATATAGAGCTTCTCCAAATTTGGCTGCAAAGAATATAATCAATCCAATTTCATTATTGACCATCTGGTGATGTCCATGTGTCTTCTCTTGTGTTGTTGGAGGAGGGTGTTTGCTATGACCAGTGCATTCTCTTGGCAAAACTCTATTAACCTTTGTCCTGCTTCATTCTGTACTCCAAGGCCAAATTTGCCTGTTGTTCTAGGTGTTTCTTGACTTCCTACTTTAGCGTTCCAGTCCCCTATAATGAAAAGGACATCTTTTTTTGGGTGTTAGTTTTAGAAGTTCTTGTAAAACTGTTCAACTTCAGCTTCTTCAGCATTACTGTTTGGGGCATAGACTTGGATTATTGTGATATTGAATGGTTTGGCTTGGAAACAAACAGAGATCATTTTGTGTTTTTGAGACTGCACCCAAGGACTGCACTTTGGACTCTTTTGTTGACTATGAGGGCTGCTCTAATTCTTCTAAGGGATTCTTACCCATAGTAGTAGATATAATAGTCATCTGAGCTAAAGTCACCCATTCCAATCCATTTTAGTTCACTGATTCCTAAAACAGAGATTTCCACTCTTGCCATCTCCTGTTTGACCACTTCCAATTTACCTTGATTCTTGGACCTAATATTCCAGGTTCCTATGCAATATTGTTCTTTACAGCATCAGACTTTGCTTCCATAGCCAGTCACATCCCCAACTGGGTGTTGTTTTTGCTTTGGCTCCATCTCTTCATTCTTTCTGGGATTATTTCTCCACTCTTCTCCATGGCATATTGGGCACCTACCAACCTCGGGAGTTCATCTTTCATCTTACTACACTATGCCTTCCTAAAAGTATGGCTGCTTAGACGTGGAAGGTGAAAGCAAGGCATAAAATTTCCTGACCACAATTTTAGTCTTCTTCGATCCTCAAATTTGGGAGAATCTCATTTTCCCTCTAAACAAAAGAAGGACATTTAAAAAGTCTGATTCAGGCAGTTCACTCTCCAATTTTCCTGCTTTGTTTCATTATTATTCTCTGACTGGTTGGTGGAAGGAATATGGCTGTTTAAAGCATATTACAAATAAATGCGTTCAGTGAAAGATGACTTCTTGGGTCTCTGAATATAACCGCCTTTCTTAATCAGCATTGCTCTGTACCAGAACTGGATAACTTGTTCTAGTTCACAAAGTTTGTAAGTGGCAAAACTGGTATACCAACTCTGACTCAAAAGCCCAAATCTTTGAATACAACTCCAATTATCTTCCCTACTATAGGACTTGGAATTAGAAATAATTTTAATATATTTGTTTATGTTAAGCATTTCTAAAGATATTATAATTTTATTATTATTTTCTCCATGGGATCTTCCCAACCCAGGGACCAAACCCGTGTCTCCTGCATTGCAGTTACTTCTTTACCACTGAGCTACCAGAGAAGCCCCATATGGAAGGTTAACGTTAAGTAAATTTGTGAAGTTTGTCTTATGTTACCAAGTTCCTTCATTTTACACAACTGCCATCAAATTTCCTAGCCAAGTTTCAACACTTTTCTAATCCCACTGTAATTTACTTGTTCAGGCCATCCTAGAATGTCCAACCTTAGAGAAGAGTCAATTGTCAAGACTGAAATGACTTCTTGGGAAGGTACTAAATGTGTGTCTTCCTTGTATATAGTCTTAGAGACTTTTCCTAAGGGATAATTTCAAGTAGAAGCAAAGATTATTGGTACCATGGGACATAGGGAATGTTTAGGAGATAGAGTAAAATGTTGAATGGGTAAATTTTGACAGAGATAGAAAATGAAGAAAATCCAAAAAATTGAATCCCTACTAGAAGTGAAAACTTTGGGGAGATTCAAAATTCAAAGACAGAGCTTGGGGAAAGTCCACGAATCAGTAAAAAAAAAAAAAAAAAAAGAAGAAGAAAAAGCAGTGCGTCATTGAAAAAGAAACCTAGGAAAATAAATAACTGTATTATAAATATGCTTAAATTGTGGTACAGTGGTAAATTGGTAGGTAGGCTGATGTTTTCCTATCACTTGGCCAAGCAAATTGTTCTCATCTTCTTTTGCTGGATCTTTCCCCTCACTCCTTAACTATCCTGTCCTGAATTGCACCCACTCCATTTCATTGTGCTGGTTCCTGACCACTTGTTTGACTGCACAAACAGTATCATGCTTCTTTTTCTCTTTTATCATATTTTTCATCTGGAAAAGTGATTAACTCTCAGGCAAGGGCAGAAGCCATTCTTCAAAGGTAAGATGAAAGTACTTTTTATCTGGATTTTTTGTTGTTGCTGTTTTATTTCCTTTGTGTGTTCAAAACCCAAGATTAGTTTGTATTGTCAATTAATAAATTTTCATATCTCACCTGAGGTGTCTATACTTTAAAAAAAATGTTCTGACTTATTTTTAATAAAACAAAGACCTACTGTTAAAAATACTATTTCCTTTTATTACCAATGGAAATTATATTGGAAGAGGAAGCAATTAGCACAGTTTTACAGTATGGCCCATACTTTTTTTCTCTTGTAATTTAGAAAATGATTGTCATACAGGATTTATCACTTTTCCTTGAGTTGGACAAACTTATTAAGTGAAAGTGAATCATTCAAGTAAATTATGTCTTCATGCTAGAACATGAATGAAGTGAAGTGAAGTGAAGTCGCTCAGTCGTGTCTGACTCTTTGCGACCCTGTGGACTGTAGCCTACCTGGCTCCTCTGTCCATGGGATTCTCCAAGCAAGAATACTGGAGTGGGTTACCATTTCCTTCTCCAGGGGATCTTCCCGACCCAGGGATTGAACCCGGGTCTCCTGCATTGGAGGCAGACGCTTTAACCTCTGAGCCACCAAGGAAGCCCCAGCAAATGGCTATTCATTGATTCTTTTCCAGTTTGGATCCTACTCAAACACTCTATGAAATTTGAAATTATTTCCAGTTTAGGTTTCATGACATTGGATCTTCTTTATTTTTACTTTTTTTCATTAATAAAAGCAATTATATCTTTGACCCATACATATAACTGTATATGCATTTCAAATGTATCTTTCATTGTAAACACAACTGTATGTGTTGGCTCAGCCACGGTTGCAGCCTGGAAGGAAGAAGAGACAGATGAAGAGGAAGAAAAAGCTAGAACAAAAAAACTCATTAGCCAGGCATGCCTTATAGCCAGTTCTTCAACTTAACTTTTTTTTACACTTTACTCTTGGCAGCTCAGCCTTTATGCTCACTGATGTCACCATATTTTAGCATCTAATTTATTAACTTCTCAATACAAAAGAAATCCCTAAATGGATTCCCTGATGCAATTGTCTCAGGCCGCTCCCTTTGGATCTGTTTACCACTGCCAAACCAACATTCCTTAAAATGATCACTGCATTAGGCTATTCCTCCTGCTCAGAAACCCCTGGTTCCTTGATACTAAGATTTTACACTTTCTTTTGATACTTTTGGAATAGAATCGTCTCTTTCATACAGAAACCTCTACTTCAAATAGATTTGTGTTCTAAATGTTGATCTGCAAAATAAGAAATTGGAATTCAGGACTCCTTTTGCCTTCAGGTCAAATTTCTAACTGGCAGAACTGCAGCACTAGAGTCTACACTTATTTCTGAGAGGAAATGTATTTGTCCAGTGGTTGGATTCCCAGTGGGTTTGAGCACAGTGCTGTCGTTTCCCTGTTCAAGTGAGAGGAACGTATCTTGGAGCAAACGTAGAGGTAGGGTGGAGAAGAGGAAGAGGTGAATCAAGGTCTCTCTGGCAGATTTTCCCACAGAGGCTAACAGGATGAACTGGAATGAGACAATGAGTGAATACTGTCAGGGACTGTCCTAGTCAGCAGCTCCACTGTGGGAGGAGAGGGGCTGGGGAGAAGGTTAGATTCCTATTGAGCATCAGCCCTGGAAACAAGGCTATGCATGAAATGGCTAAGTATTTTAATAACATCAAGCAAGAAGGACAGTGAATCTGTGAGCCAAAGAAAATTTCCTAAAGCCACAGCAAGGATTGACACACACGTAGAGATAGCCCACGCTGGCATGTTTTACTGGAGAACTTCCTTGATTTCGCTGCTGTCTGGGGCACCCATTTCTACCCAGAAATGGTGAAATTCTAAGCTCCTGGAACATCTGCAGATTATAGGGGCCTCCTGCTTCTGGATTTTTTTTTTCTCATTCTGCTGCTAAATGTTAAAAATACCATTGTCTTTAATTATGCAAAAATTACCCACCTTGCTTGTGTTGTTACATATGTTTAACATAAGGATTGTTAAAATAGGTTAAAAATGTGCAAGCATATCAGTTGCTTGTGAGAGTCATACACTATTGTCTCTAGTTTGAGATAATTTAGTCAATAATTAATGTATTATATTGTGCATATTCATATATAATTTAAAGCTAACATTTTCCTGGGAAAATAGAAGACTTGAATAGTTAATTTAATGAAATATCTATATTGTGAAAGGAAGTAAACACAAATTTTAGGATAAACTAATCTATAATTTAAAATATACTCACAAGGATTACTTTAATATAATTTGATAATCTTCAATATCTAGGTTTTTTTCCTTTAAAATAACACATTAGATATTTTCCCTCTGATCTTTGGGATTTTTGGTATCATAATAAAGTAACAAACATCATCTTATCTCTGCAAATTAGTATCCCTTAATTTCTCTATGCAGAGGTGAGGGGAAGATAATTAAAGCATGAGAGTAATTACCATTTAAAAGTAAAAAACAAAACGTCCTGTAGTGTTTTCCCATTCTTTCCAGGTCTCTTAACCAGAATCCCTTGGCTCTAGTTTGGGGAAGTTTTCTATTCTTTCCTAAGGGCCAGTCACAGAAGGCATCCCACACTACCCTTCCCTTCTATATACACTTGAATTGTGAGCCACATCTAATTTAAAGTAAAATTCTGGAAATTAAAGGAGAACAGTTTTTATTTTTTATTACCCACCAGTAAGAATTTAATAGCTTTCTACTTGGAAGGCATCTCAGGTTACTCTGTAGATGGATAATTACAAAAATTATCACTTTGCTTCTGCCCAGAGCTGCCTGATACCTTAATACACAGTGAAGTGAAAATTTTGTTAATTGTCACTATTTTAAAAGGTGATAATTTAAGTAGTTACCCAGAAGGATCATGTGGTCCCTCCTATCAACTGGCAAGATGTGATGCCAGTGAGCACCTGAGGATGAATACGGAGGTTGTCATGGCAACACTGAAATTTGGCAAACTGCTCAAAAAAGCAGAAGTGTTCTTGCGAATCTCAGGAATGTGTGATGAATGGTTTCTGCTTGCAGGTCTAACTGATCACTTGGTTGGAGTATTGGATCCAAGTGCAGTCAGTTCTTGGATATACCTTAGGTTCTCCAGGCTTATGGTTCTGGGGGAAACCTTGGTCTTTTTAACCAACTGAGGTTTGCTTTACTTCTTCATGAGTATCACTTTGAGCATTTGGAAACTATGTACTATCCAGTCAGTATCCAGATGGGTTTTTAACTTATAATTTGAAAAAAATATCTATAACAATGTTAAACACAAACATAGTGACATCTGGACTTTTTAAGGAACATACGAAACAATTGCAAAGGTTATTCTAATTGAAAAACAGTTTGCTTGTTTTTCAGTTTTATATCTTTCCTGAGGGTTGGGAAAATACAGATGAGACAAAGCATTTATACACAATTTAGAGCTATAATCAAAAGATATCTATTGTTGATATTATATCCAAGTGAATCATGCTCAGTTGCTGTTGCATCTGACTCTTAGTGACCCCATGGACTGTAGCCCTCAGATTCCTCTATCCATGAGATTTCCCAGGCAAGAATACTGGATTGGCTTTCCTTTCCCTTCTTCAGGGGATCTTCCTGACCCAGGAATCAAACCTATATCTCCTCATTGGCAGGCAGATTTTACCACTGAGCCACCAGGGAAGCCCATCTAAGTGAATACATACTTAAAATTAATGTTAAAGCCCTTGAAAAGCAAAGATCTAACTTCCTTTCCTCCAAAACAGAAGGAAAGAGTAAAATGTTTTATAGAAATCCAGCTATCATGGCAACACAGTCTATACACCTTATCCAATACTGTACACCTCTTTCTCAAGTGAAATTCCGAATTCCTTTCTAGAGCTTTTGAGGTGTAAATCATGTTGCATTTTCTCATTAAATTGTTTTTCATAATTTCTCCAAGTCACTAAGCCTTGAGTATTAGCAATGCACTTGGTACTTCTTGACCTGTCCTCAAAAAACATAAAATTGACTAGTATAGTCAAACACATTAATTGCAACAACTTTCACAGTGTACAATGTACTATAATAAGATATAAGTGTTTTACTGCTTTAGAGTTGATGATTCATTTGGAGAAGGAAAGGGGCAAGATGCAGGCTAAGAGGAAAAGGAGAACATAAACAGACAAAAACTGGGGCAATGCTGGAAGTGTAATGTTCACAAAACAACCCAGTAATAAGTAAGGCTAGGAATCTGGGGTTAACAGATACACACTACTGTATAGAAAACAAACAGCAGGGACCTACTGTATAGCACAGTAATAACCGATGTCTTGTAATAACCTATAACAGAAATGAATCTGAAAAGAATATATATATGTGTGTGTGTGTGTGTGTGTATATATATATATATATATATATATATATATATATATATATATATATATATATATATATATATATATATACTGAATCACTTGGGCTATACACCTGAAACATTGTAAATCAACTATACTTCCATTTAAAAAAAAAAAAAAAAAGTGAAAGGCAACTGAAGTGTAAGACCTGGAAGGGAACTTTCAGAAAATAAGTTCAGGGAAACAGGCTTGAGGAGAAGGAAGTGGCAACCCACTCCAGTATTCTTGCCTGGAGAATCCCATGGACAGAGGAGCCTGGTGGGCTACAGTCCATGGGACCACAAGAGTCAGACACAACTTAGTGACACTTAGTGACACCAGCATGTTGTAAAAAGCACTGACTGTTTCAAACAATGATGTGATATAATCATATCTAAACTCCAGCTATTGGTGTGGGAGTGGATTGAAACAGAGAAAACCAGAGCTGGGGAAACCAAGCGGAAGAAAATTAATAAGGACAGAGCTGAATAGAGAAGGAAAGAAAGACCCTTGACTATTACAGTACCAACAGACTATAATATTTTCCAAGGATTTACCATGCGTTTTCAAGCCAACTACTTTTCAAAACATAGTGTCATTTCACCTGCCCTAGACTCTGTTCAGGCACTATTACAATCCCCTATTGATAGATAAGGAAACTGAGGCATGGAAAAATTAAAGAACTGCCCATGGTTACACAATAGATCAAGAGATTTTGAACCAAATCTGAGTCCAGAGGCACATCTATTGAGAAGGAGAAGATAAAGAGTTAATGGGGCCGGGGGAGGGGGGGCATGGATTAGCAGCAAATCATTTCTCTCCATCTCTGCTTTCCACAAACAGTAGCCCTTTCATTAAACACTTTCATTAAAGTAGAAAAAAAAATAATGAATCCTTTGCAATGCTTCTAATTAATTTCACAGGCTAATAAAGAAATCACGGTGCAGTTTAATGGAGATTCATTAACAATATTATGATATTGTACTATTTTAGAGGCTGAGAAAGATTCATAGAGTATAATGGGTTTTTCTTCCTTAATTTTATCTTCTAATCCTCAGTACTTAGCACAATGGAGCAGGGGGACTCACAATAATTTGCCCAATAGAGGCTTGGATGTCAACTAGACCAATCTTGTTTTGCAAATGACAGACCTGAGAGCCACTTAATCTTATGACTTGAGAAGGCAGGGCGCAAAACTCACATCCTCTGACTTCAGTGAGCCAGGAAATTTTTATAAAGTGTGCATTCATTTTAATAGAATGGTTATAGGAATAGCACAGAGAACCAACATTGCAAATATGTATTTGTGCTAGCAAAGTACAGTCAACAGATGAAATGTACTGTATCATAAAAACTCGACAAAAAACATTTAGCTGCCACCGATAAGAAATTTATTGGTTTTAAAATGTTTAAAAACTGGCATTGTACAGAACAGTTTAACAAATTTATTTGTACTTGTTCTAATGTGGAATTTCTGAAATTTATTCACTGAAACAGTTTGACTTGTCTTGGTTCTTCATGCCTTATATTTATATTAAAATTCACACACAAGTGAAAATGGAAAAATTAACTAACTTGCTGATATATGATTCTATCACCTGTGTTTTCATTAATTATCATACACTTATGTACCTTTGGGCCCCCTTGGGCCACATTGAGACTTATCAACAACAGGAAGAAGAAATCTGTTGTTGTTTACCTAGAAATGAAATATTGTTTATAGAAGATTTCAGCAAGTTCTCCACATGTGACTCTTTAGAGTCTAGTAAGTTGCTTTCTATTGGCCTTCTATAATTTATTATTTCATCAACATTCACTTTAAAAAGAATTGAAAATTAGAAGTGTTCCACAGTTCCTAGAAGTTGTGCATGCTAAGATGTTTGAAGAAGTTAATTATCACTGAGAGGATATTCATAACTTCCAAGCTTAAAATCAGTCCTTAAATAGTATGAGTAAGGGAAAGGAAATTTTGCTCTCAATTTTCTGTGGATTTCATCCATGATGCAAAATACATTTTTCTTTCTTAATCTGGGCAAAATTATATTTTTAATTATTAAAAACATTCTAAAATGGTCTACATTGTCACCCTAATGTTAACCAGTCATAGCACAACAGAGATGCAAAGATTTAATGATCCTTGCAAAATAAATTCGATATATTTGGGCACTTCTTGAGTCTCAAGCATATTTGTTTTAGTTTTTACTTTCCTTCTCAAAAAGCAATTTAAAAAGTGAAGTCAATGTTGTATAAATATTTTGCTTTCCCATCAATTTCAAAGATAAAAGGAGTAGTTTAATGGAGTGTGAGAAACAGCATCAATTTTATAAAGACTTTTATTATCAGTGTGGAAGCTTTTAAGGACATTCCCTTTTGAAAAGAAAACAACATAAGAATAAATTTTATACTCTGTTTTTATATTGTTTTAAGACTATTATGCTGCCATGTTTTGCACACTCTTCTAGATTAATTAATTATTTCATAGGGCTATCAATCAGCTTATGTGACTCAATATCAAACAATCAAACCAATCAAAAATTGGACAGAGGACCTTAACAGACATTTCTTCAAAGAAGACATACAGGGCCAAGAGGTACATGAAAAGATGCTCAACATCACTAATTATTAGAGAAATGCAAATCAAGCCACAGTGAAGTATCACCTCACACTGGTCAGAATGACCATTAAAAAAATCTATCAACAATAGGCTGGAGAGGGTGCGGAAAAAAGGAAACCCTCCTACACTGTTGGTGGGAATGTAACTTGCTGCAGCCCCTATGGATAACAGTATGGAGTTTCCTTAGAAAGCTAAGTTACCTTTTTTTTTTTTTTTTCGAGCCAGCAATTCCACTCTTGGGCATATATCCAGAGAGAAACATGGTTCAAAAGGCTACATCCACCTCAGTGTTCATCACGGCGTGGCTTACCGTAGCCAAGACATGGGAGAAATCTGAATGTCCATCAGTGTTGGTCCTTTATTGGACCAGAACCTGGTGGTCTGGAGTCGACAATGAGACAGTGAAAGAAGGAAAGAGGCTAATAGTCCCTGGGTTACGCAGTCGGCTTTCGCGCTCCAGGGAATCAGCCAGAAATAGAGACAGAGAGCGAGACAAAGAAAGAAAGACAGACAGACAGACACGGGGACCCAAGCTCTGATGGAGCAAAGGTGTTTTAATCAATATGGTGTGGGCATATATACTGTCTTACAAGGTAGTTATTCTCAGTAGAGATGATTAAAATTCAGGACTTACAAAGCATAAGGCGATTCATATTAAAGAGAGAGAATTGTAAACAATCACTGTTTACCATATGGTTCATAAGAAGGAAGAGAGTACTTATCACCGTATTGAAAAACTAACGCAAGAGATGCCTGGATTCCTCAGGCATGCCTCTCCTCTTAATTCCTGAATATCCAGGAATTAATAAGGACCAGAGGATTCCTGACAGATCCAAAACAGCACACAGGAAGCCTCCTGTTAAATGCTTCCTGACACATCAACAGATGGATGGATAACAAAGAAGGGTACATATATACAATGGAACATTACTCAGACATTAAAAAGAATAAAATAATGGCATTTGCAACATGGATGGATCTGGAGATTATCATACTAAGTGAAGTAAGTAAGACAGAGAAAGACAAATAGCCTATGGTATCGCTTATACATAGAATCTAAATAATACAAATGAACTTATTTACAAAACAGACTCACAGACTCAGAGAACAAACTTATGGTCAGCGAGGAGGAAGGGATAGGAGGGAGGAATAGATTGGAAGTTTTGGATTGATATATGCACACTGCTATATTTAAAATAGGTAACCAATGAGGAACTACTGTATAGTACAGGGAACTCTGCTCAATATTCTGTAATAACCTAAATGGGAAAACAATTTGAAAAAGAATAGACATTTGTATATATATATATATAACTGAATCACTTGCTGTTCAATTGAAACTAACACAACAGTGTTAATCAACTGTACTCCAATATAACATTATAAAAAAAAAAAATTAGACCAGAACATTAGCCCCAAATCAGGACTAAGTAGGAGCACCGTGGAGTGCCAGTATATTACACTTTGTGGTTGTTTGTATCTATCTGTGTGTGTGCTCAGTCGTGTCCAACTCTGCGATCCATGGACTGTAGCCCGCCAGGCTGCTCTGTCCTTGGAATTTTCCAGGTAAGAACAGTGCTGTGGGTTGCCATTTCCTCTTCCAAGGGATCGTCCCAACCCAGGAATCGAACCCACATCTCCTGCAGCTCCTGCATTGAAGGTAAATTTTTTACCATTGGGGATCCCCCTAACAAGACGTAGTATTACAGATTCATAAAAAATGTTTCTCATGCATTTTCTCATCCTTTCAGTCAGATGTCAAATGACTTGAAAGCCTGAGTGAGATTAATTAGAGAGCTACAGATTGTATGCCATCTTCTAAAAATACAACCCTATTTGAAGTAGATTTCATATGGCTGGTTGCAGACTTTCCAGAGAAAAAGTTACACAGAATCTATCAGACTCTTAAGATCAACTAAGATAATCAAATACACATTTGAGCACATTTCACACGAGGACTATGCACACCTCTGTAGAAGCCATTACCCAAAGCATTTGTTAATGATGAAAATTAGCAACCTTATCTGTCGACAGATAATAGAGTTTGTGAAAAATTTCTCCAATAAACAGTTGTAGCAAATTATTTTCTATTTTGCATGCTGTGCTATTTTGAAATTTTAAAAACAAAATTAAGATGAACTTTTACTCGAGAAAAGTAAGTTTTAATAACTTCACACATAGGTAGATCTAGATGATACAACTTACAAAAAGTAGAAGCTATCAACATTCCAAGAGACTTTTATTGGTGTTCTATTTCACTTTGATGAGGTTTTATTTATCCACTTTTTATTTTATAAATTATGATTCTCTTGTCAAGTCTAAGAACACTGCTCAGCCCTGGATTCTGGATATTTTGATCAATGTGTTTTTCCTAAACATTTTATAGTTTTACATTTTATATTTAAGTGGTGGTGCATTTTGAGGTTTGTTTTTTGCTTTTTTAAATAAGGTGTGAGATGTAAGTCAAGATTTGTTTTTTGCCAGTGGATATCCAACTGCTCCATATGTCTTCAACCAGCTGTCCCCCCTCCACTGAATTGCTTTTTCACATTTGTCAAAAATCAGGTAAATCAATGTGGGCCTTTTTCATGTGTCCTCCATTTTGAATCATTTATGTGTTTATCTCTTCACCAATATCACAGTATACATACTTGGTAAGACTTAATATAGGGTAGAATGATTCCTTGAGCCTTCTTTGTCAAGATTGTTTCAACTGTTCCATGACCTGAGCATTTTGGTATAAATTTCAGAATATGTTAGTCTATGTGAATGAAAAGCTTTGTGGGAATTTTGATAAGAATTGCATTGAATCTTCAAAAAGTTTTTGAGATAATAAATGTCTACTATGTTGAGTGTTACAATTCATGACCACAATACATCACTCCATTCGTTTAGGTCTCCAAGTTCTTTCAGCAATACTGATAATTTTCATTTTACAGATGCTATACAATATTTTATAAAATGTATGTCTCAATTCAAGTTATCAGCTAGTAAGAACTAATTCTACAATTACATCATCATATAGATTGTTCTTACATTTGCACTTAACATGTTTCTTTTTTAATAGAAATATAGTGAATGACACCATTATGTTTCTTTCAGACACACTACATAATGATTTGAAATTTGCATAAATTATGAAATTATCACCATGATAAGTCTAGTAATCAGCTGTCCCCAAAGTTATTACAGTATTATTGACCATATTTCTTATGCTGTATAGTTCATCCTGGTGACATTTATTATATAAATGGAGGTTTGTACCTCTTAAACCACATCATCTATTTTTTTCCAGCCCTCCGCTCTCTTCCCTCTGGCATTCAGCCATGTGCTCTCTGTATCTGTGAGTGTGTTTTCATTTTGTTTTTCTTATTTGCATTTTTTAAATTAATTATGTATTTTTAATAATACCACTTTATAATATAAATGGAAATATAAAACTATATTTGTTTCTGAGATACACTTTTTTGTACTAACAAATTCATTCTACATGGTATATTTTTCTCAAGAGTTTCATATATACTAGGTTCAACTGTAAGAGATGTTTTCTAAATTTATTTTGATAACCTGAGTTATTATAAGTAGAAGAGGTCACCAACTAGGGTCATTTAGCAGTGAGTATTTAAGAATTAACCAAATGACATATCATTGTTTAAACAAGATAAGTCATAAATTTATAAAAATCATAGGGTATTAGCATAACAGTAATCTCTTATTGATCTGATATTACTTATCTAATAAATAAATTAATGAAGAATGGTGTAGCCTGCACATTGTTTATGCCTACTACCAATGTCAGCTCAGTTCAGTTCAGTTCAACCACTCAGTCGTGTCCGACTCTCTGCAACCCCATGAATCGCAGCACACTAGGCCTCCCTGTCCATCACAAACTCCTGGAGTTTACTCAAACTCATGCCCATGGAGTCGGTGATGCCATCCAACCATCTCACCCTCTGTCATCCCCTTCTCCTCTTGCCCCCAATCCCTCCCAGCATCAGGGTCTTTTCCAACGAGTCAACTCTTCCCATGAGGTGGCCAAAGTCCTGGAGTTTCAGCTTCAACATCAGTCCTTCCAATGAACTCCCAGGAATGATCTCCTTTAGGATGGACTGGTTGGATCTCCTTGCAGTCCAAGGGACTCTCAAGAGTCTTCTCCAACACCATAGTTCAAAAGCATCAATTTTTCAGCGCTCAATTTTCTTTATAGTCCAACTCTCACATCCATACATGACTTTGGAAAAACCATGGCCTTGACTAGACAGACCTTTGTTGGCAAAGTAATGTCTCTGGTTTTTAATATGCTGTCTAGGTTGGTCATAACTTTCCTTCCAAGGAGTAAGCATATTTTAATTTCATGACTGCAGTCACCATCTGCAGTGATTTTGGAGCCCAAAAAATAAAGTCTGACACTGTTTCCACTGTCTCCCCATCTATTTCCCACGAGGTGATGGGACCAGATGCCAATGTCAGTTAAGCCCCTCCAAAAGGCATATATTAGTATACACATGCTCAGTTTTTGTACTAGTTTTATGAGCAATACTTTTTGCTTCCCATTTTAAGTCAAGTCTAATCAGCAGGTGACATTTCAGACTCTAGTTTCTTTCACTATGTTTACTTCCTTTCATTTCAGAAGGCATGACTCTCTTCTAGCCTACAAGTAAGAAATACTTGATTTATCTTTATTTTTGAACTGCACTATCCATTGTAAGCTTGATTATTCCTCATTTTTCTCATGACATTCTTAAAATCTTTTTTACTTTCTATAAATATTTGTCAATACATGACCTATTTCGCTTGCTTCCTGAGTTTAAGCCTCTTTCACTTCCAGTTCATTCAAATTAAGTAAATTACTTGAATATTAGTGCTCAAACATTTATTTGACTCCTCTACTAGAATATGATCTCATTGGGGGAAGGGATAAATTGGAAGATTGGGAGTAACATATGCATACTACTATATATATAAAATACATAATTAATAAGGACCTATTATACTGCCCAGGAAACTTTACTCAATACTTTGTAAAGGCCTATATGGGACAAGAATCAGAAATGTGTGTATATATATGTATATGCATAACAAATTCACTTTGCTGTACCCCTGAAACTAACACAACATTGTAAATCAACTATACTAAAAAAAAATTTTTTTAGAAAGTAGGATAAAACAATAAATTCTATAAACTATATTGATCTTTGTCATAGGCAACAAACATTTATTAAGATATGAGTAAAGATACCTATAACCTCCTAAAATAATAATGTATCATTTCCTGTATGAGTTTTAATACAAATATTACTTATTCATTGACAACCTACTATCTGTATGCAGGTCAGGAAGCAACAGTTAGAACTGGACATGGAAAAACAGACTCGTTCCAAATAGGAAAAGGAGTACGTCAAGGCTGTATATTGTCACCCTGCTTATTTAACTTATATGCAGAGTATATCATGAGAAATGCTGGGCTGGAAGATGCACAAGCTGGAATTAAGATTGCCAGGAGAAATATCAATAACCTCAGATATGCAGATGACACCACCCTTAAGGCAGAAAGTGAAGAAGAACTAAAGAGCCTCTTGATGAAAGTGAAAGAGGAGACTGAAAAAGTTGGCTTAAAACTCAACATTCAGAAAATTAAGATTATGGCATCCGGTCCATTCACTTCATGGCAAATAGATGGGGAAACAGTGGAAACAGTGACAGACTTTATTTTGGGGGGCTCTAAAATCACTGCAGATGGTGACTGCAGCCATGAAATTAAAATATGCTTACTCCTTGGAAGGAAAGTTATGACCAATCTAGACAGCATATTAAAAACCAGAGACATTACCTTGCCAACAAAGTTCCATCCAGTCAAGGCTATGGTTTTTCCAGTGGTCGTGTATGGATGCAAGAGTTGGACTATAAAGAAAACTGAGTGCCGAAGAATTGATGCTTTTGAACTATGGTATTGGAGAAGACTCTTGAGAGTCTCTTGGACTGCAAGGAGATCCAACCAGTCCATCCTAAAGGAGATCAGTCCTGGGTGTTCATTGGAAGAACTGATGTTGAAGCTGAAACTCCAATACTCAGGCCACCTGATGCGAAGAGCTGACTCATTTGAAAAGACCCTGATGCTGGGAGGGATTGGGGGCAAGAGGAGAAGGGGACGACAGAGGCTGAGATGGTTGGATGGCATCACTGACTCTTGGACATGAGTTTGGGTGGACTCCATGAGTTGGTGATGGATAGGGAGGCCTGGCATGCTGCGATTCATGGGGTCGCAAAGAGTTGAACTGAACTTATGGATTCTATAAGTATTCAAAGAAACATATAATCATACCCCTGAAGTTTTTTATTTTTATTTGTTATACTCCCCAGAAATAACATTAATCTTATACTTCATTTAAGATTATACATATACATATAATCATACTTCTATCTTAGAATCATATCAATTGGCAAAGAAAAGTCAAATAATGTTGACACAGGATATGATCAGAATAAAATACATATTGCCGGTTGTACCCTGTACAATGACAGTTGGCCAAACTGCTACAAGCTAAAGTTCAGCTCATGCGCTTCACCAAAGCATGTGCATTAGTTGCATTTACCCAAAGGAGCACTGTTTTCACAAAGATTTGATATAGGCACATAATAGATGCCTTGTTTGACATATCAGAAGTGATGGTGGTCTCTAAGTTTCCCTCCAGCTTTAAAATTCTAAAGAGGTTCCAAGGAGACAGACATGATCAGACACAAATGTATCAGAACAAGTTTCATGCACCAGGTAGAACTTAAATTGGGTCTTGAAGAATTAGTACAATTTGACTGAAAAGATTAGGCACACAATCACTAGTGAAAGAAAAATAAACTTTTAATACACAACAGTGAGAATGTATGTACTGTATTTAAGGGAAAGAATTACTGCTAGGAATCTGTAAATCCACATTCAGGTAACTATTTTCTCAATAAATAATTTCTAAACGCAGGGGTGAAATAGACTTTGAAGAATAAATTGAATTCTCCTATGTGTAGATTAGGAGATAAGAAAGTAAACAGAAAAACCCTAGAAATTACTGAGAGTAAAAAGTTGGACCATGCCCAGATAGCACCAAGCAACACAGGAGAGATGACTAAAGGTAGCAGACAGCTACCATAAAGACTTTTGAAATTTTGCATCTTTAGAAGCACAGTTTCCTTTGCAGGTGATCAGCAGATCAATGCTTCTGTTGTGTAAAAAGAAATATACAGATCTTCCCATCTGCTAAGCCTCCGCAGTTGCTGAAATGTTTTTGCCACTGATATTATGAAGAAATGGTTACTCACACACAAACAAATCAGCTATAATGGTATTGCTTGCTCAAACATAGCTGATCATTTACTAAAAAAATTATGAGCGTGTTGCCTACCGTGTTTGGCAACTTTCCACAAAACTAATACCATTTTATGCCTCAAGGTTTTTGCTAATATAAATACATTTTTCAGGGTAGGAATCATTTGAAAAACCACAGTGTTCCTTAGCTCATCATTGGAAATGGTAATTAGCACATCAGTAAATTACCTGTAGAATTTTATTTCCATGAACAAGAAAATAACGTTATCTCCCTCAGTGCAGCAGGCTGATATGAATTATGACTTTCAGAAAAATGAAGCCTTATGATTATCCACCAAAGGTGTGAATTCATGACAGTGATGTTACTATTCCAGCAGTTCATTATTCTGAAGTACAGAATAATGTTCATAGAATATTCTCAAGTCCCTAAAATTGCTTGAACACAAGTATGTCCTGCTCCATTTCCTTCCCTCCGAGATCAGGGTGCCAAACATTTCATTTTTTCCCTTTGTTTAGTTGCTATCTTTAAATACTCCAAGAAAACCTCTTCAAATGTGTTTACAGAAGATTGCTATTGTATCATAACTTAATTTTACTATGTAAAATTTCAAGAAGGAAGCTGGTTAAAAAGCTCATGGAATGAAATGTGCCAGGTAGATAGGTATGCAGTTGTCATCTGCACAGTACTTACACATTACTTTAAATTTTAGAAAACATGCCTCTTCCTTCACTTTTCAGTGATAATTTTATTTTTTATCATTAAGTAGTTTACAGAAAAGAAATGTGGGTTTTTTCTGTTTTCCTGCTAAAAATTATTAAGGAGACAATATATCTTATCTGAGGGCTTTAGTTACCCATTTAGGAATCTAAACATCACTATGACTAATTGCTTTGAAAAAAAAAAAAGTCATGAAATAATAGGATTAACATACTGAGGTGGGATTTTAGAAATAATCTAATCTTCAAAAACTGCCATGCTTAAATCCATTCTACATGGATCAGAGCAAGTTCTTTTCTCTGTGTTTCAATAACTTCATTCACAAAAAACTGATTACCTTTAATACAGTATGTTCTGTCTTTATAGACTTATGGCAGTGATTCTTTACATCCTCCATAGGTTTTATCTACTGTTCCATGCTCCATGGATGGAGTTTAGCCTCTAACTCGCAGTTCTTTAACATTTACATCTGGATAAGGTTTAGGAAAGCAGAACTGTCTTTAGTAAGCCTTCTAGAGATGAAGTCCTGCTACTGAGACCCAGTCCCCATAATTGAAATGCAACCTCCTACTCTAGAAGGAGACCTCTGCTACCTCCTGTGGCCTGCTACCAATCCTCTACTAGAAAGAGAGAATCTTATTCTTTCAGTTGCTAAAGAATCTTGGACAAGGTATTTCATGTAGTTAAGCCTCTATTTCCCCATCCATAAAATGGGGATTAGAATAACTATTTCATAAGTTATTATGAGGATTAGATGGGACAATGCCTTTAAGTGTTTAGTGCATTTCCTAGAATATGGTAAATACTCATTTGTTGTTGTTGTCCAACTCTTTGCAACTCCATGGACTACAGCATGCCAGGCTCCTCTGTCCTTCACTATCTCCTGGAGTTTGCTCAAACTCACATCCATTGAGTCATATCCTACCATCTCATCCTCTGTCGCCCCCTTCTCCTTTTGCCTTCAATATTTCCCAGCATCAGGGTCTTTTCCAATGAGTCCACTCTTCACATAAAGTGACCAAAGTATTGAAGCTTCAGCTTTAGCATCAGTCCTTCCAATGAATATTCAAGGTTGATTCCCTTTAGGATGGACTGGTTTTATCTCCTTGCAGTCCAAGGAATTCTCAAGAAAGAGTCTTCTCTAGCATCACAATTTGAAAAGATCAAAACACTCATAAGCATTAGTTAATATTAATTCACCATCTCAGACAAATTTCTTCTTTCTCTAATATTCTCTCCTGGCTTAGAAAACACAAATATGTGTATAATGGCCAAGAATAAATATCCATATATTTAGGATATAATAAACAAAATTTTGTAAACAATTTCTGTCTGTAAATGTTAGCACACAAATGCAAATAAACATTTATCTGGCTTCAACAGCAGGTGGATTTAGGTAAGCAGAACACAGCTAAATGACTGGGATTGTGTCCATTTTACCAATACATTTTATAATATGCTGTCTATATTTTAATTGCAACACCTGCTGCTAATTTCTAAAAGGAAAATTTTTGTTTTATACTTTAATTAGGTTAGCTGAATAAATATTGCCATGTAGTTACCCATTACATTTTCTACAGCTATTTAGTGTTTTTGTAAAAATCTTTTCATTTTAAGAAATACAGTGGCAAAATTTAACTTAAAAATTCTACCAAGCATCCTACTAGATGTATGGTTAGCTAGCCTGCACGATGATATTAAGATAAAAAGTCATTGTCCTGCCCTAAAACTCAGGAGATCTTCAGGCAAGGAAGACAAATTAGAAAGCTTTGCAATAATTATGAAAAGAATAGGGATGAATGAAGGAAGGACAAGCTGAAGGAAAAAGGGAGATACTAATGAGAAAATGTTGCTAAGATAAATCAAGAGCATTTGCAAACCAACTGCGTGTGGAGAATGGGGAAGAATGAGGAATAAAAATATTTTCCTTCTTTTCTAACTCAAAACCACTGAGTTGGTAAACCTTGTCAAGTGTATCAGCAACTCTAAAATTAGAGGTAAAATAAAAATGTAATCCTCTTAAGTTAGATAAATCTGAGTTTAAGTCTCAGCTCTACCATTTGTGATCCAAAAGACTGTGGGAGAACTTGTTAGTTTCCTTGAGATTGGATTTTGTAGACTGTGAAATAGTGATGATCCCTGAATTGGGTTATCTCTATCACTCAACTCAAATGAAAATATGCAAAAAGACCCCTAAAGTTTTTTTTTAGTAAGATGGTAATACCATGCAGTTATCAGAGGTAGGAAAGCAGATCCCTGGAAAGCTTTGAGGCAGGTGGGGAGTTCAGATAATAATACATTATATTTAAGACAGCAGCATGATAAGCAGGTGTCAATATTTAAAAGGCCATTTTGATGTAGCCTTGGTCCTCAGAAAAACAGTTGAGCTAAACACAGAAACAAAAATACAAAAACAAACAAAGAAAAGATTTAAGAATCATCTAGGCAACTCTGATGTTTGAAGCTATGAGAATGTATGAGAAGGTCAAGAAGTTTAAAGTATTTGCCTTATTTTTTTAAAGGAGAATAATGCAGTGACTGTTTCATCACTTTGAAACTCTTTCATTCATTAACTAATTTTAAAAAATTTGAACACTTGCTATACGCTAAATACAGAGCTAAGCCCTGCCTTCACAATCATGACTGGGACAAATTCTCTTCCCTCAAGAAGCTCATCTAAAAAAAACAAAGAAAGAAAAGTTTGTCTCATGCAAGAAAATATAAATATGTAAAATGTGCCAATACTTTTGAAGTATAGTTGATTTACAATGTTGTGATAATTTCTGCTGCATAGCAAATTGATTCAGCTGTACATATGTATGCATTCTTTTTTTATATATTCTTTTCCATTATGGTTTATCATAGGATACTAAATATAGTTCTCTCTGCTACAATAAGACCTTGTTGTCTATCCAAGGAGTTCATCTTTTGAAGGTAGAATCACACTTGAACACAAATATTTTTAATTTCATAGCAGGTAATAGGGCATTGAGGCTTTGCTCCTGAAATTTTCTTAGGGGCAAGGGAGATCATTAAGAAAGGCTCACAGAGCTAAGCTGATGCTTAAAGAATTGAGGAATAATTAAGCTGCTAAAGAGGTAAAAGGCATTCACAGAAGGTGAATTAATTTCTGTACTTACATACACACAGGGGCATAAAAGCCCATGAGGTGTCCATGAAACAGCAAACCATGCACAATGGCTGGAGTCCAGGGATGGTGAGGGAGAAAATCAGAGACAGGGAAAGGAAAGATCATGAACTGAAGATTCTTAAGGAACTTGGTTGCTTTTTTTCTGTAGATAATGAGAAGCCATTAAAGGACAGAGCATCCAGAAAGCTGGATACAAATAAATTATATTCTGTATTTTAAATCAAATGATTACTGTCACCAGAATTCACCATG
This sequence comes from Dama dama, assembly GCF_033118175.1. Classification (NCBI taxonomy): domain Eukaryota; kingdom Metazoa; phylum Chordata; class Mammalia; order Artiodactyla; family Cervidae; genus Dama; species Dama dama. The sequence continues at coordinate 34,071,774 of NC_083706.1, forward strand.
GCAACAAATATTTTCATGTTGTGAAAAAAAATAGCTGAAATTGTTTTGACAACTAATGGAATATTTTGTGTGTTAAAGAAAAAAAGTCCTATGAGTCTGTGGCAGATGGCAAAAAATGGCCTCTCAGTGGCTCCAGGAAAGTCTATTCTTCCCTTCTGGAATCGGGAATGACCTTGTTATTTTGCATGAACCATTAGAATGTGGAGGAAATAATTTCATGTGAATGCTAAGCTGGTCCATTTTACCCACTCCACACTTCTCCTGGAATCCTGTTACCACTTAAGAGGAAGTCCATGTTGGCCTGCTGGAGGGCAAGAGATATGTGAGGCAGACATGAGCTGAAGCCATCTTAAACAATTATCCTCCCGTTCACCTGGCCGCTGACCACAGTAATATGAATGAATCCAGCCAAGACCAAACAACCCAGATAGACCTAGCCAAAACTGCTGATCCAAGAATCAAGGGCAAAATAAAGGACATTATTTTAAGCCACTAAATCTTAAAAGCAATTTGTTACACAAGAAAGAAAACTGAGACACAGTCAGCAAATGGAATGTTTTTATTTATTGTTCTTTCCATAACAAATTTGAGCCACACCATTTGGTAGTCAATCATTCATGTTCAGTTAGCTATTCATATACACAATGTAATAAAATTAATTAAGCTAGATTCCAGTCATTTGAAATGATATCATTCAAACAAGGTCTGGGGCTATTTTGGTTTGGTCTAAGAAAAAGGTTTTGCTAGAGCCAATGAATAATATATACAGGACTTGAGAGGGAGAATTTATCCTACTTACTAAAATAAATTGTTTTCAAGTACTTAAAATTTTTATTAACACAAAATAACAGAAAAACTAATGGACTAAGTCAAATCATTCTCAACTTCACAACAGTTCATTAGCTTAGAATGTTACAATTTATACAATAAAGCAGTAGAATTGCAGTTGAAAAGAATATTCTAAAAAAAAAAAACAAGGAAAGAATATTCTGCTTTTCTTACTTTGTTGTTGCAAGTGGCTTTTCCTCTTATCTGGTATTACATTAGTGAAATGTTTCTGATATTTGCCAATCAATAACTCTACTGAAGAATAGGCATGTACATATTTCACACTTGTAATAACCTATCTATATACCCAAAAATCTTAAGTCTGTCTCCTTATTTGTCTTAGTCCCTTGCATTTTTAAGACAAGTATTCCAATGATTGCCTCTCAACTTCAAGCCCACGATTTAAGTTCACCATTCTAAAACCATATTATTTCATCTAACTTATTAAGAAGGAAAGTATTCTGGTCAAATTATGGACTGTGAAATCTAGATTAAGAGGAAAGTAAATATAGGAGGGATATTTTCTGAATATGTGGCCTTTGAACATGACACTTCATAATATAGATGAGTGGTTTTTATTGTCTTAAATCTTTCATATTATCAAGGGTGAAACAGATCGCCAGCCCAGGTTGGATGCATGAGACAAGTGCTCGGGGCTGGTGCACTGGGAAGACCCAGAGGGATGGGATGGGGAGGGAGGTGGGATGGGGGATCAGGATGGGGAATACATGTAAATCCATGGCTGATTCATGTCAATGTATGGCAAAAACCACTACAATATTGTAAAGTAATTAGCCTCCAACTAATAAAAATAAATGAAAAGTAAATAAATAAATCTTTCATACCTTCTTATAGCTTATAGAAACGTCTGAAAATTCCTATTTTGCTACACCTTCTACTATACCAGAAAAAAGCATTGTTAAAAGTGTTGCCAATTCTCAAGCAAAATCTGACACTATATTATTTCTTTAATTTGCACTTATTTTATTATAAGTGAGGGTGAGTATATTTTCATTTGTTGTTTTTCAGTTGCTAAGTTGTGTCCAACTCTTTGTGACTCCATGGACTACAGCAGGCCATGCTTCCCTGTCCTTCGCTATCCTCTGGAGTTTACTCAAACTTATGTCCACTGAGTCAGTGATGCTATCTAACCACCTCATCATCTGCCGCCCTCTTCTCCCCTTGCCTTCAACCTTTCCCAGCATCAGGGTCTTTTCCAATGAGTCAGCTCTTCACACCAGGTGTCCAAAGTATAGGAGCTTCAACTTCAGCATCAGTCCTTCCAATGAAATTTCTCTTGTCAATTTCCTAGTCACATACTTTTTTACATAAAATAATGCTTTTTTGCTAAAAATTAGTAACTATTATCTGAACCTTCAGTGATTTGAAGTCTTTTTTTGCTAGAGGGTCTTGCCTCAGTGTTGATGGCTGCTGAGTGATCAGCTGGCAGAAGGCTGGAGTGGTTGTAACAATTTCTTTTCTTTTTTTTAATTGGAGTACATTGATACAGAATGTTGTGTTAATTTCAGGTTTTCAGCAAGATAAATATCAAAAAGCACATGAAATGGTGTTCAATATCACTAATTATTAGAGAAATACAAATCAAAGCTACAATGGGGTATCACCTTACACTGGTCAGGATGCCATCAAAAAATTCTGCAAACTGTAAATGCTGGACAGGGTATGGTAGGAATTAAGATTCTAAAGGAAATAGTGGGGGGGAGGCCTGGCAGGAAAGGGCAGAGGAAGCAGTTCATCCATTTCCCAATAAAACTTTACAGAAGAGGTAAGGGGCAAAGCAATGGTTCTCAAAGTATGATGCCTGCAGTTACATTCCTGAGAACTTGTTAGGAATGCAAATCCTCCGGCTCTACCTCAGAGCTACTGAATCAGAAACTCTGGAATAAACCCTGAAATCTGTGTTCAACACACCCTCTGGGTGAGGGAAGTACACTCAGGTTTAAGGACTATTAGTCTTAAGAAACATGTCTCACCTGTATAAAGAAACAAATTACATATTATTTCCAAGTTGTTCCAATTTGTCTCACCTCTCTTGGTATGCAACTCTTTCTTGCTCATCATCATTATATGACAGTTAATTTAAAGCTTCTTAGAGTGGGAGTACTCTAAAATTACCTTTGAAAACAGAAATACTTATGCTCCTGCTTGGACGGTCAATCAATTTTTAATACTGGACTTCCTGAGCCTGCTCAGAAATCAAAATTTTAAAAGAGGATTTTTTTTTCACTTTCAGATAATTACTTGCAGTATCTCCCAGAAGATTATTCATTCACTCATTCATGTGTTCATTCATACTTGTACCGTGTGCCAAGGCATTGCCTACCACTGGGATATGAAACTTAGCCAACAGATATGAACAATGCCCCCACAGAAGTTAAGACTCTAGAAAGAATGATTGATATACATCAGAAAGTCACACATCCTAACCTATGCTAGGTGTCATGATGGAGAAGTATAGGAAGCTATTTGAGAAAGGAGATGTAATTCCTGAATCCAGGGAAATGTTCCCCAAGCAAGTAACAGACAGAGGACAGTACCAAGACTGTTCTCTAGATGTCTTTCCATCTCCTCAAAGAACATCCAGACACTCTTATGGGGAAAGTCAGGGTTGGCAAGAAAAAAAATTCTGCTATCTTGCTCTTCCTTTGGGATAAACATAAGAACGAAAAACATAACTTACCATGTTACTTATTCCTTCTGTCTGATTATTTTCAGAATTATTATTATTAGGTAAAAGGTGTTAGCCCATCTATTTTGAATAAAACGTGAATACATAGTTATATCAACCTTCATTTATTTTAAAGGTTGAGATGTAAACTGGATTTTCAACTGAGTGGAAATGGGGCAGATATGATTTACAATTTCGTTTCCATCAAATAAGAAATGTAAGTATAGTAATAAGAAATATCCATCAAAACTAAGTTCAGATAGTTGAGCGTACTCCAGAATAGAAGCTGTCAAGACAAAACTTTGCACTAAATCCAAGGAACTGAAAAAGAAAGACCCCTAGGTTAAGGAGCCAGAAATGGTAGCAGGCAGTGAAGTTGGTTAGATTAATGAAGTCCAACAAGATAGGTCAAAGGAAAAAGAACTCCAAATTGTCCCATAACAAGTAAATAGGACAAAATCGCATTTTTATACTCAGTTCCAGCAGTCGGCTGAAGGTAGAAATAACAAAATATCTACAGAGAAAGATCAGCATAAGGATAAGAAAATGTTTTCTATTAATCAAAATAATACCATTATTTGTAGAGACAAAGGAGAGATTTCTGTGACCAGGGGAAAAAGAGTAGCATCACTCTCCCTGGAAAAAACGTGGATATAAAGTAGGACTAATCTTATGATCAGGCAAAACAGAGTGCAGCTTCTACAGCGAGCTATATTTTTCTGTTTCTTCTGTGGTGATAGCTTTATTATATTTTTTTGATTCTTCTGTTTTAATTGTCAAATTGCTAGTGCATTTCACATGGTTCCAGAACAAAACAAAAAAAGTAAAGAAATTAATGAAAGGAAAAAGTCTCCCTCCTGAACTGTCCTCTGTCTGCTCACCACCCCTCCCCCATGCTGTCCTCACCAGTACCAACATTATCACTGCGATGTGTGTATCCTTCCAAAATTCCTTCAGGTATAAAAAAAATAGGCATTTTTTTCTATATTTTCTACCATTTTTATACCAAGTCAACATGCTGCACATCATGTTCAGTGTCTTATGCTTTTCACTTAAGGTATCTGAACAATCATTATGTGACATTGTTATAGCCACGCTTTCCGGGAAACAGACTCACTCAGAAGGACAATGCAGATAGTGGAGTGCAGTTTGTTACACCAGCGGGCCCAAGGCAGAGTCTCCTCTTAGCCAGGGGCCCCGACCAGCATTTGTGAAAATCTTTTATACCCCATGCGTACGTGTCCAAACCCACCACCTACCCCATGTGTACGTGTCTAAACCCACCACCTACCCCGTGTGTACGTGTCCAAGCCCACCACCCCAAGTCCCTTGAGGCTTACAAAGGAAGGGTAAATACAATCACAATAACCCCATCATTCACGTGTTATGTGTTCAAACTGTTAATAATCAATAAGCCCGCGGTTACATTCCAACCAGTTAATAACCGATAAGCCTGTGGTTACATTTCAATAGATACTATCCGGAGGCAGGGGTGATTAGTGTCTGTTTTCTCTTCTTCAAGATTCCCCTGCCCAGAGAGGGGTCTTATCCTTCCATTGTCATTCCCACAGGCGCTAAGCACAGAGTTCAGAGTCCACTGGAGAGGTGGCCGCACACGACCAGCAAGGACAGGCCTGAGATGGAGTCCAGGCCCTATGAATTCCTTCTTCAATATCACAGAGAGTTTCTTTTTATATTTTACAGTTGCATATCATTGCATTATATTTGGAAGACTATAATTTATAACTAGTATCTGCTTAGTATATATCTAGGTTGTTTCTAATCTTTTCCAAATGCAAATAATTCTCCAATTAATGGCCTTGTTTATGAATCATATTTTGTGTGTGCAAGTATATTAGAGCAATAAAGCCCCAGAAACCAAATGGATGTGTCAATTTCTGTTTGTCTTTGCAATTTTGGTGAGTGAGTGAGTGATAGTCACTCAGTCGTGTCCTACTCTTTGTGACCCCATGGACTGTAGCCCACCAGGCTCCTCTGTCCGTGGAATTCTCCAGGCTAGAGTACTAGAGTGGGTTGCCATTTCCTTCTCCAGAGGCTCTTCCTCACCCAGGGATCAAATGCAGGTCTCCTGCATCGAAGGCAAATTCTTTAACATCTGAGCCACAGGGAAGCCAAGGCAATTTTGGTAGGTATTAGCAAATTGCCATCCATGAAGATAGTGCCAGTTAAAGCTCCTACCAGAAATTTACGAGAGCCTGTGCCCTAGAGCCTGACCCTTGAGTAAATCAAATCTTTTTTATTTTTGTTCTTTGAATTAATGAAAAATAGACATTCAATAAGCTTTTATATTGAGACTGAGACTCTTTCCACATGTTAAAGAGATATTTGGCATTATCTTTGTGAACTGTTTATATGTACTCTTCTCTGTCAAGTTATTGGAAAATTTGATGCTTAAAAATTTGAACAGTTTAGCATGATCAGCCATCAATGACAAAGGATGCCAGTCCAATTAGAATGGATGTCAGGTGTAAACACCTGGAATGCCTGTGGGATCATGTTCCAATGGAAAATTAACCCTGATTGATGGTGTTTTTCGAAGCGCTTTCAGTATACAAGAAAATAGGAAACTAACTTTGTTATTTATCTTCTGAATTTATTTATGTTATTTTTTGGAGAGCAATCCAAATGTTTTTAATTTTAGACCATTATACCATCCACATTTTTAATTAGAAAGAGTATTCCACTCCAAGAATTTGAGCAAATTCTTTTATTTTTTTGAGTACATATGATTTCAAATTTTCACACTTAAGCTTTTGAAATATTTGGATGTTTTCCTAGTATTCATTATGAAATATAAATATAAATCATCCTTTTTTTCCAGATACTTACTTAGTTGTTCAACTCTACTGATTAACCCTTTTTCCCCCACTGACTTGAAAACAACCTTTCCACCATATATTAATACTAAATTCTCATATTAATTTGGACTTATTTCTATACTTTCTGTTTAACTAATCTGTATAAATCTTAGGTACTAGTATCACACTACTTTAATTAGTAAACCTTTTTTATTATACTTTAAACCATTTAAGTTTTCTTTACCCTCATTAAGAAAAAATAAAGTCGACTACATTATTTTTGTTTGCATTGCATGAGAATATACTTGCCCATTTTTCCCAAGTTTTCTGAATTATTTTAATTATTTTACTCATTGACTTTGGTTTCAATCTGGAGCTAGGTTTTCTTTCATATGTTCCTACTTGAAAACCTATTTCTGTTAGTTGGCGGATTATTGCAGCAGTCCATATGTACATGTCCATAAACATTGCTGGGACAGAAATATCTGTGTGCTGCATCACTTGGATGAGGGCCTTAGAAAAATCTTCCTTTTAGGTTTGAGATATTACCTCTCATCTCTCCTTCCTAAGCATCTCTGCCCCATTCTCTATAGTTCTTCCTCAGAGGTAACAATACATCAAGTGATGAGCCGGATAAGCATACTTCTACAGTCTACGTAATGTGTACCTCGGTTGGATTATGAAGTAGATTTTTGTGTAGCTTATGAAACCATATTTAGTTCCACATGGTCACTTTACCTTTCTAATTCTGGCCTCAAGCCTATAGTCTTGGATTTCTACTTACCTTGGAGATAGATTGGGCTTCCCTGGTGGCTCAGATGGTAAAGAATCTGCCTGTAATGCAGGAGATCCAGGTTCAGTCCCTGGGTTGGGAAGATGATTGAACATCCTGCTTTCCAATATAGACAAAATAAAATTCAAAAGTATCTACCAAGTCACAATTCTCCAATACAAACCCTATATTATTCTCAAAAAATAATCCAGCAAATTGACAATTACTGTCCCATTCTTTATTTCATTTCCTTTACCCATAATGTTATCTTCATGTCAGAGAACTTACTCTTCCTTTAAGGTGCATCTTCAATTTGAAACTTTTTCTTGCCCTCCCTCCAGTCAAGTATGTTCTCATTCTCCAGAACAAAGTTCATCTAGGAAATACCACTGATTTTTACACTTAGAAAATTCCTCCCTGTTTTGTGAATCACTTCCATATGTGAACATATTTTTTTTCCACAAAGTGAAGTTATCTCAGGAAAATGGAATTTCCTTAAATTCCTATAGACACATAGTTGCCAATACTATTCAAAGAGAGTAGACCTCATTAAAAGTCTGCCTATGGTTTTTAGCACCTTCGTGTAAATTGCCTTTTCAGTTAACTGGTTTTAGTGCAGGGAGGAAATGAAAAGCAAGAGTTGGAGGAGCAGTGATTTTGAAATAAACCAGAAAGTTAGTGGTGAGCCGAAACCCCATGAGACCGGATACAGGGAGGAGGAAGACAGGGAAACAGAAGAGCGAATAAAGAATCACAGAAGAGTGAAGACAACCCACTTTGTTTAACTCACATTTTTATTGGAGGCAATCAAAGCTGTAAACTCTAGCACACTTCATGAGCCTGTGCACTAAGTATTTTTCCTAACATCTATATTTTTCCTAACATCTCATTATAAAAGTCTTCAAATATGCAGCAAATGAAAGAATTTTAATATAAAAGCCATACACTCACTTCCTAGATTGTGCCATTGATATTTTATGTTTTTAAAACCACATATCTACTTATTTATCCATCCAACAATCTCTCTCAGTTTTTGATGCATTTTAAAAGTAAATCTCAGAATCTGTGTAGTGCGGCTTAAGCACATCAGAATATGCATTATAAAGAGTTCAATTTTTAAATAATTTCTTTTCTTTAAATGTAAAATGTATATATACCATCGCTGCCACTTATTTGCTCAGTTGTGTTCAACTCTCTGTGAACCCATGTACTGTAGCCCACCAGGCTCCTCTATCCATGGGATGTCCCAGGCAAGAATACCGGAGCAGGTTGCCATTTCCTCCTCCAAGGGATCTTCCTGATTCAGGGATCGAACATCAGAGATGCAGACATCTCCTGCATCTCCTGTGCTGGCAGGCGGATTCTTTAACCCTAGTGCCACTGGGAAGCCATAAGATTCCATTATCTGACAGCTAAACTAGAACAGCTCCATGCTTATCTCCAGAGATGCTTAGATGTCTGGTACCCAGCTAAAAACAAATGAGTCAACCAAAGATTTATAATGTGTTCCTTAAATCTCAAACCTAAAACTTTATACCCAAGACTAGCTTGTTTAAAGATTATTTACACCTGGGGAAATGGATTAACCATTCTGGTCTGGAGATAAAACTAGAGCATAAAAGAGTCTACTGGAGATTTTTCCTCGTGGTGCCTGAAACTAAGACTCCTCACTCACAAATCAGTGGTTCAGCATCCACAGAACAAGTGCACTCTGTGAGAATAAAAAAGACTCTTGGGAAGCTGAGTCCAGGGGTCTCTCTGGCCCCCCACGCTTCCCGGCACTCAGAACATACCGTGTGGTTTCCTGAGGCACGTTTAAAGCCCTATGAGTATGCCCTGTGAAGTACTGTAAACATTTCCCTTCAGTTTTGTGCAATTGTGGTATTTACATACAATGCACTACATAAAACGCAAGTGACATTTACTAGGTTTTGAAAAAAAAGGGAATACATCTGTGTAACCCAAACACCTATCAAGACATAAAATATTCTTTTTAATCCCGGAATGTTCCTTCCTGCCTGCCCCTTCCTAGTCAATCCCTGGCTCACCTGAGGGGCCCCTGTTGTTCTGTTCGTTTGCTTTTTTTTTCAGGGTAAGTGCACGTTTAGTTTTATAAGAAATTACCAATACTTTCCCAAAGTGGCTGCTGCATTTTACATTCTCATCAGTAACATATGGATATTTTAGTTACTCCACATCCTTGCCAAGATTTGATGTTCTGTCATTTTAATTTTAGCCACTCAAGTAAATGTATAGTGGTGTCTTATTCATATTCTAATTTTAATTTCCTGATGACTAACGGTATTGAGCAGTTTTACATATGCCTAGTGAACATTTGTACATTTCCTTTTATGAAGTATCTGTTAAAATACTTTGCCCATTTTTAATTGGATTATTTGTCTTTTCATTATTGAGTTGTGGGCATTCATCATATATTCTGGGTACTAGTCCTTTAATAGTTCCGTGTTTACCGAGGCTGTAACCTGCCTATTCATTTGTTTTATTAAAGATGTCTTTCGATGAACAAAGGTGTTCAATTTTTTTTTAAAGTCTAGTTTATCAATGCAATCTGCAGAATCATGAAAAATAATAAAACCATTATAGTCTTGGCAGAAGTTTAATGTCAATAGTAGATAAAAATACTAGCCTGTGTCCACAGGCTAAAAGTGAAAAAATAGTTTTAAGAAGAGTTCTGAACTCAGTCTCAGGCATGCCCTAAAAATGTCCTGGACAGCTATGAAACTGAATGTTTTTTTTCTAGAATAAATGTGGATCATGACTTTCTGAGACACTCCCCCACCCATGCATGAATATTGAAGAATCCAAATCCTCTATGTATTATGCCAAGACTGACACAGAAACTCTAAGAACATCACAAGAACAGGGCTCCACGTTATAATTTTGATTCCTCCTTCTTTTCAGTGCTGGCTCTTGTTAATTTGCTTGATAAAGCCAACAACACCTCTTCACTATGAAACATCAGTTGACAAAAATTACATGAACCACAGAAAAATTGAGACTGGCATTATGTAATTATGGTTGTCCTAGCTATAACGTAAAAAAATCAGTTAAAAAGATTGTTAAGAGCATCTTTTCTCATTCACACCAGGGGATAATACTTAATGATATGATAGACTCTTACTGAAGGTATTAACTAACATCAATGAGGGCTGTGATCGTTTTTCTTGAGAAGATAATTACAAACAATAGAACTGCATTTGACTCATATTTTAATAGAGATTAACATAATGAAAAACATTTTGTATCTAAATTTTATCATTTTTTCAGAACTCCAAGTCTTTTAGAAAGTAGAAATAAAACATCTTAGCAGAATGGCAATCTAAATTTGGGGGAGAAGGGAAAGTTTTAAGATTTTTCTGTCAAATTCAAAATCATAAAAATGTGCAAAGTATGAAATGATTATATTATGATGAGGATAAAATTTTTAAAAGGTTCCTGTATTCAAGCTAGATTGGGTCCTTTAAAGCTTGGTTTTTATTCTGAAAAGTTATGCTAGAATCCACAACCATTCATTCAATTAACAAATATTTAGTAGATATCAACTACTATATGGCCAGGTATTGCTGAAAGCTCTGAAAATCCCCTACTCTCATGAAGGGATCATACAACTAGATATTTATAGCCTTAATGGTACAGATGAATCTATTTGGAAAGCAGAAATAGGGACACAGATAGAGAAAACAAATGTGTGGATACCGAGTGCGGCAGAAGGGGTGGGATGAACTGGGAGACGGGGACTGAGGTACATACACAATTATGGATAAAACAGATAACTGATGAGAACCTACTGTCTAGCACAAAGGACTAAACTCAGCGTTCTGAGGTGATCTAAATGGGGAGAAAATCCAAAAAAGAGGGGATATGTTACATATGGCTGATTCACTTTGCTGTACGGCAGAAACTAACACGCAACATTGTAAATCAGCTTTATTCCAATAAAAAAACATTTTTTTAAAGCAAATGAAATCACCCTCTAAATGGGTGTGGATACAGAAGACATAGTTGAGGGAAATAGAGAAAGAACTATAAAAGAAACTAAGAATCAAAGCTGGAAATTTTGCTGATAAACCAGAAAAATGATGTCCTACAAAACAAGAAATGAATGTGTGTCAGGAAAGAAAGAGAAAGTAGTTAACCATGCTAAATGCTGCTGATAATTTAAGTAAGATGAGAACAAAGAAATGGCCATGGGATTTGGCTGTATAAAAGTCACTGGTGACAGGAACAATTCTGATGGCATGACAAGGGGAAACACACAGAAGATAGGATGAGAGTCAGCAAACACAGAGAATTCTTTCTTAGATTGTAAGTAACAGGAAACTGAGCAATGGAGATGGCATCTGTAGAGGATAAAATGGGTCAAGAGAAGAAATTTTTACATAAAAATTAAGCATGATTGTAAGCAGATGGAAATGGCATCATGGAGAGAAAAAATTGGTGACATATCTAAGAAGAAACCAATAATAAAAGGTATCAGGAACCATATCTTTAAATACAACTGCATTTGCTTCCCTGTGTTCTATCTTCTGTTCCCAGATGGCTTGGTAGAAAATTATCTGCCTGCCAATGCAGGAGATGTGGGTTCTACCCCTGGGTCAGGAAGATCCCCTGGTGGAAGAAATGGCAAACCACCCCAGTATACTTGCTTAGAAAATTCCATCAACAGGGGAGCCTCGTGGGCTACAGTCCATGTGGTCACAGAAGAGTCCAAGGCACCTAAACATGAATTAGCACTTTCAGAGCAATTCTTTGCTTTTCATCCTGCTGCACCCTTTGGGAAACCCCTTCTGAAGTCTGGTTATTTACCTCTAGCTCCTGACCTCTGGCTCTATAGTTCTGCTCTCTCGCCCCAGTAAAGCATGTCCCCATTCATCGTGAAACAATTCTAGAATATTTTCTCTTTGTTCTACTCTTATCCATGAATCCAAACAGACTTAAGTAGGATATTATATAGGAGATATAAAACTGTGGGTACACACTTTCACATTATTTATAAGAAAACATTGAGTTATATTCCCACTAACCTTAGAGCAAAGAAAAGAACATTTCTTTTTTTCTTGTTGTTAGGAATACAGTAGGCCATCTTTGGGAATACACAGTAGATGGCCCTCTTTTCCTAGATCGTTTCCTCAAGAAGAAGTGACCACACTCACAAGGAACAATCTCTCCATATTATCACTACTCTACCCTTTATTTTCCAACATATTTCTCCTCTTCAAAAAAAAGAACTAACAACTTTTCTGAATGCAAAAGGAGCAGGCCTTCACTGTGAAAAAGAGATACTAGAGAAATACAGAAGGTAATAAAGAAAGATTTCTCAAATTTTAAACACTCGACCTTGTGGATTCATTTTTCTATTACTACGCTGATTGTTTAGCAAACAAGAAATCACACATAACATTTGCACTTAAAATGATGCAGCCACTATTGTTTTTCCCTTTTTTCTCAGCTTCGATGTTTTTTCTTTAAAAAAAAAAAAAAAAAAACTTTTTATTTTACACTGGAGTAGGGCTTCCCTAGTGGCTCAGCTGGTAAAGAAAATGCCTGCCAATGCATCTCCATGCAGGAGATGTAGGTTCAATCCCTGGGTTGGAAAGATCCCCTGGAGGAGAAAATGGCATCCATTCCAGTGTTCTTGTCTGAAAATTCGCATGGACAGAGGAATCTAGTGGGCTATAGTCCATAAGATCGCAAGGAGTCAGACAAGACAGAATAACTGAGCACATACAGTTGATTGACAATATGATGTTAATTTCACGGGTACAGCTAAGTTATTTACTTATATATACACATATATAGCTATATAGCGTATATGTAGTATATATTGAGTAGAGTTCCCTTGTGCTATACAGTAGGCCCTTGTTGATTATCTGTTTTACATATGTAGTGTTATATGTTAATCCCAGGTTCCTAATTTACCTGCTCTTAGTGCATAGTGGGGTTGTTTAGGTGCTAAGTCCTACCCTACTCTTCCGTGACCCCTGAATTGTAGCCTGCCAGGCTTCTCCTGCCATAGGATTTCCCAGGCAAGAATACTGGAGTAGGTCGCCTTTTTCTTCTCCGGGGGATCTTTCTGACCCAGGGACTAAACCCACGTCTCCCACATTGCAAGCCAATTCTTGACCACCAGCCACCATGGGGTGTATACTCACAAATTTTAAAAATTTCTCCAGGTCAAAGTCTGTGTGAACATAGATTCTGTTTCTAAAATACTTGTTTTGGAGTTTTTACCTCCACTTGCACTAATAGTCGTAGGGTAATTGTTAATGTTCCACATCTTTTGTAATTTGCTGAAAATAATACATAATACTTACAATTTTCCTGGGCTTCCCCAGCGGCTCAGCGGTAAGGAATCTACCTGCAATGCTGGAGTTGTAGGGGACTCGGGTTCAATCTCTGGTTTGGGAAAATCCCCTGGAGAAGGGCTTGGCAACCCATCCCAGTATTCTTGCCTGGAGAATCCCTTGGACAGAGGAGCCTGGCAGAGTATAATTTGTAGGGTCACAGAGTCGGACAAGACTAAAGTGACTTAGCACCCACACAAGATTTTCCTACTAGCTGTTAGTAAAAGTAATCTCTTTCAAATGTTAATCATTTGCTTTTCTGTTTGGTGAATAGTTCCTGGGTCTCATTGAATTATCTGCAGCTTATTTTAGCGAATTTTCCCATCTTTCAAGTGGTTTAATGTCTTTGTAAATTAATAAAACTAACACTCTATCATATTTTATTTCAAGTATACTTCAATATATTTTTTCATTTAACTCAGTTTTTTGCTTGTTTGTTTTCTTTTTACATTATTGACTTGAAAGCTTTGACATACAGTAAGATGCATTGGTCATTTTTAGGTGCTTGATTTTATTCAGATTCATACAATTTGTCTTCATTCACAAATCAGATAACTACTCACCTGTACTTCCTGTTCTTTTTTAGCTTCATTTTCTGCTTAACTCTTTGGTCCCTTATAATTTATTTTGATGAACTAGGATAACATAAAATCAAAATGGAGTTTTTAAACTGGTTCATCAATACACTCAGGAGTGCACTTTGAATGATCCATCTCTTTCACCTGAATCATCAGGATTCATTTGTCACGCACTGCATAACAGACACTGGTTCTGTGATAGTTATTCTATCCTATTGATCTGCCAGTCTATTTTTCACCCACTAATTACTATAGTTTAATCATTTAAATTACACTTTTAATTATTCTAGTCTTATAGAAAGTTTTATTATCTTGTAGGGCTCAAAGTGTGGAGAAGGCAATGCACCCCACTCCAGTACTCTTGCCTGGAAAATTCCATGGACGGAGGAGCCTGGTAGGCTGCAGTCCATCAGGTCACTACCAGTCGGACACAACTGAGTGACTTCACTTTCACTTTCACACATTGGAGAAGGAAATGGCAACCCACTCCAGTGTTCTTGCCTGGAGAATCCCAGGGACGGGGGAGCCTGGTGGGCTGCCGTCTATGGGGTTGCACAGGGTCGGACACGACTGAAGTGACCTTAGCAGCAGGGCTGAAAGTGAAAGTGAAAGTCGCTCAGTCATGTCCGACTCTTTGTGACCACATGGACTATCCAGTCCATGGAATTCTCCAGACCAGAATACTGAAATGGGTAGCCTTTCTCTTCTCCACGGGATCTTCCCAACCCAGGGATTGAACCCAGGTCTCCCGCATTGCAGGCAGATTCTTTATCAGCTGAGCCACAAGGGAAGCCCATCTTGTAGGGCTGCTGCACTGCTAAGTCGCTTCAGCCGTGTCCTATTCTGTACGACCCTATAGATGGCAGCCCACCAGGCTCCCCCATCCCTGGGATTCTCTAGGCAAGAACACTGGAGTGGGTTGCCCTTTCCTTCTCCAATGCATATCTTGTAGGGCTAGTCCCTCCTTATTATCCTTGTTTACAAAAGTTTCAAGACATTTCATGTCTGCTTGTTCTTTAAGGTAAGAATGAAGTCCCCATTTTTGCTGCAGTTTGGTACAGTGACTAAGAACACTGACTCCAAATCCAGTCTGCACAGGTTAAAAACCCCACCTTCATAACATCTAACTCAATAATCTTGGGCAAGTTATAGGAACTCATTAGGTCTCAGTTTTACATCTGTAACATGGGTATAATAAAAGAACATACCTCTTAGAGCTGTTATGATGATAGAGTGAATGATTGCATTTATATAAGGTACTTAAAATAGCACCTGGCAACATAATATAGAATAGTATATAGAAGTATCTTATTATTATTATTTAGCAACAAGATTTTTGCAAGTTTTACATGCCTTCTATCATTGAATCCTTTCTTGGATCTGTCTCTCAGGATTCTCTCCATATGATTTAATGACCTTGTGACAACTAATTAAGTTAAAATGATTTCATGTTTAGGGGAAAAACTAAGACATTTTTCCATTCCTATTTAAATTACTTCCAAAGGCATTGCTTCACGTCAGGGTTACTGATCCTCTTGACTTTCCAATCAACAGGATGAGAAGAAAAAGGATAAATGTTAGTATCAATATGTACATTTAAAATCATTCCTAATTCATTTTTATTAAAACATTGCATTGTCATATGTCATTTATATTATTTTATCCAGTCTGTAAGATAGAAGTTTAGGAATTATTCTTTGCCTCATAGTCTGATGGAGGTGAGGTTTTAACTTTGTCTTCTTACACTTTGTTCCAACTATACACTTATATGTAGGTGATATGATTTTAGTTGGTCCTTTCTGATTCAGGCCTATATGTACTACATTGACAGACAGAGAGAGAGCAGGTTTACCAAGAGAGCAAAATTGAAAATTCTAGAGACTCTGAATTTTATATTAGCATATTTAATAAGCTCCATCCAAAACCCTCTTCCCATGAGAGGATACAGTTGGTTCCAAGGAGCATGTTGAGGAAAATGGCCAAAGAAGGGACACAGATAGAAGCATCTCGCAGTCTAGCATTGCTCATAATTTTACCTGGTTCCTCATGAAAAAAGAGAGAAGACAAACTTCTCAGATTAGGAGAGGTGTTATCAGACTACAGTGTGAAATATAATGAAGGAAGGATGGAAAGTAGTTACAGATACACTTAGATATGTTTCTTGTTGTTCAGGCACAAAGTTGTATCCCCACAACAGCAGCATGCAAGACTTCCCTCACCATCTCCTGGAGCTTGCCCAAGCTCATGTCCATTGAGTCGGTGACGCTATCCAATCATCTCCTCCTCTGTCTGCCCCTTCTCCTGCTCTCAATCTTTCCCAGCATCAGGGTGTTTACCAGTGAGTCAGTTCTTCGCCTAAGATGGCCAAAGTATTGGAGCTTCAGCTTTAGCGTCAGTCCTTCCAATGAATATTCAAGGTTGATTTCCTTTAGGATGGACTGGTTTGATCTCCTTGCAGTCCAAGGGACTCTCGACTCTTCTCCAGCACCACAGTTCAAAAGCATCAATTCTTCGGTGCTCAGGCTTCTTTATGGTCCAACTCTCGCATCCATACACAACTAGCTGAAAAACCATAGCTTTGACTCTATGGACCTTTGTTAGCAAGGTGATGTCTCTGCTTTTTAGTATGTTGTCTAGGTTTGTCATAACTTTCCCTCCATTAGGTATGCTGCTGGTGTTGTAACAACAGCTGCATAAAATCAAGAGTTGCATTGTCAAGCAGGGTCTAGAGGTCTCTCTTCTTTTCCTGTGAAGCAGACTCCTTGCTGCAGAGACCAGGTCTCCTTCCTCAAGGCCACCTCTCTGGTTTCTACTTCCTTACAAAAAAAAAAAAAAAGCTGAGATAGTAGCTTAATAGGGAAAGTTCACACAGAGTATCAACACATTCCCTGTTTGAATCATGTCTTTCCATGACTGTCTTTTCTTGATGACCCTAAAATTCAGGATGCAACTTGTGTGTGTCCACTTTTTATGTCTGAATACTCATTTAAATATAGTCAATTTAAGATGAAGAAAAGGAAATCATTAAATTTTCCATACTTAAACATAACTGTGTGATATAAGAATGTCTTTCAGAATGCCTCAAATACTTGTCTAGGATTGACCATTCAATGATTGAGATTTTAACTCTATTTTATCACCTATGTAATATAATATGAATTAAAAGGCCCGCTTTTCCAGTTGGTCGGCAGAGATGTCTTCTCTTGCATATAGTAACTCCCTCTCTCCAATCACTTCTCTTACCATCAGCACTTTATGAATATCACATGTCAGTGAGATCCATGGTATTTTGAGGACCATTCTAGGGATTAATGTTTCAGAAAGTTCAGAAAAAGTGCAAAATTTGAGTAAGAGCTATAAAAGAAATGGATTCCCAGAGAAGCATTAATCATGCTTAATTTGCAACAAGTTAATATCCCTATGGTCTAATATACTTCAGGTGTATGATAAACTTTTACAGACAGAAAATTATGCTGAGATTTGTTTTCAAAAATTGGTTATCATTTACTGAGCTTTTCCTAATGGATTAACATTTGTTTAGAATTTTACAGATCATTCATTGGGCTCTGTTAGAAATATTCAAGTTTAAATGATGCTTGCGGATGATAGTTTTACCTGGGTAGCAATAAAACAGTCTTAGGTAATAACATCCATCATCCTCAATTCACTGGAGGCAGGCAGTTTTAGTGAATGAGTTGTACATTTCACTGACCAATTTGCTTCACTTAGAGAACAACCCTGGTAGTAGCATAAAGTCTGTGGAGCAAAATTTCAAAGAAATACTGAATGAGCAAAGAGAATTACGTGAAAAGACAATAAACCAATATCTGAAGACAAAAAACAAGGGATTCAGTGAACATTTAAAATCTGAGGTATGAAAATAATTGACTCCTAATAAGAATGAAACAGAAATAGACTCTTTTTCTTAAGTCATTTTAAAGATATTTTTGTGATATTGACTATACCTGGGAAATAATTTCCACTATGTCAACTAAACATTTAGTGACAGTTGGTAACATTTTAGGATAACTAGAGTACCATTTAGGGAGCTTAATCTAACATTTTAATAACCTGAAAACTGTTCTTATAAAGAGGAGTCTTCCCTCTGAAGCTTGCCATAGCCTAGTCATTTATATATACAATAATCTTTTGCTCTCAGTAACTATGGCTTTCCTCATTCCCATCCACATCTTACAGACTGGTTTAATGCCAATGGATGCCATGAGACTATAAAACCACCATCCTTGAACTTCAGGGCAGTTGTGGAGCAAAAATAGAGAGCAGTTCATCCAGGAGCACCATTTTATGACAAAGTCAACTACCAGCTGAGTAGGGATAACCTCTGATATGGGGTCAGAAGGTCCAGGTTCAAATTCAGGGTCTTTGTTCTCTAGACATGCAATCTTGAGCAAATAGCACCTCCCTCTAAGCCTCAGACTCCTCATTATGAGAGTGATCAGTTCAGTTCAGTCACTCAGTCGTGTCCCAACTCTTTGCAACCCCATGGACTGCAGCATGCCAGGCCCCCCTGTCCATCACCAACTCCCAGAGACTACTCAAACTCATGTCCATTGCATCGGTGATACCATCCAACCATCTCACCCTCTGCCGTCCCCTTCTCCCACCTTCAATTTTTCCCAGCATCAGGGTCTTTTCATATGAGTCAGTTCTTCACATTAGGTGGCCAAAATAACGGAGTTTCAGCTTCAGCATCAGTCCTTAAGTGAATATTCAGGACTGATTTCCTTTAGGATGGACTGGTTGGATCTCCTTGCAGTCCAAGGGACTCTCAAGAGTCTTCTTCAACACCACAGTTCAAAATCATCAGTTCTTCGGCACTCAGCTTTTGTTGTGATCCACACAGTCAAAGGCTTTGGCACAGTCAATAAAGCTGAAGTAAATGTTTTTCTGGAACTCTCTCGCTTTTTTGATGATCCAGCAGATGTTGGCAATTTGTTCTCTGGTTCCTCTGCCTTTTCTAAATCCAGTTGAACATCTGGAAGTTCACAGTTCACGTATTGCTGAAGCCTGGCTTGGAGAATTTTGAGCATTACTTTGTTAGTGTATGAGATGAGTGCAATTGTGAGGTGGTTTGAGCATTCTTTAGCATTGCCTTTCTTTGGGATTGGAATGAAAACTGACCTTTTCCAGTCCTGTGGCCACTGCTGAGTTCTCCAAATTTGTTGGCATATTGAGTGCAGCACTTTCACAGCATCCTCTTTTAGGATTTGAAATAGCTCCATTGGAATTCCATCACCTCCACTAGCTTTGTTCATAGTGATGCTTCCTGAGGCCCACTTAACTTTGCCTTCCAGGATGTCTGGCTCTAGGTGAGTGATCACACCATCATGGCTATCTGGGTCCTAAAGATCTTTTTTGAATAGTCCTTCTGTGTATTCTTGCCACCATTTTTTAATATCTTCCGCTTCTGTTAGGTCCATACCATTTCTGTCCTTTATTGTGCCCATCTTTGCAAGAAATATTTCCTTGGTATCTCTAATTTTCTTGAAGAGATCTCTAGTCTTCCCCATTCTATTGTTTTCCTCAGCGATCAGCAATAAATGATAGTGATAGTTACATCTAATTCATAGATTAAGTGTAGCACTGCATGTGAAATGGTCTTGTCCAACTCTACATGTAGAAAGTACTTGGAATTGTAGCTGAACCTACATTCAAATGTTCAGATGATTCCAGCACCCCTGGTTTAACTTGTACTCTCAAACCTACCAGTTCACATCCACACGTCTCCAGTGCACATGTGGAGTGCTTACACAGAGGGGATACAGTGTCAATAATTGTCCTGTGCATACACGCCAAGGGTCTGCAGAGCCCTACACACCATTGCATATCCAGTCCACTTAATGGCAGGAGGAGCAATTTGATAAATGCTACTGACTGGTATGAAAATAATAATAAACACCACGTGCCAGGCACTATTCTAAGGGTGGGTGGTAGTTTAGTCACTAAGTCATGTCCAACTATTGTGACCCCATGGACTGTAGCCCACCAGGCCCTTCTGTCCATGGGGTTCTCCAGGCAAAAATACTGGAGTGGGTTACCCCTTCCTTCTCCAGGCATTCTAAGGGTAATACTCGTATTAATTTATTTAATTCACACAATAAGGGGGGAGGGGAAGAGTTTATTTTTGAGGGCCTGAAGAGCACTAGCTGTAAAGAGATTAATCCCTTGTGTCTTAGCTCCTAAATAATGACAAACCTGCTTTTGTGCAGCTGTTCTTGGCATCCCCTAAGCTCCAGTTTGTTTTAATAATACAGGGAATCACTGAAAATCCAGGATGCAGGATTCCATATGAATGGCCCAGGTGGCTGGCTGTTTAAGAGAGGCACATAACAGGTAGAACTTTAAGCTTTTGCAGTTAAAGAAGGAGAAAGGTCAGCCTAATTCATACACAATACCATTAATCAAAACAACTTTTCCATAAATCACTGGGGATTGTAAAATATACAGAGAAATTTCCTTCCTTTCAATTTTTACTTTTTCTTGATTTTTTTGTGTGCTCCAAATCGAGAAGCTTTTTTTTTTTTTTTTTTTTACATTGATGGCTGGTATGGCCTTATCTCTGATTCTATCGGATGGTTAGAAGTATTAAAAAGATAACATTTTAAGATGCCATAGAAAGAAACAGAATTAAGACAGGCTCATGTTGAGAGTATTTAAGGGTATTTGGTGACATTTCACCCTTCAAATAGCAGTGCTTCTTATTGTTCTTTTTCTTTCCTAGCAAACTGGCAGCTGCTGTATAAATGCTTGTTGGGATTCTTTTTTTTTTTTTTTGCTTTAAAGTATGACAATGAAATTTTAAGACATAACAAGACAAGTATTTTAAACAGACATAAGACATTCAAAAGCATTCACCAGAATGTACAATGATTTTAAAAATCAAATTTTGAAAGGGTTGTAAATAATAAATTTCCCAATATGATAAGGAGATGGTTCTTCTTTCTCTAATACTTCTTGTTTCTTCGTATCAAATCCTTTTTTTTTTTATAGTACACAACTGCTAACTTGGGTCTTCCCTGATAGCTCAGCTGGTAAAGAATCCGCCTACAATGCAGGAGACCCCAGTTCGATTCCTAGGTCAGGAAGATCCCCTGGAGATCTTGTATTCTTGGGCTTCCCTAGTGGCTCAGCTGGTAAAGAATTCACCTGCAATGTGGGAGACCTGGGTTCAATCCCTAAATAGGGAAGATCCCTTGGAGAAGGGAACAGCTACCCACTCCAGTATTCTGACCTGGAGAAGTCCATGGACTAACTACAGTAATCATCCTATAAGCTATATTCCCAGCTTGTGTAAGTGATTTTTTAAATAAAGTATGAATCTCATTTTTAGTTACTGCTTTCCTTTTCTCATCACTTCTTATTACAAATCCCCAAACTATGTTTCTACATTGCCAATGCTTCCATAAATTGAATTTTCATTCATTATATAATTATTTTTAAAAGGAAAATGGTGATCTTGCACCTCTAAATTGAGGGGTAATGATGTTCTGATAATTGCTTTACACTTGTTCTCCTGAGGGATGTGTTGGGAGGAAGCCCTAGTTTATATCACTTGCCAATTTATATGGGATAAATACTCCCACCATAGCTTATTTCAAACCGCCAAGATGAAGTCAAAGAATAGGGAAGAGATGTGTAGTAACATTCATTTTGTAGTATTTCCAGCAAAGAGATACAAAGCCAAATTCTGGAACTAAGTTGTGGGCACAACTTAGCAGTATATTAAGTTGCAAGGACAGCTGTAGGTTTCCACCAGACAAGCAAGGATCTATTTGTGACACCAGACCACAGTCTTAAATGAGCCCATGGGGAACCATGGCAGCAATGGCATGAGTCTCAAGAGATGTGGAGGAGAGGCGTGGAAAGACAGGTGAAGCCACAATGGGTATGGCAGGTATCAAGCATCAATTAACAGGCCCTTAAGAGCAATCCAGCTGTGGTTCAGGGCCAAAGTTCTTGTCTCCAAAAAAGTAGTAGCTGTAATAAACAGTGACAAGTATTAAGGAATAGAGATATCAAATCACCTAAACAAGGGCGATAGTATGAGGAGGGAGTCTAAGTAACAGAAGAATGGAGTAGATTTCAGGGAAAAACAAAATCTAGCTATCCAGATTGGTGTCCAAGGTCAGAGGCACAGCACCAGGAAAGGACAAAAATATTGAGCTATACAACACTAGAATAAATCCAGGCCTTGTGTCATGGTGGCCCTACAACATTTAAGAGAGGGTTACACATGCCAAGTGAAGCTAGAGGAGGGATTTACAGTATGGGAATCACACAGGGTATAACAGTATTCAACTTATTTGCACTAGCTCCTCTCCATTATTATTTAGCTCATTGCTTCCTCTTGAATTGTCACTGTTCATAGGCATATAATTGTTCACTCCCAAGATAGAGATAAAAAAAGGGTGCTTTAACATACAGTTTTTATATCTATTGCTTATGCTCACTAGTTAGTAGTTTCCATGCAAAATTAAAATGTAGTAAAATAGGCCCCATTAAATTCTAAATACAAGGAGAGAGTCTGAGTGCTCTAATGTTAAATGTGCTAACTGGAGTAGTCAAAAATGATAATTTATCTGGTAGTTCATATAGTAAATCAGTTCAACAAAAGCAATTACAAAGTATCTACATTAGTAACACCTTGAAGAGGAGCAGGAGGAAGCAGGACAACTTTGTTTTCTAAATTTAGCCATTTTTAGACAATTTCTGGTTTGGAATCCTTTACATTCAACCAAAAAATGCGAAAATATCCTAATATACTTTTTGTACTGAAAAAAGTCATTTCAGTTTCCTTCTTGTATATTTATTGTACTTACAACAATACAAATTAAGTTAATTTGTTTTAAAGCGAGAGATGATTTCAAAAGCTTGAATATACTTCTGTTTAAAACAAAGAAGCAAAAATACTTTTAAGGGCTCAAGAGTTTCTTACTGCTGCCATAAGAAGAAAAAAAAAATAAGTGTTTGCTTTCTCTAGCACATTTTTTTCCCTAGTACTCTGATATTTGAGACTGCTTCTTTAAAAAAAAAAAATCAGTCATTCCATTTGGTTTCTATAGTAACAAAACCTAATTTCTGGGGTTTCTTCATGAGCTATGATCATGCTGAAACCAAAGAGCACTCATGGGTCCTGCAAAATTCATAAAGACCTGAACAAATAGGACTGCCATCTTCTGGCATTTGTCTGAAATGACAGTTTTACCAATTCTGCATCCTAACCATCAGATTTGCCCCCTTCATACCTCCTCCTGCTATTGCCAACCCGGCACAATGACACACACTCAGACGGTTCTTGGGTGACCTCATCAAATTGCAAATAAACCTCTGTCCCACAGGGAACATGAAGAAGAGAGGATGTCTAAAGGCAAATATTTGTTCCAGAAAGTTGGACGATAAATGCACTGTTACTGAAAGGATCAGAATCTTCCCCCTTCTTTCAAGAGGTTATTTAATTGTCTCAGATTCAAAACAATTCAAAGAATAAACCATGTAGTTCAAAAGGAAATTCTACCAGTGATTGCTATTGCTACGACAAGCTTTTCTCTGCTAGGAGAGAAAGGAAGGAGGACTAATGGAAGAAGGCATGTAGGATGTGGGGACTTCCTCCCACCCTTCTCAGCTGACAGTGGTGAGTTATGAGGTGTTACAGAGTAAAACAGAGTTACCGTAAGAGCTGTCCAAATAACTTATGGCATTGAATCACAACACCATCTTCAGGAGATAATTCATGTCACCAGTGAATGTTCAGTAATATGGATTTTCTCCAAAACACCATATTTAACAGGCAACACCATCGAGAGGTGAATTTAATGGCAAAGTGAATTATTTAATAGAATTGAACTATACTCCAACATGGAACAAGAGCTGATTAAAATGTATGCATAGTTGATAAAGTCATTTAAACTAAATGCTGTTTGTGAGTAAGAAATAATAATCAGTCCAAAGTGTTAAGATGCCAGCCAAATCAAAGATTAAAGGAGAAAAGAGTAATTTAATGGGGATTTATGTATATTTCACCACTGCCTTTTTATTATTACTGACATCATAGTAAATTAAGCTTTAAGTGAAAAGGCAGATATTTATTCTACCAGAATAGTTTATTGTTGCAATATCAGATCTTTTTAAGATTAGGCACAATAAATAATTACTTGGAAAAATTATTTATTTATTCTAATATTAGTAAGATACTACCTTTCCTAAAAGAAAATATTCCTCCATGATTAAGTCCAGTGCTGTTGTGGAGTTTTAGACTCATAAAGTGAAAAATGACTCCATGAAGCCTTTCATTTACAAACTGAAATATTATTTGGAGATTGTCCCAAATGGGAGCTAGAGTCTGCTCATCAATAATTGATTAATTGAGATAACTATGAAACATTAATATGCAAGGATAGTAGTAAAATACTTTTACTCCATTTGAACAATATTACTACCAATTGCCTCAAGTAAAACTGGCTCAAAAAGACCAAGATGGAACTTCAAAGCACTTACCCTCACATCATACCCCTATGAAAAGAGTTGAAATATTATAATTAGACATTGATTTTTGGCTCTACAGTCAGTGTGACATTGTGTTCCAGCACCAAGCGCCAACTTTGATCCATTTCTAACTACAACTGGCCAGTTTACCCTGCACGACAGACATTTCTCTGGAACTGCTAATGTTAGTGAATTTGCCTGTGCCATGTAGACTTTAGGTTTCTTTTTCTGAAATTTGCATCTTGGTCAGAGTGTCCTTGCTCTCTTTCCAAATCAAGTAATTTTCCACTTCACAGATTCCCTCAATAAAAAAGCTAACAGTACCAGTAAAAATATCTTGCTCAGACAATTATTAGAGAGCAGAATAAACACCTAGGACAACTCTATGTACCGTGTTGAATACCCTGTGAGCTTGATTTATCTTTAAATTGTCTTTTACACTCACTGCCTTCTTTCTATTCCCATTTCCAACACTCTTGTTTGGGTCTTCACTTTTTCATCTGCACTATTCCAGGCAATAGTCTCCAACTGGTTTCTAACAATTTCTCCCCTCCACAGACCATCCTCCATGCTGCTTCCATGTTAGTTACCTGAAGAAACAACTCTGTTAGAATGTCCATTTGCTCAGAATCAATGCTTGCTTTTAGCTTGCAACACAGAATCCAGTCTTGGCATGCCTATCAAACCATGCACAGTCTGATATCAATTTTCCTTCCTAATTCTTATGTCAACAATTTCATCTGGGAAGCTTATGCTCTAGCCAAAATAGACCAATTTTCATTTTAAAGATTTGCCACCCCTGATATTGTGTCATCCCAAAACTCCACTTATTAAATTTTAACTATCTCTCAAGGCCCTGCTTAAGTGTGACCAGTTCTTCAACCCTTTTCTGATAATGAGCATAAGAAACTCTCAGACCCCGAACTCTCATTATTTGTACTTTTCCGACAATATCTAATATTCCTCAAGATATTATAATAATCTGCGCTATTTTAGGTCTATCCTAAATATGAATTCTTTAAGTCAGCTACAAAAGTAATTTGCACTCACTCTTTTATTCATAGCATCAATAAACATTTGTTGAGGACCTACTAAATCCTAGTTCCCATGACAGGCACTGGGGATAGATTTATGCACATGCTAAAAAGATTTTTGCCACCTGGAACTCACATTCCAGTGGGAAAACAGACTGTATGTGAGGTAATAGGTAAATAAATATGTAGCCTAGCTATTGGGACATATTCTATAAAGGAAATAAAGATGGTGATATAAATGTGAGAGATAGTTTTACCTAATGTGGTAGAGAAGACTACACTGAAAAAAAAAATTAAGCTGAGACTTGAAATGAGAAGAAACTGGCTAACGAAGCATTCAGAGCAACCATTCCAGCTGAAGAAACTACAAGAGCCAAGTCCTGGATATTAGTGGTTTGGTACACTATTTAAAGTCCAGGTAGAGGGTATAACAGGGCATGGGAGCAACTGGGGCCATTCATTAGATCATGCCAAACTGTGAAGGTCATGGATAGAGCCTGGAGTTTGTTTTAGGAGCAATGTTAAGAGAGTGAAGTTTACTTATAATTGTATCCTTTCATTTTTTCAACAAACATTTAAGTACCCACTTTCTATCATAAATAAGGATAGTTATTAAAAACTTACAGTTTAATAATAAATTCCTTCCCTCAAGAAAGATACTGGGCTTCCCAGGTGGTTCTAGTGATAAAGAACCCATCTGCCAATTCAGGAGACATAAGAGACTCAGGCTCAGTTCCTGGGTTGGGGAGATCACCTGGAGAAGGGCATGGCAATCCACTCCAGCGTTCTTGCCTGGGGAATCCCATGAACAGAGAAGCCTGGTGGACTATATTCTAAAGGGTTGCAAGGAGTCACACACAACTGACGTGACTTAGCACGCATGCAAGAAAGATACAGACTTTCATAAAAACCATTCAATCTTTGTACAGTTTAGGCATAGCTGATTACTAAAAGAATACAAAAGAAGCAACAATTTCAACAGAGGCCATGTTAAAATTGTTCATCTCCTTTCCAAGCAGCCAAAAGAAAAAAAGAAAAAAAAAAGCTTTTCTTTACTTATACTAGAACTTCAACCTGCTTTAATGATCAGGAAACAGTCATGAACAAAGATTTCTTTTGTATGTACTATGGCCAGCTTTTGGCTGGTACAGTCCTAGAGAAAAATCTGGAGAAAACCATGAATGGTTAAAATCAGAGGAAGTCAAAGGAAACTTGATGGCATTGTGTTATCAGTTTGATTGCTAAAGGGAAGCACCAAGGCTTCCTCATTCATCAAAGCACCAGGACAGGCTTTGTGTCACAGTGGAGTCAGTTAACACACGTAGAACCTGGGCATAACATGATATTTCGTAAAAGTTCAAGTGCAAATAAAAATAGATGAAAAAAAAAAGTTCGAGTGCGTCACCATCGTAGCAATGTCATGACAATTACTTGTCTCTAAGTTCCTCACTATTGCTGTGTTTTATATTAATGCCGAAAATGAAAATATGAGGGAGAAAGAGAGAGACTGTCAAGCAGGGCCAAATGAAGTTTACAGGTGGCAATTTAAATGAATTTTTAGTTGTTGTTATTGTTGTTTGTTTGGGGGTTTTGCTTGTTTAAATTTTAATTGAAGTATAGTTGCTTTACAATGTCGTGTTTTTTTCTGCTGTACAGTAAAGTGAATCAGCTATATATATATATACACACACATATAGCCCCTCTTTTTTTGATTTCCTTCCCATTTAGGTCAGGATAGAGAACTGAGTAGAGATCCCTATGCTATAGAGTTTTGTTTTATTTTTATTAATAATAAAAAACATTGATGTCCCATATGTAAAATAGATAGCCAACAGGAATTTGCTGTGTGGCTCAAGAAACTCAAACAGGGGCTCTGTATCAACCTAGAAGGGTGGGATGGGGCTGGAGATGGGAGGGAGGTTCAAAAGAGAGGGGATATATGTATACCTATGGCTGATTCATGTTGAGGTTTGACAGAAAACAACAGAATTCTGTAAAGCAATTATCCTTCAATAAAAAAATAAATTAAAAAAAAAACCACTTATGTCAATGCCTTCCAGGCAAAGACCACCAAGAAGAACACTGTAGCTGAACAGATTGATTTTTTGCTTGTTGCTCTGAGGATGAAGGCACATATGGGGACCCATGGGCTAATTCAGTAAGAGGGTGTTAGAGAAGACTGATAATAGGATTTGAGCCTGTGTTAGATGATTGGGGCAGGATTTAAGGAAGCAGGGCTTGACTCTGAAT
Organism: Dama dama; assembly: GCF_033118175.1. Taxonomy (NCBI): domain Eukaryota; kingdom Metazoa; phylum Chordata; class Mammalia; order Artiodactyla; family Cervidae; genus Dama; species Dama dama. The sequence goes on from NC_083706.1 coordinate 34,099,612, forward strand.
TGGACGCTATCAGGGATTGAGGGTAACTATGATGGACATTGTAATAAGCTAAGCCCAGGCTGATACCCTAATAGCCACTGCCACATAAGGCACCCAAGAAGGTCTTATCAGAGTCCTTCTCAGAGTCTTAATGTGTGATTTGTGGGAAGAAATGTCTCCCATTCTTCTCATGTTTTTAACCTGGGGTTGCCTGACATAACGTGCGCTAAGGCTTGGAGCAAGGAGAGTAACATCTTCTTTGGTGTACAGAAACAAATGGAGATGAGAGGTTCATAAAAAGCTCAAAAATATCCATAGGCTAGGACACAATGTTGCCTAAAGTCTTAATCCACTTTTAGGTTTTCCAATCACATGAGCCAATAAATTTTTTATTAATCTAATTTTAGTTCAATTTCTGTCATTTGTAGTCAAAAGCATCTAGACTAATAAATAAATATCACTCATATAAGTAAAATTCTCCATTCAAGAATGGCAAATCCTTGTCTTAAAATTGGTATATAATCCATCAACAATTCCTTGTTTGCACACTCCCATTTATAGCTTTCTTTGATCGCTTCTCCCCAATACTTACTGCCACTGTGCTGATACAAAGACATCGACGGCAACATAGATCATTGTCATGTGTATTATTGCTGCAAACTCCTGACTTCTCACAGTTTCTTTCTCTTCTCCATAAAGCAGCCAAAATAATTTTTAATAAGTAAAAATAAGTATACACTTGCTTGGTTAAAACCCTTTAAAACTTCCAATTTCCCCTCAAATAGATTCCAAAGTCTGAAGTCAGGACCATTGCCTAACTTCAAAATCTCATCTGATTTTTCCCTCCCCCTCCCCCACTCTGCTTCAGCCACACTGGCCTCTTTCATGTCCATCAAATATATCCTGTTTTTTTTTTCCTGCCATGGAGATTTTATATGCACTATTTCCTTTGCCTGGAACACCCCTCTAATCACCACTGCCCACCAAACCCACTCTTAACCTCCTAGGTATCAGTCCAATCTCTTTCAAGTATGTGTAGTAAAACAATACTGATAGTAAAATAATTTTGAAAGTAAGCTTACTAGGAGGTATCCTTCCATCCTTCCTATCAGCTTAAATATCAGGTCTTTTGTTATCCCTACCCACAGACTGTTATTCTCTATCTCAGGTCTCTATTTCTCTAACATCACCAGCACCACATTACAATCATATCTTGATTTTGTATTTTCTTGGTTTTTATATCTATCTCACACTTATCTCTAAGACTAAAGGATACCCAGAAGGCCCACTCTAGCTATTTGACCATCAGCATAAATATTGTTCTTGCCCATGTTTCTTGCCTAACTTTCAGGTTTCCATTTATTTGGGGAATTCTTAATATTCTTCCCCAATATTTTACCTCTGTTTTAGTTAGCTAATGTCCATTTATGACAATTAGGATTTCTCTGTCCACATCTGCTTTGTCTACACTGTATGTGCATGTGTGCTCAGCTGTGTCCGACTCTCTGCAACCCCATGGACTATATAGCCCACCAGGCTCCTTTGTCCATAGAATTTTCCTGGCAGGAACACTGGAGTTCTACTGCCATTTCCTACTCCAGGGGATCTTTCTGACCCAGGAATTGAACCCGCATCTCCAAATGGTAGGTAGATTCCTTACCAGTGAGCCACTTGGGAAGCCACTTACACTGTATACCCAGGGTCTAACAGGGGACCCATTATATACATAGTGCTTCTACATAGATATTTGTTTAAATAAAATTTTATGCTGTTTCATGAAAGAAAAACAGGTCTAAGAATTGTTGCTATAATCCCCACACAAAAAAAATTTTGAAAAATAATCAAGTCAATACAGTTGAGGGCTAACTCTCTGAACAAGTATAGGCAAGGGGCCCATTTTAAGAGCTTTTCCTCAGGCAGGCAGCAAGTGATTTTGAAACCCAGGAGACCAATGTTTCTCCACCTGACTGGGACTCCAATTATCTGGAGATTCTGAGATTAAAATCAACATCATCAAATATAAGTAGACCACTGTGCAGAGTAATAATTGGTTTATGAGAGTTTCATTTAAATTGTACAGTCTATGCATGCCTTCTTTACTATTTTGGTCTGCTGAGTAGTTATCATAATAAAATGCAAAAACATTGTCTTGGGAAACAATCTTGAGGCTGCCCCCCAAAACTGTTTCTTCTCCATAACAAAAGAAAAGTTAAGGGTAAACTATTGATAAAAGGGTAAATGTTGACAAAATTATTCTGACACTGAAGTTGTATACTGCTATACTTTACCAAGAAGGCTGTTTTTCATGGAGATTTTCAAGATGAGATACAACATTTCTCTTACTAGAGGGTTTGATGTCAGCTTACAGCAGATAAAGCTTTGGCACAGATTAAGATTCCTTGATCCACAGTTGTTTAGAAGTTAATGCAATAAATCTGTAAGAAACCACCATACTTGAAACTGCTTATCATATCTACAGTTTAAATGCCATTTTGCCATGCAAAAATTAGAGATAGGAACATGATCAGAACCTACACTGGACCAGCACAATACCTAGGTTATCCTAATATGTTAGATTTCACATTTTCCCCAAGATTATTTTCCCCCTACTAGTATTTTACCAATGTAAAATACATCCTGGGCAACTTTATTTTCATTTTTGTTACTAACCAGAGATTGGGGGAAAAAAAGGCTAGCCATGTTTATATACACCTATGTTTTCAACAAAAATATAGTAAGTCAATTAAACAGTCTCTCTCAATCAAGAAAACCTCTGACACCCAGCTGGAGGAAAAAAAAAAGCTATAATTTTAGCCTTTCTCAGTGCTGTTACTCCATTATACCTCAGCCTTTTTAGGCAACTTGCATCCCAATGGATAAGAGAATCAAATTTGGAGTAGCAAGGAGGTGGTAAATCATATAAAGTATAGAATTTACAGCACTCGGGAGTTCAGAATTTTCAATAAAAGAACTGTTGGGTTGGTCAAAAATTCATTCAAGTTTTTCCTTACCATCTTATGAGAGATGAATGAACTTTTTGGCCAACCCAATAGCTTAGAAATGCAGACACAATAGCAATGACCCACAGCTGACCCAAAGTCTCTGGCTGTTTTATTCTAACCAGTCAATTAAATCTAACCATAATCATTTAAATTGGAAAATATTTGACAAATATTTCGTGAAGTTTACACGTCTTAGAAGACTAATTTATCTGCACTCAGATGAAGTGTTAGACACTCAGTGGGTGTCTGACTCCTTTGCAACCCCATGGACTGTAGCCCACCAGGCTCCTCTGTCCATGGAATTCTCCAGGCAAGAATACTGGAGTGGGTGCCATTCCCTTCTCCAGGGGATCTTCCCAACCCAGGGGTTAAACCAGGTCTCCTGCATTGGCAGGTGGATTCTTTACCATCCAAGCCACTAGGGAAACCCAATTTATCCGCTCTGCTTATAATATTAAGCATACTATCTAAGATAATATGCAGTCACTCTCAATTTTCTCACTTAGTGGAACTTTCAAATAGAACAGAATGCAGTCAGGTTTTAGTTATAAGTCCCTAAAAAGGGAAAGAAGTTTTCATGCAGTAGTAATGGAAGTCAGTGGATTTCCTCTCAGCTATATTGGAGAAGGAAGTGGCAACCCACTGCAGTATTCTTGCCTGGAGAATCCAAAGGACAGAGGAGCCTGGTGGGCTGCCTTCTATGGGATCACACAGAGTCAGACACGACTGAAGCGACTTAGCAGCAGCAGCAGCATCGTGGACATGGTCCCAACGCACAAAGTGGCTGCTTTAATGGCAAGAATCCTCAGAGTATCCAAAAGTTGTTTCCTGAAGATAAACTATGAGGAGCCTTCTTCTCACTTCAAACTATCAGACGTATAAGAATAAGGCAAGTCTAAAGGCATGAGCATCTCACATGGCTTGCAGAAAAATGGGTTCAATTATGCTTTATGCCCTTTGCATTTTCCCTGAAAGATATCATCCAAATGACATTTTGTCAGGCACTCCAAGCTTTGCCTGGCAAGAGGAAAGCCATGTTTATGACTGCCTAATGGTGCGGAAGATAGAGCCAAAGTATAACATTCTGATGATCCCAACTGTTTTCCAATTCCTGTTTAAAAGAAGGGTTTCCATTTAGTTCGATAAGAAAGAGAACTACAGATAATCCCTGGAGACCTTCCCTGCCCAGCGCCATTTAAGCCTTAATTCTTTACTTGGTGAGCACCAACAACATTAAACTGTATTCCAGGAACTGTTTCAAACCCTGAAGACATGATACACATCAACACAGGCAAGTGCCTGCTCTTACGGGACTTTTATTTAAGATAAAGGAAAAAGACCGTATAAGTGAGTAAGGAAAGAAACAAAATAGATACCATAGGAAAATAAATCAGGACAAGGCAGTGGAACGGGAGGATCTAATAGAGGCCTCTATAGATTGTTTGATGACTGACAACCTCTCTGACCAGTCAGCCATGTGAATATCTGTGAAAAGAGACTCCCAGTCACAAGGCACAGGTTCAAAGGCATCGAAGTGGGAAGCTGTCTGTGTGCTAGAGGAACACAACAGAGGGCCAGTGACACTGATCTTCAGTGAGCTAAGTGAGAAGTGATTGTGAAATGGTATTCAGGAGCCAGATTACATGATCTAAGCAAGTAGTTTTTATTTTATTCTAAGGGCATTGGGAAACAAACAAGTGGCATGATGTAATTTAAGCTAATCATGATTTCTGTTTACAGTGTGGAGAATGGATTTAATTTGAACTAGAGTGAAAACAGGGAGATTAGTTAAGCATTTACTGCATTAATCTAGGCAAGGGGGGGGGGGGCTAGTTAGCTCAGAACACGTGGAAACAGTTAAAATGGAGAGACAGTGAAAGACTTAAGGTATATTTTGGAAGTATAGTCAATGGGGTTTGCTGGTGGAGTGGAGGTGGAGAAGCAGAGAAAGAATTAAGGATGTCAGTCCAAGCTTTATTTCCCTTCAGTGAAGGGTAGAAGGCATGACATTTGCCAAAATGTGGAAGTAAGTGGGAATCAAGTTTGGGAATGATGAGTTAGCTGCAGACACATAAATTTTCAGTTGACTTTGAACGATCCACGCAGACACTGTGATTTGCAGGTCTTGACCACAGTCGCTGCCTTCTTCAAGGCCCGTCCAGGACCCATGTCACTAGCTCTGGAGCATATCTGTCCCTGGGGTAAAACTTAAAAATGAGTCTTACCAAAATCCCTTCCATTTTCTTCTCTTTTATTTTCTCAGCCTTTGTGGAACTCTTCCTTTTCTTACTCCCAAAGAAATAAACTGTTCAGACCAGGACTCTATAAGCTTTGGGACTTTAAATGATTCTGTATTTGATCTTTAACATACCCATTCTACCAAAAGAATTTATTCCTATCTCTGCTCTCTTACTAATGATTGATGGTGAGTCCCCGTCAATCAGAATCCCCTTATCACACCAATTGCTGAAAGCCCCTTCCAAATCAAGCCCTTACCTGCTGCATCTCTAGTTTACTGGGCCGATTCAGCTGAAGTCTTAGGTTCCTCTTTCAGAGTCTTCACTACAGAGTAATAAGCAATATCCCTTTGATTTGTTTCACACGTTGTGGAGCATCCTATGAAATGATTTGATTGCAACATTCCAGGGCAGTTTTTAAAGTTTTTTGGAACCTTCATAAAAGAAGTATATGAAAGGTAGCTGAATAATCCATATCAGCAGAAGAGAATGCTCTCTGAAATACATAAAAGCTATCATAAAACATTTTGACTCTTCCTCTGATACCTAGGAAAATAAATTCCCATCAGTTGTACTTCTAATTTTTGTCTACTCTATGAATATTTTTAGCTAAAAAAATGTCAATACTGCCTTTCCATAAGAAATTATATATAAGAAGGCAAATCTTTGGCTGTACTTGCTCTGTTATTGTTACCCACATCCTATACATAATAAACAGATCCACAGAGGCATTCACTGAATATTTGCAGTGGTTATTATTATTGCTAAGAGCTCAGGAAAAAATTCTCATTTGTTAGGTAAAGAAACTATTCAAGCATAATTTTTCTTTCATCATGATTTAAAAAGTAGGCAGAAACATCAAGAAAAATATTGATTTCATATACATTGAGGTAACCAACTCAAGAAAAGCGTAGCAAACTTATACTAATTAAATAATTTATTAGTTAACCTAGCCACTAAGATCTACTATGAGAGTTTAAGCTGTAACAACACTAAAATATTGCAATAAGATGAAAGATTGACATGATCATATATATAATTCACCTAAACACCAAATAACAAGAAACAGTAAGTGATTGTATGGGTGTTTTATTTTCCATCCAGATGTTTGGCACTCTGTTGAAATACCATTGGTTTGTATGTTTCTAATGAGAAGAATGCTATCCAACCATAAAGTGCATGTACAGAAAGGAATGAAAAATACCCTTTAAAGATTAATCAAGTGCAATAATTTTTGGTTCAAGATTCCAGACCTATCTTTCACTTTGCAATGCATTACCTTATGAAAATTTGAGGTAAGACACTCATTTGTCTCCACTTTTTCAGTCTTTCTATTAGGAGAGGTTGAGATACTGATGTGCATTAAATCCTATAATACAGTTCTGAAGAATATGTGCCAAGAAATACTTTCTCTAACAATAGTTTTAATCATTAGAGAAGACAGTTAATGCAACAGAAAGCCATGAGGGTAATTCATATGCTTACCAAATATCATGATGCATCAACCAATTAATCTGTTAAAGCAAAAGAGACTTCTGAATCTTGAACTTTGAAGCAAAAACTCTCAGCAAGCATTCTGAGAGGACAAGACTTCTCTCCTTTATTAGCATATACAGTTGAAATTAAACCCAAGTGTTTTTTCAGTCAAAGTATTTGTGTCTGAAATATCAACTTCACCTTTCATCTCTCTGTAACCCTTATAGGTTACAAGTTTCTGATGCATGGTCTCCTCTGCTTTGTAAGCAACTATAAATTTTTATCTTTTTTTGTGTGCTTTCTCTTAGATAACATCCCCCACAATTGAGCTTTATGAACTAATGCTATTACAAGAAAAAAGTGGGGGGTGGGTGGGAAGGAGGCTCAAAAGAGAGAGGAAATATATACATATATATATATACACTTATGAGTGATTCATGTTGTTGTACAGTAGAAATCAACCCAATATTGTAAAGCAATTATCTTCTGATTAAAACTTTTTAAAAAATAAGTTTATTCATGCACTAACTTATTCACTAAGTCAAAGAACAAAATGTAATCACACATACTAAAAGAGACACGATAATTGCAATTAATAACCTCTGATTAGTCTCTCAGTGAAAATTCAATCACTGAAAAGAACAAGGTTCAAAATAAATCCAAGATTATTTATTCAATTGTGTCATAGATTCTGAGATAGAAAAAAAAAAAAATGAGTTAAAGCTGATTCTAGATCAACCTGAATTAAATTTATTATTCCTTAAAAATAACAGTGAACAGTCATACTAATATGTCAAATGGAACTATTAATTCCCCAAATCTGCACATTCCCACAATCTGTAGGTTGCCAAATCATAAACTGAAATTTAAAGAGGACTACCTCTTATCATGACATCTAATTCTTTAAGGTTTCAAATAGCAGAAAGTATATCAACTAATAATAACAATAAATATTACAAAATTAAATGTGTTTAAAATTCTAACAAAAACATAGGTTTTTTACTTATACTATTATTTTCTCTAATGAATACTTCAAGTTGGCATTCATCTACCCCCATCAGTATGAAAAACATAACACAGAAAAAACCTCCCTTCTTTGAGCCAAAAGCTCAAAATTAGGAAAATAGTCCTATACACACCTTAGAAATCTAAAGAGCAGATTCTGATGGAAACGATCACACTAACACCCTGAGTAATTCTGGGTTAGGACGGTATGTCATTAAATTGAAAGAGATACAATTTTGTAAACTTCAAAAACTTCATTGTTCTCTAACAAAAAATATGTATATATTCTTTATATTCAAAGCTAAGAAAGAGGTGAAGCTTGAGGGTAGTGAAATGGTCTCCTCTTCTGTGACTTTATCGCCAATTTGATATTTTGAAATAATGTAAAGAAGAAATAAAATGTTCTTCAAAAATACTTAGTTTTAACTGAAAATTATGCAATTACCTTAATGGAAAACTATATAGAGAGTGATATTTCGATTTTGAATGATTTAAGAAACTATTAATAAAGAAAAGGATATAGTTTTTAGGTAACTTCAAGAGAAAAGTCCCTACTTGGCAACCAAAATGGTGTTTTAAGATTGCAGAACTCAATTCCAGAACTTAGTGATTTTTGTCTTGAGATATGTAACTTTCCATTTGTTAAGTAATATTTTATTAATTAAAAAGAAGTCAATATGTACTCCGAATCCGAGGTCAATATATAATGAAGAACTAAAAGCATTAAGGGCTTCCCAGTTGTCACAGAGGTAACGAATATGCCTGCCAGTGCAGGAGACGCAGGAAATCTGGGTTTGATCCCTGGGTCGCTAAGATCCGCTGGGTGAAGAAATGGCATCCCGCTCCCGTATTCTTGCCTGGAAAATTCCATGGACAGCCTGACGGACTACTGTCCATGAGGCTGCAAAGAGTTGGACAAAACTGACTGTACACGCACAGGCAAAAAGTATTAAAAGCGTTCAAACATTTATCTATATTTTCTATGTCTTGATTTCATTCACTAATAATAAATTCTCTTAAAGACAATGTATTCTCCTGTCCTGTGCAGTGAGATATGCCAAGTCATTTTCTTTAAACAATGATATGTTTCATTAATATGCTTCTTGGCAAACTGCCTAGAGAGGAGAAACAAGTTCTAATTTTTAAATACTCTAGACAGCTTATTATAGTTTAGGCTGAAATATAAAAGAATGCAGGCAGATCAAGTACTCCTGAAATTCAGCATGGACTTTTATATGGTCCCTATTGATTCCAAGAGATTTATTTGATTGACCATGTAAGCAAAAACAATGCAGTTCTTGGTAACTTGCTATTTGGATAAATTTATCTTTTTAAAATAAGTTAGAAATCTACACTAAATTCAATTCCCCATTGAATTTTATTAACTGTCTGCAAGATACCAAATAATTGTTTGACCAAACTCTTCCTGCTTTGCCAGAGAAAAGCCTGAAAACCATAAACTCAGGTGAATGAGTAAGAGTAATGGAGACAACGAAGTCGTATTAAAATGACGCGGGTTTTTCCCTCCTACTTCGGGACTTTATAAGACCATGTTTATTTTTCTTTTACACATGCTCATAAATAAACATGTAAAGTGGTTTTTAAAAAATGGATCACACTGATGAGGACTCACATGTCTTTGTTTGAAGAATGCAGCAGAATACCAACACTTAAATGGATACATTTCTAAAATTCATAAGAAATTAGAAATTTTAAGCATAGACTTGTATCTACCAATTAAAGTTTTGCAGCATATACAAACAGCAATTTAACATTTCAGTGCTTGGTTCTCAGATTTGATTATCTACAATGCCAAAATACCTCAAATGATTGAAGGTTTTCCATTTCAAATTATTCTGTTAAGTACCACTAAATATTCTGTAAAATGGTTTTTAGGTTCCTAAGTGGGTTACATTTATATTATTCTTCTACTATGCAGAGTAATAGATAGTTATTATCAATTTCTTGGTCAAGGGAAAAATTCATCCCCAGAAATAAAATCTTGGTTAACTTTTGCTGTACACGATTTCAAATACAAATTATCCACCATAGATTAAGACATGTCTCTTTGTATAAAAAAATTTACTGCTTGAAATTTTGGTGAGACACAACATATGGAAAAAATATAGCTCTTAAAATAACTTGGTAAAATACTTTAGAAAATGAAATGGTGTAAAATGCTGTAACCACAGTATATAAGTAACGTTTCTTCCAATAACCATTAAAGATGCAGTTATAACCAGACTTCCCTTAGCACTCTTATTTTATTCTTTTATAACATTACAAAACTGGCTTTCTGCACTAAAACTGTGCACACCTTGCTCACACTTATTTGCTCACACCTTGCTCCTTGTACAAAAAAGTCTAAGGAAAACAAGCACACATGTTAATTTATTTGAAGTTGAAATACACATGCTTATCCTATTTTAAGAGAAATCTGATGGTTGAAATATTTCATTTCTCAGAAACTTAATGGAAATAGTTCCTGACTGTGCAGTGAAGACAGTAATAAAATATTATTAAGTGGAAAATTGTACTTGTTCTAAATCCACTATTTTACACCTCTATAGAATTATAAACATTTAAGATATGTTCTAACAAGCAAATAGTCCAATAAAATATATGTTTCGGTGTCAAAAGGTGTTCTGTTAATTTTTATTATTTCTCATCTCCTTTTTTTATATAAAATATGCACAAAATAGAGAAAGAAACTTGGGGAGAGAAGTTACAATCCCACATTTTTATATATGAAATTTATTTCTATAAAAGTATTCACATGGACAACCAGAACCTAAGCTTTTATCGTTACCCTAGAATAATAAAGATAAACTCAGAGAACTACTTTTTTATGTCCTTTATTGACAGAGAAGCTCTACATCCTAGGGAGGAAAATTTGCATGATTCTTTCTGTCTTCCAATGGATTATCTGAATTCCAGTTTCCTGGCAGTATTGATGATAGATAAATTATATGAATTTAAAATTAGATAGATAAGAGTTCAATAACAATCTCTTTGCTGGTTTAATTATCTGCTTATTAATCCTCATAGAATTAATCTGCTTATTAATTCCAACAGAATGGGAATCAGAATAATGCTTTCCTTATGAGTTGACAGGAGGCTTTCCTATAAAGGACATAATATAGGACCAGCCACATAGTAAATGTTTAATACATTTTATTATTATTTCACTATATGAGGAAAGATGACTTTAAAAATGATAAAAATATTTCTTGAACACTTATTGTTAAAATTAGAGTTTCAACTTTGCTCTTGATCAGGTTGTATCTATATTTCGCTAATGTGCAGTTATTTTGCATGTATTTTGGCACCATGTGAATATTTTACGTGCATTATCTGCCTTGACCATTACAACCCTGTAAATTCATTTTACAGACAAAATAATTAAGAGGGAGCATTCTCTAGTCCCAGAATTTTAAAGATACTATATTTTAAATTTTTTTGAACTTCTCTAGGTTTAAAGAGGAGATTCAGAGAAGACATAGCCTATATTTACATTAAAAATAATTTAGAGAAATTTGATGAGAAATTCCCTCCATTATGGAGACATTACCACATTAGACACAGCTTTTTTCCTAATATTTCCTAGAATTACAGTACCACTAGATGAAATCATATAAATCAATAAATTGACTATATCTTTAAAGATCTATTTTACCCTACATTTTTTAACAGATTTGGAATTTGGCATTTTTGTGCTACTTCTGGCTAATAAGCATAATCAGTTAGATTTGCTTCTGTTGTATTATTTCATAGATAAATCTGAAGCTTATTTCCTTTAACTTCATTACTTAATAATAAGAACAATAAAAATTTTAAATTCCAAGAAATAAATAGAAATATTTCAAAACGTAAGCAAAATAGCTTCACATTAGCTAAATATAGATGCAACCTGATCAAGAGCAAAGTTGAAACTCTAATTTTAATATGAACCAAATCTCACGTGTATCGGTGTATGTATGTGTGTGTAAGACAAGAAGTTTTGACTTGAAAAATAAATAATAAAAGTAAATATTAAATATTTACTTCTCATGCTACATATAGCACAATCATACACCACAGATTATATACTACTATTGTAACTTTCAGGTGACTATTCCAAAGAAAGGAAATATTTGAGAAAATGATGCAATTCTTGAGACTTCTTGAAAATGAAAAGTCATAACAGTTTAGTGACTGAATTAAAATTATAACCCAACAGTAGAATGCAAGTCAAGTTCACAGAAGAATTTGTACAGATAATCCTCAACCTGCTTAATTCACGAAGAGAGTTCTAGGTATTGAACATGTCTCCTAAAAGCAGGGTTCAACATTAACAGCAATCTGAGTTGCAAAGTAATATAAATAGAAACCAGAGAGAAAATTCTAAAATGTAGTCAAAAGTTTGATAATATTGATAACATTATATACTCAAATATGTGGCTATTATTATTAAAATTCTTTTTTAAAAACAAGGAAAATTGAAACTTGTGGTGTGGCACCATTATTAACCCATTGGCAGTATTACAGAAAAACATTTTTAACAAAATATTTTTAAATTTTTCAATAAAATAAAAATTTTCTTAAATATTTTTCATTCTTGAAAAATAAGTCAGATATCATATTATTTAACAATGTTATCCTTTAAATTATTAGATCATTATAGTTAAGAGGTATGTCCTTTTAATTTACAGCATACATGAAGTTACATATACAAAGTATTTTATATATATTCTTATACATAGTAATATAGTATGTGTACGTTCAGTCACTCACTCGTGTCCAACTCTTTGTGGCCCCGTGGACTATAGCCTGCCAGGCTCCTCGGCCTATGGAATTTTCCAGGCAATATACTGCAGTGGGGTGTCATTTCCTACTCCAGGGCATCTTCCTGACCCAAGGATTGAACCCACATCTCTTGCATCTCTTGCACTTCATGCACTGGCAGGAGGACTCTTTACCACCACTGCCACCTGGGAAGCCCAGTAATATACGATATATTTATTATATGGTGAATATACTATATATATGTGTGTGAAGCTAAAGTGACATAGGCACCTTTTAACTATAAGGTCCTGAAAACTTAGAGTTTAAAAGAATAATATTATGTAATATGATGTGCATATATATTGTAATCTTTCATACATACCTATTTCTACCCTCACCTTATTATTAGCAAGAAGAATGTTATTGATTGACCAGAGATTCTCACCCTGAGAACCATGGTTCTTTAGATTTTAACGGATGATACTTGAAGGGTTTATAAAATACCTAGAGTCTATATAAAATTTATCTGTGATATTTTACACTTTTCTGATGAGTGACTCTCCAACTTTCCTAAAGGTTAAGAGCAACTATTTGAGATACAAGAGAGCCAATAGAGAAAAGAGAAAGAAAGAAAGAGAGAGATGGTGGCGTAGTGAGTATGTACGTCTTGATTTGGTTTTAAATCCTACCTCTCCCACATGGCTGTGGAACCCTCTTTAAGTTTCTGTTGTGAAATTTTAATCCAAAATTATTGAGATAATTATGATACTATTGCAGAATAAACTGTCCAAGTAGGTTATATACACATTCATCTGGTGGCTATTGCAAGAAAGGGTGGTTGAATTCACCAGAGTAAATGATTGAACTCACCAGAATTATATCTCATCACAGCTACACAGAATCACCCAAATATCCAAACACTTAGCAATGTACAATAAGATGGCCATGCCAAGTTCTGAGTTACAATTTTACAATTTGGGACATATGATGCCTATTTTATATTCAAATCATATTCATATGATATCTATTTCACTATAATACAAATGTCTTCACACATAACAAATATTTTAATCACATGCTTAGAAGTTACAGATATAAATTATTTCTATAAATTATGATTAGTTGTACAAAGATTGTTCCACCTTTTGAATTTTCTATTAATTTACTCAAACAATGGATATACACACATGCACTAGTTATGAATAAAATTCACCAGGAAAAAATGACTTGTATTTCAAATATTTGGAGCTTGAATATTATACTCATCAGATCATTGAGTCAAAAAAGAAATTTATTTCATGCTCCCAAATAAAACAAATCTAAGATAAATGCCCTAGAGTTGGCTCTAGGAACAACTTCAATCTTGAAGCAATATTGACTTATACAAATATAGAGTTGCTTTTTGAATCACTTTTAATGTGAGGAATACATACATTTTTAATGTCATTTAAAGTCTTGTTCAGAGAAAAATGGTAACAATGTTTGTTTTGCCTTTTCTGAGTCAATTTGTGAAATCATTTAATGAATTAGCTGAGATTTAGTAAGAAAAATAATTGCTCAGTTCTTTCTACTCAACAGAAATACAAGAGTACCTTCTTTTCAGGTAGTGAGTTGAATGGACAAAATCACAGTGCCATTTCCTGCTTCACACTGTGCCCATTGAGTAACGCAGAATTGGTCACCACATTCTTAGCATTGCTTTTCAGGGAAGTCATGCGCACTGCAGAGGAGCTGAGTAGGTAGCTGGTGGATCTCTCTCCATAGGACTTCCTTCCACAACAGAGCTGACTATTGAAATGTCTCCTGAAGCTTTCACTGAGCAGATAAAGAGCAAATGGATTGAGACAGGAATTGCAGAAGCTCAGAACCCGGGCAACCAAGGTGACAATCATGTGCCCTAGAGATGGGTCAATCTGGTTATAGTTGAAAGACCTGTACATGTAAAGGATGTGATTTGGAAACCAACAGAAGATGAAGCAGCCCACAAAGACCAGCACGATTTTGGCCAGGCGTTTCCGTGTTTCCATCTGCAAATATAAGGAAACAGTGCCTCTGATTAAAAGGAAAATGGAGGCAGCCACATTCTAAAACATACTGTGGTTCGAAAGATGTAAAACTCAGCATAGCATGCAAATGCATCCAAAAGCACAACAAGGATTTTCCTTGCCAAGATAATGACTTTACCAATTTGATGCAGCCTATTTTGGTCATTACACTATTTTCACTTTAAAATGTTTGACAATTTATAAAAGGCTATGTTCATGTTAAAACTGTGATCTTAAAAATTTCTTATTTTTAACTTTTCCTTTTCCTTTTCCTTAAAGCTTTATCATGATCACTATAAACGTAAATCTATTTGTATTAAAACCACAGAATAAATTCAAGCTTAAAAAATTTTAAATCAGAGTATTTTAAATAAGAAAAGTTGATCTATTGAAATAGGGTATGACTTTTTAAAAATCTATCCACACACACACAGAAAAAAAAAAAACAACTTGAGATTTAATTTAAACTCCAGCCTCTCATAAATCAAAAGCATCTGACATAACTATCATTTCTATAAACATTATTATGTTAGACCACGTACTCTTAAAATAAAAATTGTCTTTTCATAAAATTCACCTAGTATGTTTAGTGTTTTACAGGAAGGTCTTCAGGAATGTGATAAATAGACAAAATTCAAATATGAGACAGTAATCTTTTTAAATCTAAAAATCATTTTCTAACATCTAGAGCCCCAAGTTTAGCTCATATTTGTCTAATTTGTTTGAATATTTATACAAAGCAACATGAAAGTGAAGACATTTAAAAAAAAGTGAAGACATAATTTACCAAGATATTTATAGTAGACATATTTTCTGAGCTAAAACTATTGGTAATTGACTAGAAAATGCAGAGAAGTCTGGAAAGGTTTAGGATTAAAACAGGTCTGACACTGGGGAGTAAGTAGTGGTGAATGATAAACAAAAGTCTAAGTGAAAAGGAGTCTAGATCAGGAGGCAGAATGTGGTGCTCTAGATGTAGGCCAGTAGCATCAATTAGACAACTTGGATGAATTAGGGAAGTGGATGTAAAGCTTGCATTATTAAGCATGGGCCTCCATAGAAGGTTGAGCCTAGGTGCCAGAATTTCACTGCAGTATACATTTATTTGCTATTTATTTCTTGGAAAAACTATAAAGTTGAATTAGACCAAGTCTGACGTCAGCACCAGCCTGCCTTCTGCTCCCTTTCACTCCTGTCTTGAGGCCCTCTGTTCCCAGTCTCCTGCTTTGGAATTCTAACCAAACCTCACCCCCAGTCCCCGGGTAGTGTCCTAGTCCTTTTCTGATGTAACCTTCCCTCAGACTTTCTGTCATCCCTTGTGGGCTAATGGGAAAAGAAACAATAATTGAATAAATGTACACTCAAAATGTGACTCAGATGGTAAAGAACCTGCCTGCAATGCAGAAGACCTGGGTTTGATCCCTGTGTCAGGAAGATCCCCTGGAGAAGGGGGTCTTCCCAACCTAGTCCATAGGGTCGCAAATAAACACAACTGAAGTGACTTAGCACATACACAAACTTAAAATGTGAAATGTTTTTCTGGTTTGTTATGTGTTTCTTTGCATAAACATTTGCACATAAAGAAAAGCCACCAGAGACATTCTTACAGGCATGTTCAGGTGTCAGATAAATTGGAGCTCAGTGGACTTTTAGAGCTAAGACATGACCACAAAACAGAGACCCCTGTCTCCAACATCCCTTCTAGTCCAGGCTACTGCATGCCCCAGTGTCCTCTGACTGTTCTAATCAATCCTGGTATTGAAAGCCAATGAACTAGAACTCAAAATAGCACTGACTGCTTCTCACCAGCATGCCCTCAACATACTCACCTACAGAACTTACCTGTTTTTTGGTATGTTCATTGTATTCTCCTGGAAGATTATGTGCACTTTTAATTAAGGTCTTTGCAATGTGATAATAATAAACGCTAATGATAACAAGTGGTATGAGGAAGTAGACCAAGAAGATGAGCACTGAATGAATCTTTGGATGTAGTTCATCTGTCTGAGGGTAGGGTATACACGCCGTGAAGCTGCCATTATCCAAGCTGCCAATGCGTGCCACTTGGGAAAATATGGCTTCGGGAATAGCCAACAGGACGGAGACCACCCATATGCCCATGGCCTTCACGCAGGTCCACAGCACTGCCCCTGATGTCTGGATATCCATGGGGTTTACAATGGCTCTGTACCTGGGCAGACAGCACATCTCAAATTACTCTCTTAAGAAAGAAAAATTAAAAAGAGAAAGGAAAAGAGAGAGAGATTTTACTAAGATGCCAACCTGTTTACCATAGCCAAGACACGGAAGCAACCTAGATGTCCATCAGCAGAGGAATGGATAAAGAAGATGTGGTACAGATACACAATGGAATACTATGCAGCCATTAAAAAGGGTGAAATAATGTCACTTGCAGCAACATGGATGGATCTAGAGATTGTCACACTGAGTTAACAAAGTCAGACAGAGAAGGAGAAATATATGGCCTCCCTTTTATAAAGAATCTTTAAAAAAAATAGTACAAATAAACTTATTTATAAAACAGAAACAGACTCATAGAGAATGAACTTGTGGTTGCCAGGGGTAAGGATGGGAGGAAGGATAGGAATTGACATGTACACACCGCTATATTTTAAATGGATAACCACCAAGGACCAACTGTATAGCACAGGGGACTCTACTCAATGTTATGCAGTAGCCTGGATGGGAGGGGAGTTTGGGGGAGAATGGATACATGTATGTGTATGGCTGAGTCCTTTTGCTGTTCACTTGAAACTATCACAACATTGTTAATTGGCTATACTTCAATGTAAAATAAATTTTATTTTTTTAAAAAGAGAGAGGTGCCCATACCCCATTATTCCCAAGCTGTTATGTAGTGTGTGGAATAACTAAGAACTCTGGTGTCTCTCTGTACACAAGTTATTCCACTGCTTATGAGCACAGAAAAGATGAGAAAAATATTTTAAATTGTCATTTCCCAAACTGCAGTAATTTGCTTACATCCTTCACAAGTATTTTCTCCATGTACACATATTAAAAGTATTATCATATATTAAATAATTCTAATTAAATACTTTTATTTCCAATTACTCCTGCAATTACCATAACATATAATCATAAAATATAAAATGTTCACAATATAGTAATATTAAAATTTACCTGAATACTTTTCTAGAGCTTCTGAGGTTGGGTCTCCTACCTTTTTTTTCCCCTAAGGACATTGAGAAATCTTAGAGAAGAATCTAGAATGGGATTTTTCCCCCTAATTTAGCCATAAGGACAGAAGGAACTGGAAATGGAATAACATTCTGTCTTTATAGCTCAAATTTCTTTAATGTCAAGACATCATGAAGTCTTCTCCCACCTAACACCACCATAGTGGTAAGTGAACCACACTCTAGGACACAATAGCTTAAACAATCCAAGCCCTCTATACCTCATTCAATTACACGTGACTATTAAGTAAATTAATAATAATGCAAACAGAACAAAATCATATGTAAATCTCAAATTACTTATATCTATCTTTAAAAGTATTTCAGGTTACCCATATACCTAGGAGGTTAACAAGATACAGGAAAAAGTGATTTTAGTCAAACAAATTAGCACTGTTATTTCATCTCTGATATTCTTTAAAATATCACTTAAGATCTTTTTCTTCATCTGTAAGGTGGGGATAAAGACATCTCCCTCAAAGTTCTGTGATTAGAAAAACTGTACAGAGCACCTATTCCAATGCCTGGCACCTAGCAGTTAGTTACCATGATCCTGTGCCTTCTCTTTATTTATGTTTGAGTTAGTCTGATATTTCAAAAATTCAGAATATTTTAAGCTACAAAACAAGCAGATAAAGCCTCCCTCTGAGGTTCTGTAAAAATTCATTCCATTGCCCATAAGAGAGGAGCAGCTCCCAACCTCAATAAAATAATCTTTCTCCTTCCTGACTTGCACCAGATGTCATTCCCAGACCCTCAACAAGAAAATGGCAGTTCACATTTTCATCTAGAGGGTCTTCCCAAGAAATATACAAAAATGAAAGCAAAGCAACAACAAGCAGCTTCAACTCCAAATTTAATGAAGTTGCAAACACGATACAGACTTTGCACATGGCAGAACTCAACAGGCATGAGCTTCTTCTTCCCATTCTGATTAACTGAATGTTCTTCCAAAACTGAAAGAATTACAATCAGTAACTAGAATGAGCTAATGTATCTGCTTTTCTAAACTTTATCAGATGAATATATTCAAATAGGTTGGTTTGTTTTTCAAGTCAGAGAGCACTGAGAGTGCTACAAAGAAAAGTAGAAATCGCTCATTCCATCTCTGGTCCCACTCCCGAGTTAAAACAAATTTCAAATCATTACCTCCTTATGTCCAAGAAAGGTACTTCTGTCATTGTCTCTTGAATTAAATATTAGACATTAGCTCTTGACATCCTGTGATGATATTTAAAGATTTTATTTCTTTACCACCTTTATTCTTCTCATTCTTAACTTCTTGATTTAGTAAGATATATTATATTTTTTACAAGATAGTCACTTCAGTATTATTATGGTTAAACAAACATTGTTCATTGCAGAGTTAAGTAATATATCATGATGATTTTTTAAACTTAACTTTTCTGTCTGTCATTAAATAGGAAAAGCCAATAAGAATTTCCTATACCAGGGAAAGTAATAATGCATCTTAATGGTGAAGAGTCCAGGTTTTGAATTGGGTTCAGATAATGGTTCCCTCACTGTGAGATCACGGAAATGTTGCTTAATTTCAAGTCTTAACTTTCTTCACTTTAAAATGGTAATAATTACAGTGCCTATTTCATAGTGTAGTGAGGATAAGAAACACACAAAAAAAGTTAGCACAGTGCTAAGGGCAATTAATCTTACACTTATCTCCAAATCCATAAGAAATTAAAATGTTCAGTGAGATGAAGTATGAGGAGGTTAATTACTAATCAACACTTGATTACTATGTTCTGGAAGAAAAATAGAAGTGTAAACAACATATAACAAAACATTTCCAAACCATTTGAAGTGCATATTGGAATGTACTGTGTAATTTCACCATTAGTAATTCCAGTTCCTTGATTTAAATTTTCAAAATGCACACAAAATTTCAAAATGCAAGAGTAGGCTCTGGACCACACAGAAGAGGCAACCAACTTTATGACTGTTATTAAAGTACCCATGCTATGTTTATAAAGTATGTGATACACATAAACTGAAAAAAGTCAGTAAATATATAAAGAATAGCATTTTCTCTGTCCTTTGTCAGAGCCAATTTACCAATCTCCAAGACAATAGATTGAGAAAAGTAGTATGAAATAAATTCAAGCCCTAGGTCTTGCTACTGATATCACTTTTAAAAATGAAAGCATAAAGAGAGTGACCATTATGATAGCTCTTAAGTTTTATTCTAATCCCTAAGTAGATTTTTTTAACATTCTAATTAAAATGGGTTCCACGAAGAAGGGCAACTAAACTAAAAAGTCACATTTTGCTTCTGATATACAAAAAAAAGTGTTTTAAAAGATAATACTGAATAGAAATGGTCATAGAAACAAAATGAGATGCATAACTTACTCAAAGTCACCCATCTTTATAGGAATGTGGTTTTAGAAAGACTACATTACACAAACTAAAAGGTCGATAGTATTTGGTATAAAAGACAATGGCTCTCAACTTTCTATTGAATATTGTCTCTTCACCAATGAAGAGTAACTTCTCAATGCCAAAGTGATGTAAGGGTCTTATTACAAATGCCAGGAAATTTAGATGGACTCATTTTTCATTAATAATTTAATATGTAAATTAAAGAGAAGTATCATGAACACCACCTTAATCATTCAAGTTAAACTGTTTATCTAAGCAGTTTAAGTCAACAACCCACTCCTAAGGAAATTAGACCAGGGTTCCATGAATGATGTTTAATTACACATTTCTCCCCACACCCATCCAGATATGCCTTCTGCTTAAATTCCCCATTCATGAGTGTCAAGAGTCTGGGATAGGGTACTAGACCAGGAGTCAGCAGGACTGGATTCTTCTCCCAGATCTGCCTGGCTTCAACATCCTCATCTGAAAAATAACACAGTTGAACTAGTTGATCCATAAGGTAGAGTAATAGACATTTCCCACTCTTGAAATATATGGAAGGAAGATTTGATATCAAAGATGTATTTTTCAGCACTGTTTTAAGATAATAAAACTTAGTATCTTACCTGTTGGTAGGGGGAAAAAATCATATCACTGGACTTCAGGTAATAAAACTATAAGAATGTATAAAGTCATGTCTGAAGAATGTGTGCTATTCTAGATGTTTTTGCTTCAAATAAATAGCAGCATTTAGTTAGTGAAATAATTCTTCTCCTTATTTGGAAAAAAAAAATCAAAGTCAAACACTTTCCTAGTATTAAGGCAGAAAGTGTTACCTATCAGGTTATTAAACTACTGAGTAAGGAAAGTGAACCTCTAAGTTTCTAGGGACACACCAAAAGCTTCTACGAGATTGTCGCACATCTATTCTATAGCTTTTCTATGAAATGGATAATGAAGATCCCTACAGTGTGCGTGACGAAATGGACATGAGTTTGAGCAAACTGAGGGAGATAGTGAAGGACAGGGAAGCCTGGCGGTGCTGCAGTTCATTGGGTCGCAAAGACTCGCACACGACTTAGCGGCCGAACAAAGCGTGTGGAGGGCAAGGGAAAGGCTAGGCTGTGCAATTTCAAACTAATGCAAATACTTTTAAAATAATGATTTTCTTATTTTTTCCCCAAACTTCGCATCTCTGTCCATTTGAAGTCCTTTTACTCTAATTCTCCGATAGGGTCTCTCTCCTCCTCTCCCCGCCTCCTCCTCCCTGCCCTTCGCTTACCCCGCCTTGCCCAGGTACCCTTCCGCCCCTCTCCACGGCCGCGGCCTCTGCCCTTACCTGTCGGCGCTGAGGGCAGTGAGAGTGAAGACGGACACCCCCACGGAGGTGAGCTGGATCACCGGGATGAGTTTGCAGCCCACCTTCCCGAACACCCACTCGTCGAAGAAGTAGCGCGAGGCGTCCACCGGGACGCAGGTGAGCAACAGCAGCACGTCCCCAGCGGCCAGGTTAGAGATGAAGATGTTGGGGACGCTCCGCATGGCGCTGTTGGTGATGAAGATCTTCACCAGCATGATGTTGCCCAGCAAGCCCACGGTGATGATGAGCAGGTAGACGGACGGGATCACACAACGGATCACCAAGTCCGCAGTGCTCCCGTCCCGGGCGGGTAGGAAATCCCTTTCCGACATGCCGGGAACGAAACCGCTCCGATTCCCGCCCGCGGGCTGGGAGAGGTTGGAAAGAGACTCGGGTGGCATGGTCTGTTTTCCAGGAGAGTTCGCTGGAGTTTCCGTGCGGCCAGGTGCCCAGAAGAGTGCAACTCACTCTTAGGCTGAATGGATTTCCCTTTCGCCAGGACAAGCTTCCCGCCCGCGAGGATCGGGTCACACCGCCTGGTCCCCAGGAAGACCCGGCGGGTGAGAAGTGTCCGCGCGCTCCAGCCCTTCACTTTTAGAAGGGGCGCGTTGGCTCCTGCTGGCTCCGAATTAAAAAAAAAAAAAAAAAAAAAAAGCAAAGCAGTTGAGTCTTTGTTCCAGTCCTCAGTGGATTGTCCTCGCTTCTAGCTAGCGGAGAATAACCCTTTTGTGAATAAAGAGTTATCGCTCTGGAATTAATTAAAGTACCTGTCAGACTTTCCGCGGGGAAGGCAGGAAGTCATCCTGTCGCTGTCCAGCCGCTGAAACGCTAGGAACTAGCAGTGGGGCGGCTGGCACTTTGCTGGTCCCACAGCTTTGCTCTTGTTCCCGCAGTTCCTGCAGTGTTGTGTGGGATTGGAGGGGCTCCGAGTCCTTTCTCTCGCGGGGCCTCCCCCTATAGATCCATCCTTACCCGCCTCCAAGCGGGAAGCGCCCCAGACAGAAGTGTGTGAACCTCTGAAGCTTTGGGGGCTGAGCTGGTGAGTCCCTGATCCTCTCACACGGAATTTAGGAAAGAAAAGGAGTGACAAAGAAGGAAGTAAATGAATGGTATTCCCTCACTACTTTTCTGCCTTGATCCACTTTTCTCACTCCAAAGATAGAAACTCTTTCCTATAGTCAGTATATTGTTTTTTGAACTTACATTTCATTGAAATAAAGCATGTATAAGGTACACAATTCTTAAATGTACAGATCAGATATACACCATTCAGAACCTACAATCTAACTATTATCCCCCAATGTAACCACTGTTTGTTCTGCCTTTTATCATCTGAAACAAGTTTACCTACTTTTGAGCATCATATAAGTGGAATTATATAGTGTCTAACCATGTGTTAAACACTTCTTTGGGCTTCCCTGGTAGCTCAGCTGGTAAAGAACCTGCCTGCAATGCAGGAGATCCCAGTTTGATTCCTAGGTTGGGAAGATCCCCTGGAGAAGTGATAGGCTACCCCCTCCAGTCTTCTTGGGCTTCCCTAGTGGCTCAGATAGTAAAGAATCTGCTTGTAATGCTGGAGGCCTGGGTTCGATCCCTGGGGAGGGAAGATGCCCTAGAGGAGGGCATGGCAACCCACTCCAGTATTCTTGCCTGGAGAATTCCATGGACAGAGGACACTGGCAGCCTCCTCTGGGGTCACAGGAGTCCACGGGGTCCCAGGGTCAGACACAACTGAGTGACCTTCACTTACTTACTTTGGGCCAGCTTATTTTACTCAACATTATATCTGTGAGGTCCACCCATGCTTTTGTGTACTAATATTCTAGTATAAATATACCATTGTTTGGATATCCCTTCTAATGTTGTTTGACGTTTGGATTCTTTCTAGCTTTAGCTAACTTGAATAATGTTTCTGAAAATATTCTTGTGCCTGTTTTCCGGTGCACATTTGAGCTCCAGATGTGGACTTGCTAGGTCACAGTGATTAAGAATGTTCAACTTGAGCAGAAATTAACAATTTTTCAAAGTGAATTCCAAGGTTTTCTTCTTTTGCATGTCTATGACTGAGCAATTTCACCCCATGTATATACTCAATATATATCTGATACTGATACAGTGTTTTAAATAGGATGTCACTAAGAGCAAAATAACTTTCCAAATTCACACCATTTGAGTTTAATGTAAACCTCTCAGAAGTGGCACAGTTCTGAAGTTAACTAAATAACACTTTTCACATTAGGAAATAAACATTTGGCTAGTTCTTGATTAAAGGATAAAATTATATGATAACAAGAAAATTGGTCAAGGACTGCCTATAATGATCTAATCATAAACTGATGAAATGTGCCAAGCCATTTGTAAAATTTAAGTAATTTTTTCAGATATTACTGACCAAGAATAGCATTTAATTATCATAGTTTAATTAGACAAGGTAAACATTTGCATAATAATCAATTTTATGTTTTTATAACTCAGTTATAAGTCCTAATTATACTCTTCTTGGATTTCATTACTTAAAACAGTCTGTTATTGAAGTTAGCTAAATAGAATGTTTATATAATACATTTGAGTATGTGTTAATGAACTTTATATGTCATAGATAGCAAAGCAATTGATATTACATGTAAGTTGAAAATGTCTCTAGGAATTTTATCTTGTTATTTAAGTTGTTACTTAGCATCCAATCTCATTGTGCAAAATAAGTTAACTAAAACCAGTCGTCTAAACTCTGAAATCTCTTAGCCTTTCAAATTGCAACTATCCATCTTAGCCTACTTTATATGAAAATATATTGTAGCTTAAATTGTTCTATGCATAGTTTTATTCTCTTCTGGTTGTATTTGGACAATATTAATGATTTAGATTAAAATGTCTAGTCTAAAACTGGATTAAAAAATTGCCAATTGCCTAGAATTGCAGAAATAAGGCATCTGAATTATTGATCTTTTCCATTCAAGTGAATCCTTATGCATTTACTCAAAGGCTTGGGTTGTGGAAGTAAAAAGCATAATAAATGTGTAAATAATGATGACCTTCCTGATATTTTATTAAAATATGTTACAAATTTATTACATTAGGTATGAATTATTTTAATACATCACCAGTTACATATAGGTACATGAGTGTTGTCTCGTTTGTATAGAATCAATATCATCAGAGATAAATACTACTGAAAGGACATTTTCATTGAAATCATTAGGTTCTTCAGCATCATATCTAATTTAATGTGTATAAATTTTGAATCTTAATTTTACATATGAAACAATCAAAATTCACACAGACAAAATAACTTGCTTAATTTCATAAGTACACTAGTAAAACCATACTGAAGTTTTTTTCAAAACTATTTTGAAGTTTATTATATTTGACTTCAAAGTCTATTTTATTGCATTGTTCCCAGAGAATAAAATTGCCTGGAAAAATATGATTTCTATATAATTGAAGGGTGTATTTTTAATACTGACATTTTCAATGTTTGTAAAATGTATATATTATACATTTCATTGCCTTAAATCGAACAAATACTGTTCAGAACTATATATAAACATTCCTTGCTGTTTCAAACTCATGCAAATAAGTTGGAAATCACAACCAAAAATAAGGACAAAATCAGTCAACTGAACCTACGCCAGTGATGACACAGACAACATCATAAGTAGATAAGAATATTTAAAATGTTAGTAAAACCTTATTTTGTGAGTGTGAAGAGGAAGAAGCAAACATTAAAATGTAAGGAGAGACATGGAGAGTATAAAAATACATATATGGAATTTATGTAAAAGAAAAAGCAACATTTGTGATGGAAAGCTTTATAGGATTAACAGCAGATCAAATAATATAGTACAGAGAGGAAGAGACTGAAAATAATGAATATAGTATCAGAGCACTCTGGGAAAATTCCAGTGACCTAATATATCTGTAATTAGGTTATCGAAGGACAGGAAACAAAGGAAAAGGTTTCTAAATAGTTGAAGAAATAACAGCCCCAAATTTTTCAAATTTGGAGAAAGTAGATCCCAGGTAGAAGAAACGTGAAGAAAATTCTACCAAGATTGATGACTAGAAGTTTTCCCACTAAGGTCAGGAACAAGGAAAGGATGCCCTCCTTCATCACTTTTATTCAACATTGTCCTACAAGTTCTAGGACTGCAATAGAAAAAAAGACAAGAAAATGAAAGGCATGCTGATTAGGAAGGAAGAAATAAAACAGTCCATGTTGGAGATATCATGATTTTCTATGTAGAAAATCCAAAAATTCAACAACAAAAAACAGCTCCTGGAACTATTAATAATAAGCAATTTTACAGCAAGGTTGCAGAATACAAGGTTAATATATGTCAATTTATTTTTTTATATACCAGCAATAAACAAGTGAAATTTTAAATAAAAATTATAATTCCATTTACACCAGCACCCCCCAAAATAAAATACTTAGGTATAAATCTGACAAAATCTGTACCAGATCTAAGGTTATTAAAGAAGATGAATCCATGAGGAATGCAAAAGGGCTCAATTATTGGAGACCACATCACCTGTAACCACGGTGGCCTATGGGAGACCCACAGGCACACACAAATAAAGTTATAGTTGGGGGTAATCACTGCCACATGAGTTTGTCTTGTCTATATTTCTGTGTAAATGTGTTTCCTAATTTCACTCAGGCAGTTAGCATACAATGGATACAACATATTTGGGAGTTAAAACAAAACTGGACTACCCTGTCAAAGACACTATTACAGGAAATGAGACTAGGCATAGAGGAATCAGCACAGACAGAATTCACCTTTAATGCAGAAATGTTCAAAGAATAAAAGCTTCTTGCAAAAATATGCAGCCCCATGATACCTTATTTTAGGGAGAAGGCAAATGATAGCAAGCTTCTCAGGCTGGTAAAGAAGCTTTAACTAAATCTCTTCCAAAGGGAAGAACTGTTAAGAAAATGTGAGTGAACAAAATAGTGGGAAGGAGCTTGTGCTCCAAACCAAACAGGGACTTTAGATATATTATTACAAATAGAAGCTGAAGTAGCCCGGGATGGGAGGACTATGTTTGGAATGACACCACAGACATTCGCCCTTTGAAACCCCTGTAATTGGTGAAAATTATAAATAAACATAAATAATCACTTAATATCTCCAGAAATTTTTCAAGACACATATAGCAACTAAAGAAATATCATTCAACATTATCTACTAAATTTCAGTGAAAACATCCATACTCTGACATTTGAGACTCAATCCTCTTTTTCTACCCCCACACTAAGCTCAGAATGACATTGCTCCTCTCCTGGTGGGTGCAGCCTAGAACACAGGGCTCCCTCTCTCCCCAGAAGAGGAACAGATCATTAAGTGCCAAGAAGAACCATGGTAACATGACAATCACACAAAAAAAGACAACTCTTCAGAAACCAAATTTAAAGTCATAGACTATTATGATCTAACTGATAAAGAACTCAAGACAGCCACCATGAACAAACTCAATAAGCTACAAGAGAACTCAGACATTCAGTAAGCTCAGGAATAAAGTTAATGGACACAAGGAATATTTTATTAAAGAGATTAAAATTCTAAAAGCAAACCAAACAGAAATTCCAGAGTTGAAGAACTCAATAAATGAGATGAAACATTAGAATGCACTGGAAAGAGAGGCCATATGGTAGAGAATATTCGCGAGTTTGAAGAAAGAAATCTAGAGATGATACAAGTAGAAGAGATAGAATTAAGATGTTAAAAAAATAAAGAAAGTCTGTGACAACTCTCTGACTTCATTATGAAGGGCAACGTTAAAATAATGGGTATCCTAGAAGGAGAAAAGAGACAGGAGAGAGCAGAGAGCTTGTGTAAAGAAATAAGAGCAGAGACCTTCCTAAACCTGGGGAAGAAACTGGATGTACAAGTCCATGAAACTAAGAGACCATCTAATTGCCTAAAAGCAGAAAGGTCTTCTTCAAGACACGTTATCTTAAAGCTCTCAAAAATTAATGACAAAGAAATAATTTTAAAAGCGGCCAGGGAAAAAAGAATGGTCATCTACTGAGGAAACTTCATTAGGCTATAAGCAGAATTTTTTCAGCAGAATCTCTACAAGTCAGGAGAGACTTTGGAATGATACACTCAAAGTATTGAAAGTATTGGAAGAGAAAAAAAAACTCTCAGCCAAGAGTACACAGCAAAGTTATACTTCAGATATGAAGGAGAAATAAAGGTGTTCCTAGACGAACAAAAGCTGAGAAAGTTCATCAATGCTATTAATAGGCCTTGCTTACAGGAAACAATGAAGGAAGCTCTTCTATCTGAAATGGAAAGGGAAAAGTACCACAACTTTGAGTAAGATGAGACAGACATACAGTAATACTCTATATCAGAGTAGGTTGTTTAAAGCTCAATTATAGTACAAAGGTTAAAGGGAAAAAAAGCAGTAAAAGTAACTATAATTACTTCAGTTTGGTAACAAACTCACAACATAAAAAGGGATAATTTAAGACCATAAAATTGGGGAAGAGGAAAAAGATGGAACCCACATAGGAAGATGAAGATAAGGTACTATTGGCAGAAAAAGGACTATTTTATCTACAAGACACTTTACACAAAATTAATGGTAACCACAAAACACAAATCTAGAGCAGAGACACAAAACATAAAAACAGGAAACAGAAAACCACCAAATTAAAATGGCAGGCCAAAAAAGGAAGGAAAAAAAGACAAAAGAAATACATTACAATCATATGAAAAGATAAAATGGCAGTGCTAAACCAGATTTATCACCCTTATATAATGTTATGAACCAATGTTACCTCAATTTTTTTACAAGTTGTTCTTCGAAGAGATAAAACTGAAAAACCTTTAGTTAGATTGACCAAGAAAAAAGAGAAAAATTACCAAAGTCAGGTATGAAAAAGGGTCATCACTTTGGTACTTTGCAGAACACAATCAAGAAAGTGGTGAGATGATACACACAATGGAATTTACAAACCATATATTTAAAAAGAGACTTGTACCTTGAAAATATAAAGAGCCCTTATAACCCAATCATCAAAGGATAAATAGCTCAACTTAGAAATGCACAAAGGATCTGAAGAGACATTTCTCTAAAGAGGATATATAATTGACCGATCAGCACATGAAAGGATGCTCAACATCATTAATCATCAGTGAAATGCACATCAAAACCACGATGAAAAACTCCCTAGGATCACTATGATTAAAAAGTAAGACATCAGGAAGGCCTGGCGGTCCAATGGCTAGGGCTCTGTGCTCCCACTGCTGAGGGTCCAGGTTCAACCACTGGTCCAGGGATTAATATCCCACAAGTGGTGCAGCCAAGAATAAAATAAAATTTAAAAACTAAAGACAAAATCAAGTGTTGACAAGGATGTGGAGAAATTCAAATCCTTAGAGAAATGAAAAATGGTGCATTCACTGTGGGAAACAGTCTGACTGTTTCTCAAAAGATTACACAAATTACCATATTACCCAGCAATTCTACTCCTAAGTATAAATACACAAAAGAATTAAAAACACATACCACACATACACAAATTAGGGGCTTCCTTGGTGGCTCAGATAGTAAAGAATCGGCCTGCAATGCAGGAGACCCAGGTTCAGTCCCTTGAATGGGAAGATCCCCTGGAGAAGGGAATGGCAACCCACTCCAGTATTCTTGTCTGGAGAATTCTATGGACAGGGGATCCTGGCAAGCTTAGTCCACGGGAATGTAAAGAGTTCGACACAACTGAGCAACTAACACACTATACATACACAAATTATCATAGCTTTATTCATAATAACCAAAAAGTAGCAACAACTCAAATGTCTATCAAGCAATGAATAAATAAAATACGATCTATCCATAAAATAATATTCCTACATTGCGTTAAGGAATCAAGTACTGACATCTGCCACAAGGCCGATAAAGACTGAAAACACTATGCTAGGTAAAGAAGCTAATCATTAAAGACCAGATGATGTACGATTCCATTTATATAAAATGGAATGTATGAAATTTATATGGAATGTTCAGAAAGGGCAAATATATAGAGGTGGAAAGTTGCCTAGGACTGGAGAGCTGGGGGGAAATGGGAATAGGAAAAATGCTAATGGGTATTGGTTTGTTTTATGTTTGTGTGCACGCAGTCATTCAGTTGTGTCCAACTCTGCGACCCCATAGACTTGTACCCTGAAATTACTGTGTATATTCTTCGATTAATATACACAAAAAAAGCTAGTGCCTGGGAAGAGGTTATTTCTGTTGGAAAGGAGAAATAAATACAACTGTTACAATTTCTGATTTGTTGATTAAAAGCAAAAAAAAAAAAAAATAAGTCATTTTCTTAATGAGAAAAAGTTGGTTTGGTTGTAAAATAATGTGATTTCTATGAGTTTTCCAGTTAATAATGTTACTTGTAAAAAAAATTAACTAGACTGCCACTTAGTCAAAGTGGTCCATATAGTCAAAGCTATGGTTTTTCCGATAGTCACGTATGGATGTGAGAGTTGGACTACAAAGATAGCTGAGCCCCAAAGAATTGATGCTTTTGAACTGTGATGTTGGATAAGACTCTTGAGAGTCCCTTGGACTGCAAGATCAAACCAGTCAATCCTAAAGGAGATCAGTCCTGGGTGTTCATTGGAAGGACTGATGCTGAAGCTGAAACTCCAGTACTTTCGCCACCTCATGCGAAGAGTTGACTCATTGGAAAAGACCCTGATTCTGGGGAAGATTGAAGGCAGGAGGAGAAGGGGATGATAGAGGATGAGATGGTTGTATGGCATCACCAATTTGATGGACATGAGTTTGAGCAAGCTCTGGGAATTGGTGGACAGAGAAGCCTGGCATGCTACAGTCCATGGGTTCTCAAAGAGTCGGACATGACTGAGAGACTGAACTTAACTGAGACTGCCATTTAGGTAGCAGTGTCTTCACCTTACTCAGAAGAAACTTCAGTGAAATAGTTTTATCCACCTGCTGGTTTCAAATGGGATTCACAAAAATTTCATTTTATGCAAATTAGGACATAGAGTTGGAATGAGATTGGATATGAAGGGAAAAAATGAAGACTGAAAAACTTGGGGTACCAGAAATGTCAAGAACCTTTAAATCTGTGTAGAAATATGACTTCAAAGAGTATGCATTAGTATGTTCTTAGTAAACTCTACTGAAAGATAAACCTCTTTGTCTCTTGGTGGGATATCTCTGAAATAATTTGCTCAGAAATCACCAAGGCACTACCTAACACACAAGGAATTTGTGCAAAATTATTATTTTGACAGAGCAAGTAAATATTTCAATTCCTGGTAATTAAATAGTATTTCTTATTCTACAAAGATCACTTAATTACTATGGTACATTAGGTTTTCATTCTAAATGTTTGGTAGAACCACAAAAGAAAACAAAATAATCCCAAATTAGAACGCTTGACCTAAATGTGAAACTGATGAATAATCTGCCAGATTTCTCTCAAAAGTAAGCAGGATTATAATTTCTTAGGAGTTAGTAGGTCCCAAGCATTTCACTTGAATTCATATTTTGTGCTTAAAGGAATAACCACAGTGTGATTTGATATTTTCCCCTCTTAACGGCATATAAATGGGAAGTAGTTTATAGAGGCAAACTACTTGGCTTAGTTTTCAGTAGAAGAAGGTGTTTTCTTTTTTTCAAATGTTATGAAGTAAACAAAAAAAAATATTCAAATTCAACATCAAGTAGGGGTTGAATAAATCTCTAAAATCATTTGATGTGGCATTAGAACTCCTCAAATAAGACTCAGGACTACTAGCATGTCTTTACCCAACCTACAATATCCCTTGTGGCTCAGCTGGTAAAGAATCTGCCCGCAATGCGGGAGACCTGGGTTGGATCCCTGGGTTGGGAAGATCCCTTGAAGAAGGGAAAGGCTACCCACTCCAGTATTCTGTCCTTGAGAATTCCATGGACTGTATAGCCCATGGGGTCGCAAAGAGCTGGACATGACTTTTTGGATCTTTTTTTGAGTGACTTTTGGTTCTTCCCTGTAGCTCAGATGGTAAAAAATCTGCCTGCAATGCAGGAGACCTGGGTTCAATCCCTGGGTGGGGAAGATCCCCTGCAGGAGGGAACGGCAACCCACTCCAGTATTCTTGCCTGGAGAATCCCATGGACAGAGGACCCTGGCGGGCCACAGTCCATGGGATCGCAAAGAGTCGGACACGACTGAGCGACTAACACTACAGAAAAAAACACTATAACCTGCAATGTATCTTAACTGGCAATTCAGTCAGTTCAGTTCAGACCAGTCACTCAGTTATGCCTGACTCTTTGCGACCCCATGGACTGCAGCACACCAGGCTTCCCTTTCCATCACCAACTCCTGAAGCTTGCTCAAACTCATGTCCATCCAGCTGGTGATGCCATCCAACCATCTCAAGTCATCCCCTTCTCCTACTGCCTCAGTCTTTCCCAGCATCAGGGTCTTTTCCAATGAGTCAGTTCTTCGCATCAGGTGGCCAAAGTATTGGAGTTTCAGCTTCAGCATCAGTCCTTCCAATGAATATTCAGGACAGATTTCCTTTAGGATGGACTGGTTCCAGTCGACAAGTCAATATTTTATGTCTCATTAGCGCCACCTACTGAGTTCTGGTCACATTTCAGAAATCTCTGTTAAAAGCAAATGTAAAGTAAACCAAACAAAAGGAGAACAATAGAAGGATCATATCTCCAGCATTTTCTTTTTATTAACGCTATTAGAATAGAGGTGAGGTAACCAGAGCAGTGGATGTCGACTTAAAAAAGAGTTAGCTTTAAATTTCATTTATATAACTGTGATACTTGATAAAGATATTTGACAAAAGCAAATATATGTAAGCCATGTCTGTCATTAGACTTATAATAAAAATTATATTTAAAAATGTATGTGAAAAATCCTCACAAACCACAAAAGAGTAAAAAAAATTTTTTTTAATTCTATACAATTTAACACATAATGGAATGCCATTTTCAGTTTAACTTTTTTCAAAAAATTTCAGAATGCCACAATTAAGCATATGATCTAAGCTAGTCTACTACTTTAAATTGATTAATCAAAGCATTTGGGAAAGCTGAAATATTTCATTTTACTGGAAAGATATTTCTATACTTGACATTTAAACCCCTTTCTTGGTATTTTCTCATTCCTAAAAATAAAGGGCCTAAAGTTGTATTTTATTTTTCAGTTCTGAAAATGGATTGAATCATATACACTGAACATGGCATATAAAGACTCAACTGACAAAAATGAGGGGTAATTCAAACTTCTGACTTTGCTGAAATTACTGAAACGAAGAACTTAATGTGTTTAAGTATCAAGTTTATAGTACTCACTGTTAGTAAGCTTTATAAAAACAGAATGGTTCTGTTTAGAAAAAGTTCTCCTCGCAAACTTTAACTCTTTCACCACCTTCCTGTAAAAGCTTGTCTGAAGTAATAAAATAACAATAAATAATAAAATTAAAATTAAATAACTCCATAGATCTGATTAAGTACATTTATTACGCTTATTTTTTTCTACCATATACAGAATACAGGTACAACACCAGGATTGAGGAATCAAACAATGCTCCTATTACATGTTTTCCCATCCACAGTCACCAATCATATAATAAGCAGCTAACTAAATTTGGAAGCATCTAAATATCTGTAAACATTTCAATATTTGCCAATTTTTCCTGCACTTTCAGTTTTGTCTGAATGCTTCGTTTTCACATAAAGTCTTTGATGTTTTGAAAATATAAACATGGCCAAAATATTGAAGTCACTCATACTCTCCAAATGCAAACATATGAATGTTTAGCAGAAATCTTCCTTTGGCCCAATTCCTTCCTACATTCACATTTTCCTGGCCGTAAATCTCTGGTGATGCCCCTGAGGTTTCTCAGCATGAAGAGCCCAATTATAAAATAGGAAAAGTTCCACTCAAAACCAAGGCATGCAGTTACAAAGTGCTCTGGAGAGGTTAAAAGAGTGATATGAATTCGGTCCACTGAATATAACCTGCAGCGATATTGCCAGAGAAGACAAGAATTTGAATGAGAGTAGGTTGGAAAAATAAATTACCTTGTCGCCTTGAAGGCCATCTTCTTGGGTCAAGGCTAAGGGTCTTTTCTTTGGTGTTATGTGGAGATATCATCTCCATCATTTTTTTTTCCCACACAACTAGTCTGTAGTCAGTAATCTGCTATTTTTTTGCACAAATTGTCTTTCAGAGAAGGGTAAGTATTCTCATTCGTTGAATGAGAATGATTAATCATGCTAACAAATGTGTTTCTCAAAATCCATCATAACTTTAAATCAAGGTGAGGGTATTAATAAGACTTTGTATTTATTTTCTCTTTCTAGGTTTGTACATCAATGTGTGTCTAGCTAATGTCAACAGCAGAAGAAAATAACATCATGCTTCAAGAAATGCAGTCTTGTTAATATTTAGTTAAGAGGTACTGACCTGATAGGGATCATCAGTAAACATTTCAGTCAAAAAAAAAATGCACTTGCATCTACAAATACCTTTAATTTCCATAGCAGAAACTTTAATTCAAGGCAAAAATAGATTAGTCCTGAGACTAAGGACAGTGGCATAAAATATAATTATCATAAAGGTCAATACTTACTGATTAGGGTTTCTATGCCAGATATCCAGCTAGACAATTTACAGTCATTATCTCATGTCATATTCTTACCAATGCTATGGACATATTATTATGCCTGTTTTACAAGGAAGAAAACTAAATCTAGAGCTGGAAACATATATATATATCCCAGGTCATTCAGATAGACAGTGACAGAAAAGAGAACTGAAATCTAGCAATTCTCCATTCACTAGGAAAAATATGTCCTGGCAAGGAGCTACATAGGCTAGGATTAAGAAGCATTCTTTTCTAACTCACTTAGAATCAGAGTTGGCTCACCAGGTTGTGTGCCTGTGGGGCTGTCTACCCAAATTCTTCTTCCCATTCATACAAAGATGTCAAGTGATCTAGTTGACATCCTGTGTGTTGCCAAATGTTCTAAAAATTCAGGGAGAGAAGTCTGCTATCAGCTCGGTTGACCAGAAATGGGATCATAACACATATATTTAAATTTAGCCAGAAGAAACTACAGAATTTGAACTAGGAATATGAAAAGGAGAAGGGCAAACTAAGACATTTTTGGAAAATGCAAAGGATCCAGGTGTAGAAAAAAAATAAGGCATGTGCGAGGTACAGGAGACAGTCAGAGTGACAGAAGCACAGATTTTTTTCAGAAGGATGGGAGATTAGACTGGAAAAAAAACCGACTTGTGGAATTCTCAAAATGCTAAAATATGTGGGATCTGTGGTCATTAAGATCTGGGGAACAGTAGAGGATTTAGGAGACACACAGCAAAGACGTACAAGGGTGATTGCTCTAGCATAGGGCATGGAAGTATGGGGGTATGGAGCGGTGGCTGTGTGGTGTTGGAGCAACTGTGAGGAGATACCCCACATCCGAAGGCAAAGAAGAAGCTCCAGCAAGACAATAGGAAAGGAGAAATCACATTTAGAATCAAACCCCATACCCACCAGAGACGCTCAGAGGGCTCAAACAAATCTTGTGTGCACCAGGACCCAGAGACCCCACAGAGACTGAGCCAGACCTGTGTTTGGGTGTCTCCTGAGGAGGTTTGGGTCAGCAGTGGACTGCTGTGAGGGCAGGGGCTCTGGGTGCACTAGGCCTGGGTATGGCACAAGCCTTCTTGGAGGAGGTCGCCATTAACCCACCACAGAGCCGCCAGAGCTTACACAAGACTGGGGAAACAGACTCTGGGAGGGCACAAACAGAACCGTGTGCAACCAGGACCCAGGAGAAAGGAGCAGGGACCCCACAAGAGCCTGACCCAGACTTGCCCGTGAGTGTCCAGGAGTCTCTGGCGGAGGTGTGAGTTCACGGTGGCCTGCTGCAGGGTTGGGGACCCTGAGCGTAGCAGTGTGTGCATGGGGCCTTCTTAAGGAGGTCAACATTATCTTCATCACCTCCACTATAGTTTGGCTTCAGGTCAAATAACAGGGCGGGAACACAGCCCTGCCCTTCAACAGAAAATTGGATTAAAGATTTACTGGGCATGGCCCCACCCATCAGAACAAGACCCACTTTCCCCCTCAGTCAGTCTCTCCCATCAGGAAGCTTCCATAAGCCGCTTATCCTTCTCCATCAGATGGCAGACAGAATGAAAACCACAATCACAGAAAACTAACCAATCTGATCACATGGACCACAGTTTTGTCTAATTCAATGAAATTGTGAGCCATGCCATGTTGGGACACCCAAGACAGACATGTCATGGTGGAGTTCTGACAAAACGTGGTCCACTGGAGAAGGGAATGGCAAACCTCTTCAGCATTCTTGCCTTGAGAACCTATGAACAGTATGAAAAGGCAAAAAGATAGGACACTGAAGATGAACTCCCCAGGTCGGTAGGTGCCCAATATGCTACCAGAGATTAGTGGAAAACTAACTCCAGAAAAAATGAAGAGATGGAGCCAAAGCAAAAACAACACCCAGTTGTGGATGTGACTGGTGATGGACATAAAGTCTGATGCTGTAGAGAGCAATATTGCATAGGAACCTAAGTGGTCAAACAGGAGATGGCAAGAGTGAACAATGACATTTTAGGAATCAGCAAACTAAAATGGACTGGAATGGGTGAATTTAACTCAGATGATCATTATCTACTACTGTGGGCAGGAATCCCTTAGAAGAAATGGAGTAGCCATCACAGTCAACAAAAGAGTCTGAAATGCAGTACTTGGATGCAGTCTCAAAAATGACAGAATGATCTCTGTTCATTACCAAGCCGAACCATTCAATATCACAGTAATCCAAGTCTATGCCCTGACCAATAATGCTGAAGAAACTGAAGTTGAATGGTTCCATGAAGGCCTACAAGACCTTCTAGAACTAATACCCAAAAAAGACGTCCTTTTCATTATAGGGGACAGGAATGCAAAAGTAGGAAGTCAAGAAATACCTGGAGTAACAGGCCAATTTGGCCTTGGAGTACAGAATGAAGCAGGGCAAAGGCTAACAGAGTTTTGCCAAAAGAACGCACTGGTCATAGCAAACACCCTCTTCCAACAACACAAGCAAAGACTCCACACAGGGACATAAACAGATGGTCAACATTGAAATCAGATTGATTATATTCTTTGCAGCCAAAGATGGAGAGGCTCTATATAGTCAGCAAAAACAAGACCAGGAGCGGACTGTGGCTCAGATCATGAAGTCCTTATTGCCAAATTCAGACTTAGATTGAAGAAAGTAGGGAAAACCACTAGACCATTCAGCTATGACCTAAATCAAACCCCTTATGATTATACAGTGGAAGTAATAAATAGATTCAAGGGACTAGATCTGATAGGCAGAGTGCCTGAAGAACTATGGATGGAGGTTCATGACATTCTATAGATGAAAGGTTGTTGCTGAATGATAAGAGGCTGGGATTCTTGGCCTCCGGAGGAGATCCAGCTCAGAGCTTTTGTGTAATAAAGTTTTATTAATGTATAAAGGAGATAAAGAAAGCTTCTGACATAGGCATCAGAAGGGGACAAAAGAGTACCCCCCTCCTAGTCTTTAGCTGTATGTTATATAGTCACTCACAGTCTGTTAATGAAAAGAAAGGAATGTCATAAAATTTAGAATGGAACCAGATAATTCATCCCTGGCCATAAAACGATTGACTTGAATCTTGTAGAAGGGCAGAATACCAACAAATAGTTTTGTTTACATAGATTAGGGGAACAATACCTGAGTAAGTAGGTTGGGCCATTTGGCGGAACCAACTTGAAGATAGAGTCTGGGGTACATTAACATCGCTTAAGACAACATTTCCATAAGAAAAAGAAATGTATTGGTTAACTCAAGGTTTGAGAGTAGTTAGCTTCAGGTGAAACCAGGTGTCATGGCAACACAGCATTTTAAGAGAAACCCCCTTTTAAATTTGTATAAAGAAGAAAAAATATATTGCTGGTTTGTTTCCTCCTGCGGCTTAAGAGAGATAAAAATGTCTGGCACTTGCAGCCTATTTCCTCCGTTTGGAGACCCCTGTTACCCTCTCATAGGAGGCAGTGATCAAGATCATCCGCAAGAAAAAGAAATGCAAAAAGGCAAAATGGTTGTCTGAGGAGCCCTTAGAAACAGCTATGAAATGAAGAGAAGCAAAACGCAAGGGAGAAAAGGAAATATATACCCATTTGAACGCAGAGTTCCAAAGAATAGCAAGAGGAGATAAGAAAGGCTTCCTCAGTGATCAATGCAAAGAAATAGAGGAAAACAATAGAATGGGAAAGACTAGCGATTTCTTCAAGAAAACTAGAGATATCAAGGGAACATTTCATGCAAAGATGGGCACAATAAAGGACAGAAATGGTATGGACCTAACAGAAGCAGAAGATATTAAGAAGAGGTGGCAAGAATACGCAGAAGAACTATATAAAAAAGATCTTCATGACCCAGATAACCACGATGTTATGACCACTCACCTAGAGCTAGACATCCTGGAATGTGAAGTCAAGTGGGCCTCAGGAAGCATCATTATGAACAAAACTAATAGAGGTGATGGAATTCCAGTTGAACTATTTCAAATCCAAAAAGATGATGCCTTGAAAGTGCTGAACTCAATATGCCAGCAAATTTGGAAAACTCAGCACTGGCCACAGGACTGGAAAAGGTCAGTTTTCATTCCAATCCCAAAGAAAGGGAATGCCAAAGAATGCTCAAACTACCATACAATTGCACTCATCTCACACGCTAGCAAATTAATGCTCAAAGTTCTCCAAGCCAGGCTTCAACAGTATATGAACTGTGAACTTCCAGATGTTCAAGTTGGATTTAGAAAAGACAGGGGAATCAGAAAACAAGTTGCCAACATCTGTTGGATCATCAAAAAAGCAAGAGAGTTCCAGAGAAACATCTATTTCTGCTTTATTGACTACGCCAAAGCCTTGACTGTGTGGATCACAACAAACTGGAAAATTCTTCTAGAGATGGGAATACTGGACCACCTGACCTGCCTCCTGAGAAATCTGCATGCAGGTCAGGAAGCAACAGTTAGAACTGGACATGGAACAACAGACTGGGTCCAAATTGGGAACAGAGTACCTTAAGGCTGTATATTGTCACCCTGCTTATTTAACTTATATGCATGAGAAACACTGGGCTGGAGGAAGCACAAGCTGGAATCAAGATTGCCAAGAGAAATACCAATAACCCCAGATATGCAGACAACACCACCCTTATAGCAGAAAGTGAAGAAGAACTAAAGAGCCTCTTGATGAAAGTGAAAGACAAGAGTGAAAAAGTTGGCTTAAAGCTCAACATTCGGAAAACTAAGGTCATGGCATCTGGTCCCATCACTTCATGGCAAATAGATGGGGAAACAGTGGAAACAGTGGCTGACTTTATTTTTCTGGGCTCCAAAAATCACTGCAGATGGTGATTGCAGTCATGAAATTAAAAGACGTTTACTCCTTGGAAGGAAAGTTATGACTGATCTAGACAGCATATTAAAAAGCAGAAACATTACTTTGTCAACAAAGGTCCATCTAGTCAATGCTATGGTTTTTCCAGGGGTCATGTATGGATGTGGGAGTTGGACTATAAAGAAAGCTGAGTGCAGAAGAATTGATGCTTTTGAACTGTGGTGTTGGAGAAGACTCTTGAGAGTCCCTTGGACTGCAAGGAGATCCAACCAGTCCATTCTAAAGGAGATCAGTCCTGGGTGTTCATTGGAAGGACTGATGTTGAAGCTGAAACTCCAATACTTTGGCCATGTGATGGGAAGAGCTGACTCATTGGAAAACACCCTGATGCTGGGAAAGATTGAGGGCAGGAGGAGAAGGGGATGACAGAGGGTAAGATGGTTGGATGGCTAACTCAAAGGACATGAGTTTGGGTGTACCCTGGGAGTTGGTGATGGACAGGGAGGCCTGGCATGCTGCAGTTTATGGAATCGCAAAGCATCGGACATGACTGAGCGACTGAACTGAGACAGCATATTAAAAAGCAGAGATATTACTTTGCCAACAACGGTCCATCTAGTCAAAGCTATGGTTTTTCCAGTAGTCATGTATGGATGTGAGAGTTGGACTATAATGAAAGCTGAGTGCCAAATATTGATGCTTTTGAACTGTGGTGTTGGAGAAGACTCTTGAGAGTCCCTTGGACTGCAAGGAGATCCAGCCAGTTCATCCTAAAGGAAATCAGTCCTGAATATTCACTGGAAGGACTGATATTGAAGCTGAAAACTCCAATCCTTTGGCCACCTGATGTGAAGAACTGACTCATATGAAAACACCCTGATGCTGGGAAAGATTGAAGGCGGGAGGAGAAAAGGACGACAGAGAATGAGATGGCCTGATGGCATCACTGACTCAATGGACATGAGTTTGAGTAAACTCCAGGAGTTGGTGATGGACAGGGAGGCCTGGCATGCCGCAGTCGATGGGGTCACAAAGAGTCAGACATGACTGAGCGACTGAACTGAATATGGCAACAATAAGACAATTAAGAAACTATTAATGTCAGAAATGATCTACAGCAGAAGCAGAGAGGAGGGATAATCCATCACTAGAAATGGCAACACTGATCTTTCCTCACTATGAATGGTAGTTTTAAAAAGTTCCTAGATGTAATATTTGTCCATGTGGGCAAGTTAAAACACCAAGATCTTTTGGAATTGGACATAGGGATAAGGGTCAAGAAAGAGTGTACAATTATCAAGATCTCAAATAGTGATTTAATAGAAATACTAAATCGAAGAACTCCAACACCATTGCTCTGAGTATTCTCTTTAACTAACAAAAACTTACACCAACCCAAACACATACTCCCACACCTACACGAAAACATATCTTCAGCCTATAATTACTACAGGAAGTTGTGCATAGAGTAGTTGGCTCAAAGGGAGTGTGTAGCATTATTAAAGTTCTGCTTGAACACAGATAAAGGTCTCCAAGGGGATTTATTTTTAGAAGCTTTTATGAAGGACTTGTGCTCACACTGTACTTCCACTGTCTTGAAATCTGAGTAGCTTGCTCTTGTTTTGAGTTGTGACATACCCAGAATCGGGGGACAGTCTCTATATCATATCTGTGATATCACTCGACTCCAATTGCTCCACCAACTCTGAGGTCTTGCTTTTTCACAGATCTCCTTGTGTCATTTGACAATAGACAAGCAATTTACAGCCAGGTAGTACTTAGGCATTCTTCTATTTTCTTATCCATCAAACATCTATTCATAACTGTTACATATTTTTAACAGATCTATTGACATAAAGTCATCTTTCAGATTATCATTATTGTAAATTTTATCCAGTTAGCCAAAGAACCCCATAATTATCTTTGTTATTAACATGATTGCTTCTAACAAATTCACTTCTGATATCATCATTAGAAACCTGCCTATATATAGGTCTCACTCAAAGTAAGTCCTATATACATTTTATAGATAAAAAGCATTATTAGCAACTTGGAGCACACAAACTCACCTTAATTTGTTTTATCTCAATAACATAAATGCTGGGACTGGTTTCCATTTGCTGCCGTGTACAAGCATGCTTGTGATGATAAAGACAGTAAAGGTCACACATTCAAAAACCTTTCACTACATCTTGAAAAGTATGTACCCTGAACATATAAAGGTGGAAGAATCATTCCTTCTAAAACTATCTCTGTGATGGTTTTAGTTCATCTGACTCATAAAACTTGAGTAATTATAGTCAGTAGCACATTTATATAATCATCTCACATATGGTTTCATATTTTACCAGCTCCAGTACATTTGCATCCTGAGATATAAATTAACATTTTAAAGATAAATTAGCATATCCTAACACTTAATAAGTAGGAATTCATAGAAAAATGGACATTAAAATTTGCTTCTAAAGGGGAGCAAAAGTGGTTTATATATCAGGTGTTCATAACAGGGAAAGGCATTAATCAGTTTCAAAAGCTAAATTTGTCTCAAGCTCATTATTATTCAAAGCAATGAATTTTCCCTGGTAACATGTCACAAAGGGAATAAAGAACGGAAGTTCTAATGATAGCCCAGCAATTTAGCACAGGGTTTTAATTTAGTAATCTGGAGTTTATGCACATAAGACTGATTACATGCATAAAAGTTTGATTCTACAAGCACTTCATAAATTAAAGGAAAGCCATGTATTTCAATAATACAAAATATGTTTCAATATATACTGAAATTAAGAAGCATTTGGAATATACTGCTTCACCAAACATAAAACAATTGCTAATTTTCTTCACACTAAAGCATGCAACAAAAGCATTTACAATTTCTCATTATGTCCAACATTGGAAAATTACAAAGAATTGATCACTTGTAGAACCTATATTGATGAACATTGGGGTGCAATAAGGATAAGCATTAACAAAAGAATATTAAGACTGGGCTCCTGAGTTTGACTTTGTAGCAAATGATTTCACAAAAATCATTGATTGTCAGATGCTTGCATGCATGCTCAGTCACTTCAGTCATCTCCAACTCTTTGCTATAGTATGGATTGTAGCCCACCAGACTCCTCTGTTCATGGGATTCTCCAGGCAAGAACACTGGAATGGGTTGCATGCCCTCCTCCAGGGGAATCTTCCCGACCCAGGGATCGAACTCGCCTCTGCCTTCGTCTCCGGCATTGCAGGTGGACTCTTTACCCACTGAGCCACCTGGAAAGCCTGCCAGATGCTTAATTCCCTGCAGATACTTGGTACTCAGTTGACTTCTTGATTTTAAATATAAAGTTAGAACCACTGTGCTACAAAGATTGCAAAATTGACATTATACTTATTCAAAGGTCATATGATCTTAACTCTTTGGAATACTGTCAACCAAGAAACAGTGTGAAGGGGTTTTATGCTCAGATAGAAATGGAGTAAAGAGGATTAGGTGTTCTTTTCTGCTTTCTGCCTGACAACAACTAGAAAATGGGATCAAAAAAGGTAGCCATCATGGTAAAACAGGAGACAGCCAGTGGAAATCAAGCAGCACCAGACTGTAGTCACAGAGAGAGAAGTGCACCACGGGAGACTTGATTGTTGGAACTCATTACCTGCAGGCAGTTTTCAGGCCACTGGTCAGGAAGTGAAAGCCCTAACAGAGCCTAGTGGCCTCAATGAATTGAGGAACCAGAGTCAGCGTTTGAGGAGGCAAAGATGACTAGAATTTGGAGGGCAGAGTACTATCAAGGCAGGAGCTAAATAGAGAGAATTTCAGAGAGCTGCAGGGGGCTCCCCTTAAGGCTTTGACTAAGTTGTTGTTCAGTCACTCAGTGGTGCCTGACTCTTTGTGACCCCATGGACTGCAGCACACCAGGCTTCCCTGTCCTTTATCATCTCCTGGAGTTTGTTCAAACTCATGTCCATTGAGTCGATGATGCCATCCAACCATCTCATCCTCTGTCATCCCCTTCTCCTCCTGTCTTCAATCTTTCCCGACAACAGGTTCTTTTCCAGTGAGTTGGCTCTTCGCATCAGGTGGCCAAAGTGTTGGAGCTTCAGGTTTAGCATCTGTCCTTCCAATGAATATTCAGGGTTGATTTCATTTAGGATTGACTGGTTTCATGTCTTTGCTGTCCAAGGGACGCTCAGGAGTCTTCTCCAGTACCACAATTTGAAGGCATCAATTCTTCGGCACTCAGCCTTTTTTATAGTCCAGCTCTCACATCCGTACATGACCACTGGAAAAACCATAGCTTTGACTATACAGACCTTTACCTGCTTATATATAAGAATAAACTTCCTGTGGCCAGAGAAAAGAATCACACATTAAGACTTAAAGTACAAACCAGGCTGAAAGTACCTTGTGTCTCCATAGCCAGACCCAAATTAAACTTCCTGAGCAGGGTTGGCTCCACAAAGATTGGCAATATTTTTCTTAAAGGCCTGGATAGTAAATATTTTAGGCTTATGGACCATATAATGTTTGTTGCAAACATTCAGTTCTCGCAAAACTAACCACAGACAATACATAAGTGAATGAGCATGACTATGCTGCAATAAAACCTTATTTCCAAAAGGAGTGTCTGATCCATGGACAATAAATAGTTCACTGACCACTGTCCTAGAGATAAAAAATATTGGAAATGAAAAATGCTCTGAACAGGCTTAACTTCAGATGAGATTCTGTACAAGATCAGTGTTAACATAGTGACTATTCATGATGAAACACAGTGAGAAGGCTTTATAGAGAGAATCGAGTTATGTTTGACAATATATCAAGCATAAAGCATAATAATATCAAACATATCACACATAAATTAATATGTATTTATTCTTAGTCCCAGAACAAGAGGTGAAGGAGAAGACAAAAATACTTGAAGAAATAATGGCTTGATTTTTTCCAAATGTGTTGAAAACAAATCCATAGACCCAAAGCATTCAACAAATTTCAAGCAAACGAGGAAACTGAGGTTTAGAATTGTTAGGTGAAACTCAGAGTTAACACAGAATGTTTAAACAACCAATAATGGAAGAAAAAGACAGGAACTCAGATCTTCTGGATTTACAGGCTGTGTTCTCCTACAGAGCTTGGTTATATGGATGCAGTAGCTGAAGAGGAAATAAGGGATATGTATTATATAACTAGGAACCATACAGTTTAGGAATATTTAAAATATAAACTTGTTGATAAACAAGGAGAGCATTACTTTTGATTTAACCATTAGGTCAAGCAATTACTGGCATCACACAAATTATTGACAGCAAATCTCAGAGCTAGTACAACA
Organism: Dama dama; assembly: GCF_033118175.1. Taxonomy (NCBI): domain Eukaryota; kingdom Metazoa; phylum Chordata; class Mammalia; order Artiodactyla; family Cervidae; genus Dama; species Dama dama. The sequence continues at coordinate 34,143,836 of NC_083706.1, forward strand.
ACTCCAAGCACAGTTATAAAACTTAGAATTAAAAAAACCATACATAGAAATTATTTCCAAATCATAGAATTCACTCTTTTCATTTTGTCAAAATGGAAACACACCCAAGAAAGTTAAATAACTTGCCTAAAATCACACCACTGGTTATAGACCCTTTCTTTTAAGCTATCCCCAACATCATTCCAGAAAATATAAATTATTCATACAGAAAGACAAACCCAATTTTGGCAGGTCAGAGATTTCAGTGAGCTGTGAATTGGTTAAGGATTGTGATTTATGAATTGAGGCATCTATCCCAATTGCCTTATCTCAGCTGTCCTTCTCTGACGCACACTGTTGCGAGCACCTAAATTGACCTCTATTTCATCCCATTCCATAGCTCGGGTGGAGGAGGCTAAATTACTGTAACAGTTCAAAACTTATATAGAGATCATTTCTCTTTGTTTGCCAGATAGAAAATAAGCCAAGATAGATTGTGACTCTACTCTGAAGGATTTAACAACATAAGTCATGCCTCATTTTAAGCAAGTTCTCTGCAGTATGCAGTACACAGCTTCCTAGGTGGCGCTAGTGGTAAAGAATCCGCCTGCCAAAGCAGCTTAGATGTAAGAAACGTGGGTTCAGTCCCAGGGTCGGGAAGATCCCCTGGAGGAGGGCGTGGCAATCCACTCCAGTACTTTTTCCAGGCGGGCTGCAGCACACAGGGCTGCACACAGTAGGACACGATGCACACCTGCTGCAGTATACATGTCTACATACATGTGTACAAATGTCCATATATACATACAACACAAGCACACATGCTCATGTAAGCCCCATGAAGGCACGGGTCACATCATTCTCACACATTCCCAATACCTTACCTTACACAGCAGCTGATACTGTAGGTACTCAATATTTACTGAATGAATGGGGGAAAAAAAGGGTGAATAAGCATAAACACATAGGAAAGCATACCTCTGGAGCAATACATGTAATTTGATTTTTAAGCACTAATTTAGAGCAGATTATTAAATAATCATAATAAATAACATCTATGGATTAATTTCCATGTGTAAGTTACCATGAATAGTGCTTTTCAGCACTTTTATTTTAGCCAATCTTGTCTTGAGTTCTGCACAAAATTAGAGGTTTATCTCCTTTCTGGGTTAGACCACAAAGGTCTTAAATGTTTTTAGCCTCAGAAATTTTTAGGACACTGAGGATATCTGTCAAAAGATTGTACCTGACTTCTAGGGCTTAGATTAGTACTAGAACATAGCAGTGATCAATTAATGCCAGCAATTTCTGTGTGTGTGCATGTGTGTGTAATAGCAACAGTAGTCGCGGTAGCAGCAGTGCTAAATCTGGGCTTGCCTTCTGTCTGAAGTTGAAAACTTCAAGCAAGTTTGAGCAAGCAAGTTGATATGGTTGCCTCAAATTTTAGGCCATTTACTCAGGAAATCCATTGAGGTGTCCTAAAGTCTTTGAGGCTGGTGTTATGCCCGATGTCCGAATCCCCGAGCGGGAAGAAAGAAGGCTTCCAAGACAATGCAACTGGCAAAAAGGGGAAGTTTATTACTGACTCGAGCCAGGGCCCTCTGCCTCATCCAATGCAGTGGTGCAGGTCAGAGAGCCCCGAGCCCAAGCTGTTACACAAATTTATAGGGTGAGCACACGCCGTTGGTAGTTGGTTTAAGCGGATTGGTTACAAGCTTGCAAAGCAATTTCATTGGTCAAAACTTTCGTGCGGGGAGGGACTTTCCTGGGGGTTTCCGCCCCGTTCCTAATTTCCTAATTGGCAAACAGCGGTCAGTATTAAGTGAAAGCTAATTGGTCCTAACTGGCAAACAGCGGTCAGTGTTAAGCGAAAGCTAATTGGTTGTATCCAGGTGGCCTGATAATCTTACCAAGTAGGAAGGCCTACTCCTAATCTAAGCTGCGTTACTTCTGCTCGCCTCACAGCTGGGAGAGCAGAGGGAGCTTTTAATGATTAAATTTACTCAAAGCCCACTGCGGTACAATCCCACTAGTCCTTGGTGAGTAAAAGTCCATGTCTCAGCATCTTAGTAGTAGACTCTGATGGAAAAGACATTCCTCCCATGTACAGTGAAAGTGAGAAATAGATTTAAGGGACTAGATCTGATAGAGTGACTGATGGACTATGACAGAGGTTCGTGACATTGTACAGGAGGCAAGAATCAAGACCATCCCCAAGAAAAAGGAATGCAAAAAGGCAAAATGGCTGCCTGAGGAGGCCTTACAAATAGCTGAGAAAAGAAGGGAAGTGAAAAGCAAAGGAGAAAAGGAAAGATATTCCCATTTGAAAGCAGAGTTCCAAAGAATAGCAAGGAGAGATAAGAAAGCCTTCCTCAGCGATCAGTGCAAAGAAAATAGAGGAAAACAACAGAATGGGAAAGACTAGCGATCTCTTCAAGAAAATTAGAGATACCAAGGAAACATTTCATGCAAAGATGGGCTCAATAAATGACAGAGACGATATGGACCTAACAGAAGCAGAAGATATTAAGAGGTGGCAAGAATACACAGAAGAACTATACAAAAAAGATCATCATGACCCAGACAATCACACTGGTGTGATCACTCACATTCACCTAGAGCCCGACAACCTGGAATGTGAAGTCAAGTGGGCCTTAGGAAATATCACTATGAACAAAGCTAATAGAGGTGATGGAATTCCAGTTGAGCTATTTCAAATCCTAAAAGATGATGCTTTCACAGAAAGTGCTGAACTCACTATGTCAACAAATTTGGAAAACTCAGGAGTGGCCACAGGACAAGAAAGGGTCAGTTTTCATTCCAATCCAAAAGAAAGGCAATGCAAAGAATGCTCAAACTATCGCACAATTGCACTCATCTCACATGATAGTAAAGTAATGCTCAAAATTCTCCAGGCCAGGCTTCAGCAATATGTGAACTGTGAACTTCCAGATGTTCAAGCTGGTTTTAGAAAAGGCAGAGATCAAATTGCCAACATCAAAAAAGCAAGAGAGTTTCAGAAAAACATCTATTTCTGCTTTATTGACTAGGCCAAAGCCTTTGTGTGGATCACAATAAACTGTGGAAAATTCTGAAAGAGGTGGGAATACCAGACCACCTGACCTGCCTCTTGAGAAACCTGTATGCAGGTCAGGAAACAACAGTTAGAACTGGACATGGAACAACAGACTGGTTCCCAATAGGAAAAGGAGTACGTCAAGGCAGTATATTGTCACCTTGCTTATTTAATTTATATGCAGAGTACACCATGAGAAACGCTGGGCTGGAGGAAGCACAAGCTGGAATCAAGATTGCCAGGAGACATATCAATAACCTCAGGTATGCAGATGACATCACCCTTATGGCAGAAAGTGAAGAAGAACTAAAGAGCCTCTTAATGAAAGTGAAAGAGGAGAGTGCAAAAGTTGGCTTAAAGCTCAACATTCAGAAAACTAAGATCATGGCATCCGGTCCCATCACTTCATGGGAAATAGATGGGGAGACAATGGAAACAGTGTCAGACTTTATTTTTGGGGGCTCCAAAATCACTGCAGATGGTGACTGCAGCCATGAAATTAAAAGACACTTTCTTCTTGGAAGGAAAGTTATGACCAACCTAGACAGCATATTAAAAAGCAGAGACATTACTTTGTCAACAAAGGTCCATCTAGTCAAGTCTATGGCTTTTCCAGTAGTCATGTATGGATGTGAGAGTTGGACTATAAAGAAAACTGAGCGCCGAAAAATTGATGCTTTTGAACTGTGGTGTTGGAGAAGACTCTTGAGAGTCCCTTGGACTGCAAGGAAATCCCACCAGTCCATCCTAAAGGAGATCAGTCCTGGGTGTTCATTGGAAGGACTGATTGCTGAAGCTGAAACTCCAATACTTTGGCCACCTGATGCAAAGAGCTGATTCATTTGAAAAGACCCTGATGCTGGGAAAGATTGAAGGCAAGAGGAGAAGGGGACAACAGAGGATGAGATGGTTGGATGGCAGCACTGACTCAGTAGACATGAGTCTGGGTGGACTCCAGGAGTTTGTGATGGACAGGGAGGCCTAGCCTGTTGCAGTTCACGGGGTCACAAAGAGTCAGACACAACTGAGCTGAACTGAACTGAACTGATAGCTGATTAACAATGTTGTGGCAGATTCAGGCTAACAGTGAAGGAACTCACTGTATATATATATATATATATATATATATATACGTGTATCCATTCTCCCCCAAACCCCTCTCCCATCCAGGCTGCCACGTAACATTGAACAGAGTTCCATGTACTATATAGTAGGTCCTTGTTGGTTAACCATTTTGAATACAGCAGTGTGTATATGACCTTCCCTAACTCCCTAACTATCCCTCCCAGAAATCAGTTTTATTCCGTAGAAGTAAACAGGAAAACACGGAACTAAACAAGAAAGGATGAGTACATGGGAAGTTTCCCATGTACTTATCTTTTCAGACTCACCTAACAGGAAGCCTCTTACCCCCCTTAAAAAAGATCACTCAGTATTTCAGAGAAAGCTGTAGACTGGAATCCACCGCTTTACACACAGGCAATCCTTAGGTAACTGAGAGACAGTGAGTGTCGGACCCCTTACCCGGCTGGCCCCTGCTTTGCTGGCACGCTGGGTGACTGGCTGGGTGTGCTGACACTGTAGGTCAGGGGATTATTAGGTTGACTACACGTCCCAGGCTCTTTGTTTTTGTTTTGTTTTGTTTGGGGAGGGAGAGAGGAAAGTTAACTGGGGCCCCAGAGATCTATGAAAAAAAAAAAAAAAGACAGAAAAGGAGGAGGGGAGAGAAATGTGCAGTGATAAGTGCTTTCTGTTGTAAAAGTCATGACCGAAAATGAGTTTGATTCTGGCAGAAGCAAACTGGCAATGTGGGTCAAGGATTAACCCTCAGAGATGCCAGGATAACATCTCCTGAGACATGTCTCTAAATTACATCAAAAACTTCTATGAAGGATGTGTGAGTATTATACAAACAGCGACGATTGTATGAGTCCTCTCTGTGTATTTTAACCTGATTCGCATGAGCGCTGAGGAATAGGGTTCTCTACGTGCATGGAGAGTCATATAAATATCAACCATTTACTGCAAACTATTCTAAATCTAAATAACTGTAACTAGAATAATTCAGGAAGTACTTCTAGCTGTTGGTGCTTTAAAGCAGCTTGCTTGCTCAATTTGATAGTTGAAGAAGTAGGAAAGAAGGTGTAATGACAACTAAATAAACACTATTTGGTTGTTAAGAAAGTGCATATACTAATGAGTCTAACGTTGGATTTGCTATCCAATTATTTTAATAGGTACTAGATATACTAAGATTACCTTGATTATATTGCAAAAGGGATATTGATTGACTTCAAATCTTTCTACAAATTTTCAAAATTATTTATTTCATTAGCAACAAGGTCCCGTTTGACTGTTGCACTTCATATTTTCAGAGTGAAAAGCATTAAGAAATCTCATAACACATGATTTAAACTGGACTTGATGATCTCTAAGGTTCTTTCTTCAAAATTTCATAAATCTTAAAATTTTTTACAATGTGATGATGAAAACATCCTTTAAAATGTCCTCCTTTAATTTTTGTTTTCAAAAGATTTTTTTTCCTCCTAAAACTATAACAGATGAAGCCTCCTACCGTGATTGGCCAATTTCACACCCTTTTCTTTGGATCAGTTAGAATGTTCTTCCTCGGGGTCTTAGGCTTTGCAGTCTATGGGAATGAGGCTCTGCACTTCAGCTGTGATCCGGACAAGAGAGAAATAAACCTCTTCTGTTACAATCAGTTCAGACCAATCACTCCACAAGTAAGTTTTTCTGTGTGTACAAATATAAACCTTATTCTACACCAGATAAAATTGTTTTCTTTATAAATGTAAAATAATATATAGACTATGCTAATGAGTATTATTTCTAGAATAATAATTTTTAAAAATTAATCGTATATTTCTAGAATAATAATTTTTAAAAATTAATCATATAATTAAAAGTAAATTAATTTAAGTAGATCAAGAGTTTCTTCCAAGTCCAGCATTCTATTATCTATTGATGTTAGAATTATACTCCAGGCTTGTAATTAGAAAATGCAGAGAGGGTAGCTACTAAAATAAAGTATATCATCATTGTTAGTAATTGGCAGGTGATGACAGTAAAATGTGACTACTTTTTCACAATTATTAAGACATCTAAAGTTTTAAACTTTAAACGTCTTGAAAATTAAATGAGATCTATCCAGCATTGCTACCTTCATTATACTATTTTTATTCCTCATAAGACTTACAAAACTTAGAATTTTTAAGTTAGCCTCTATTGAGGGTCAGTACATTTTGTTAGTGTATATTTTCATGACATGCTGATGGATTTGACTAAGATATTTCTGACATACTTTAGGTGTTCTGGGCATTACAACTAGTGATTGTCCTGGTTCCTGGAGCTATTTTCCATCTATATGCTGCATGTAAAAGCATCAATCAAGAATGCATTCTTCAAAAGCCCACCTACACTGTGATCTACATCCTCTCTGTTTTGTTAAGAATTAGCCTAGAAGTGGTAGCATTTTGGCTTCAGATTCACCTTTTTGGTTTCCAAGTAAAACCTCTCTACCTGTGTGATGCTGTGTCTCTTGGGAAAAAATTTACTATTATAAAATGCATGGTGCCAGAACACTTTGAGAAGACCATTTTTCTCATTGCAATGTATACATTTACTGTCATTACAATAGTATTATGTGTTGCTGAGATTTTTGAGATCATATTTAGAAGATTGTGCTTTCTAATCAGTCAATGACCAAAAGGATGATTAACTACTGTCATGCCACAATTATTTATCAACCACTTTTATTTAGTTTTATCTTATTCAGTGAGTACCTCAACCTCAAACATAAGTATCTGTTTTTTAAACTTACCTCACTGTGTCTGAAATTTATGTCTAGTATAAAATATAAGACTAAGTTCTAAGGCAGGGATTCTTGAACAAACCTTTCGTTCCATTTTAATTTTTTTCACACATTAAGAAATATACATGGAACTAATGGTAACTCATTTTTTAAACAGTGCTTTTACAGAGCTCTTTCACACACAACGTCTTAATCAATCACAGTATTTTATGGCCAGAGAAACTTTTGTCAGCTCTTTTACACAGGTGGAAAATTAGGCTCAAGGAAGTTAATGTATGCATCCAAAGTCACACAACCAGACCAGGATTCAGCTTTCTTAACTAGAAAGTCATTTCCCTCTCCACTTAAGTAAGCAGCATAAATTTTGAGAATGCAATTATTGTTGCATTCATGTAAAATATAACTTACTGAAGTACAACAGTTGTCAGTTAATTATTAAAAGAGTCATTCTATAATTTGATCACTAACTTGAAGAAATGGAGCACTTACATTTTTTATACCCAAAATTTTCTTGAAATTTTTAATATTAAAGTATATGGTAATATGGCCACTAAATAAATAAAAATGCTATGGAAAATAATAGGCATGGTCTCTGCTTCTTGTTGGAGGAAAAAAAATCCCTCTGTGCTCATAGATATTCTATAACTGTAGTTTCGATATACAAGATTACTGAGATAGAAAATTATATTTATATTGTTAGACTTCCTAAATTGCTATGAAATGATTTCTAAGGTATTTTCATATTAATTCAGTGCATTCTTTTTAACTGCCTGTTTTACCAATAATCTTGTCCATATAATATCATTTAAAAACTTAATGTATGACTGCATTTTACTAGCACTTTATTAGGGAAATAAGTATAGTCGGTAAAAAACTGGGGTTTTCAATTTTTTCTTAGGCACTATTCAACCCACGGTTAATATCATGAATTTCTACATTTAAGGAGTTTTAAATCATTGAGGCTTTCTCCACATGACAGCGCAAGGGAAATTCAACAAATAGCTCCTTAGTATCTATTATTAAACATGTACCACATTAAAAGTTCAAATACAAAGATAAACAAGACTTAGCACCTTTATAAGACCAAGAATCCACCTGCTGATGCAGGAGACGGACGTTCAATCCCTGGGTCACGAAGATCCCCTGGAGAAGGAAATGACAGTCTACTCCAGTATTCTTGCCTAGAAAACCCCAAGGATGGAGGAGCCTGGTGGGCTACAGTCCGTGGGATCACAAAGAGTCAGACACGACTGAGTGACTAACACGCGCGCGCGCACACACACACACACACACACACACACATAAATAATTGGTGTGTTCGTCGCTCAGTCGTGTCCCATTCTTTGAAACCCCACAGACTGTAGCCCAGCAGGCTCCTCTGTCTATGGGATTCTCCAGGCAAGAACATTGGAGTGGCTTGCCATTTCCTTCTCCAGAGGATCTTCCCAACCTAGGGATTGAACCCTGGTCTCCTGCATTACAGACAGACTCTTTACCATTTGAGCTACAGGGAAGTCCTTACATAAATAATTCTTAAATTCTATTCTGGGGGCACAGTGAAATGACTTGGAAACAGTTGATCCGTGGTGCTTCCTTTTAAGACCTGTGAGATGGGAGCAGGGTAACCCTCACTGAAGGCCCAATTTTAACCCATTACTAAGGCAAAACCTTTCTGAATACCCTAGGAGATACCCCTTTGATGCTTTGGAAATATTATTTTTCCACTGTTCTCAAATTCTTGAATTCCTTTCTCAGGCTGGTTGACTCACTGTCTTAGTCCAATTGGACTACTACTACAAAAATATCTCAGCTGGATAGTTTATAAACAAAAGAAATTTATTTCTCATCGTTCTGGAAGATGGAAGTCTCAGATCAAGGTGCAGGCATGCTCAGGTTCTGATGAGAGCCCTCCTCTGCATTATAGTCTTGTCATCATAGCCTCACATGGTGGAAAGGCCAGAGGGCTCCTTAGGGTTCCTTTTACAAGCACACTAAGCCCATTCATGAGGGTTCCATTCCCAAGACCTACTTACTTGCCAAAGGTCCCACCTGCTAAAATCATCACACTGGAGGTTAGGATTTCCAAAATATGAGTTTTGGGGGGGACACAAATATCTGGCCCATTGCACTCATGGTTGCCACAGAAATTACTGTAGCTACATGAAGCAGGTCTTTGCTGTGCCCAAGGAAAGAAGGGGGAAGGGGTAAAAAGACATTCTTCTTGATGGCCTGTTACAAATTTTCTAAGGAAAGATCATTAAAAAAAAAAAAAAAAACCAGAATCCCCTTTAATATCATTGCCCATTCAAAGATGAACACTTTGATTTATTCTTATTCTGATTCATCCTAGGACATTTTCAAAGTAATGCCCCTTTTAAAGAGAATTTCTACCCTAGCTGTTGGGAAAAGTAACTATTCTCACTTCTATGTGACTCTTGGGTATTGTTCCTTTTAATCCTTTCAGGTAGTTCTTTTCCTGCAAAGATGTTACATTGATCAGGACTCAGTTAAAGGCCCTTTACAGATCTCTGGGCTCTCACCCTTTGCAGCTTCTCCCCCTGAGGCAGTCTGTCCTGTCAATCTGGCCTCCTCAGCCCCGGACAAGGAGGAAAGATAGCATTTCTAAGTCACTAGAGAAACTCTGGTCACCTCTGCTTTACTTAAGTACGTAGTGCATATGTGTAAAGATACAGATTCTGTGTGAGTTTGTTTGGACGGTCTTTTTAATTCCTTAATGATCTATAATATTCTATGATTTCATTTTGTTAGTAACTATATCAGGATTGTTAGCACACACCTGTATACTCCTGGATAATAAATGCTACAAAAAATATAGGTTTTGTAACATATAAATATCAGATATTTAATTATATAAAATGTAAAAACTGATTTTTCTAACTAAACTGCAAATGTAGGAAAAATGAATAAGAATGTCAAAGCTAAACAAATAACTATCTAACCACTTGAAAATACATTTAAAGTTATTGCATAAAAAGTTCTTGGGTCAAATAAGATAATTTAAATTGAAGTTTTTCGGTCTGATTATAAATGAAAAATGGTCATGATACTACATATAAATTCTATAAGATGTTGCCAAAATTGTAGCACATGGCAAATTGACAGCAGAAAATAAATTTTTGATTTAAAAAAGAAACAATAAATGTAATTCAAGCAGCAAATATAAGAACTTCAAAATAAAACTAAGGGAAAAAAATTTAATATGGATAAAGACAAAAAGTAACAAATTATAAAATAAACAATATACAATAGAGAGATCCAAAATTCTTCTTGAAAATAACAATTAGAAAAATGTAGCATATCAAATCATGTGTGCAAGTATATCCTTGTAAGGTTTTATAATATATATGGAGTTATACATTGTCACTTGAAATACACTGTGATAATTTAAAGATGTATACTATAAAATACAGGACAGCTAGGAAAACAAAAACAACAAAATTTTGGCTACTCAGCCAAAAAAGGAAATCAAAACATTCAACGAATCCAAAAGATGGCCAAAAAGACAAAAAGGAACAAAAACAGAGGGGACAAATTGAAAACAAGAACAAGGTAGTAGAATTAGACCTAAAAATATCAAGTTACAATAAATATAAAAGTCTAAGCATTCCAAAGCAAAACAGGGATTGCTGACTACATTAAAAAAAAAACCAGATCAAATTATTAACAATAAGCTCACTTTAAATATTTAAAGATTTAATATTTTAAAAATATTTTAACAAATATTAAATAGATAATAAAAAGTAGAAAAAGATATATCATGCAAACTGTAAGGATCAGAAAGCTGAATAAATACATTCTTAAGAGATAACAGGTATGTTGCTTAAATTGGGGAGAACACAGAACTCAGTTCTTTGAAAAACAGGCAGCCCCCTAAATAAGGTGATGTACTCTGCAAATCGGGGTGGAAAAAAGGTAGATGTGCACTGGAGTTAATACAAGGACATTGAGCAGGTTCTGCAGAGGTTTGGGTGAGGGTAGGCTGGAGTGCTGATTAGAAAATAGTAGGCAGAGGGAAATTTCAGAGTTTGAGATCTTGTTTCTTCAAGTGACGTGCTTTCAAAGAAAACCAGTTTTAAGATGAACTCTCAAAACTGGGAAGTGAGATAAAATGAAGATGAAGGTTACTGGAGGAAGTAAATAAAGTGTAATATCCTGATAGTATGCATGGAGAAACAAGAAAAAGGATTAATGCCAATGATGGTAGAAGGAAAAGTTGATGGCTACCTAAAATGGTATAAGTCGGCAGCACCGAGCAAGAACTATGAATGCCTTATTTGTGCATTGACAAGATAGTAACTATCAAAGAACTCTGCAAATTGTTCATTACTCTCCAGAAACAAGCTATCTACAAAGTATTAATTCACTAGTGTATACACCCAGCTTAGAACAAAAGTTCAATTATCTTTAAGTTTAATGGGTTAGTATTCATGTTGAAAAAGCATCTGGTTATTTTATCCAGTGTGTCCATATAGAAGTGCAATTTAAAATTTTAAACACGTCTCTCCTCTTATGAAAGAATTCAATTCAAAGTTTCTAAACTCAGAGAGGATTCTATGGACGCTATTAATATAATGTGAGGAACTGGAAACGATAATTCCTGAAGAATGCCAAAGGCAATTCACCTCTTTACCTTTTCTCCCAATCAATAAACATCATTTTCTTCCTGTTTTTCCCTTTCTACCAGTCCTTCAGCCACAAAAGGGGGGTCGATGACCAAACAAAGAGAAGTAAAACAAAATCTCTCGTCCCTCCTGCCAGCAGCCAGCAGAGGGCACTGGTGCCAAAGGCAGCGGGATGGCCGAGGCGCTCAGCCTCCTTTGGGCTCTAGCCGCTACGTGACAGGCGAACTGAGATTGTCCCTGCTGCCAACCCGTAGTTGCCTCGCTGTCGCTGAGCAACGGGGAAATGGGCGGGATTTGCCGTGCGCGTTCGTGCGGGCACCCTCCCAGGCGGAAGCGGAAGTGTCGGCGGCCGGCGAGTAGGAAGTGGTGGTTCCTGAAGAGGAGATGGCTTCTCTTGCTACACTTCCCCCGCTGCCCCCACAGTTTAAGAGCATACAGCATCATCTGAGGACGGCTCAGGAGCATGACAAGCGGGACCCTGTGGTGGCATATTACTGTGAGTCCTTCCGAGTCTCCGCGGCCCTCCTTGGCCTCCGGGCCCCCCCCTCCGCCCCCTGGTTGTTAAGGCCGGCCCCGCCTCTCTCGCGTTAGACCTGAGCTTTGACCTCTGACCTGTCTTGGGAGTCCCTTGGGGCCCCGCCCTCCTCAGGGATCCCCAAGTTCTCTGCCCCCTCCAGGCCTCAGAAAGGCAAAACTTCGAAAGTACTTTAGCGTCCACCAGCTATCCAGTCTTGTGCTTAAATGTTTTTAAACGGAATACATGGGCTCATGGACTCTGAAACACAGTGTTCCAAAGTTTTCTCCCTGTGTGTACTCAGAAGCTTTCTGTCTCCACCAGGAAATCCTGAAATTAACCTGGGTAGTTAAGTAACTGAGTTGGGGCTAAAAGGAAGGTAAGTGTTCCAAAGACAGTAGTGATGGGGGCAAAAGGAAGATTGACTAATTGAAAACATTGTAATGAGTGTGGATTAATTATGACAATTTGCAGGCCCATTCATAAATAGAGAGTGGCTGCTACAGAACAAACACTTGTATTTGCCCATTTCTCCTTTTGCATTTAAACTGCTGTCTCCTAAAAATGAGAAATTTTAGCCTTGATTTTGAGTAATAAATGAGGTTGAGACATTTGGTGACATACTGTCACTTTGGTAGACTGTGATACATATAATCTACAGTTGATGAAAAACACAGATTAAACTTGTTCACACTTTTTCCTTTGTGCTGAAGAAAATAGTTCCAGTACAGGTTATTTTATATTCCACATTCTAACTTTGCTGCAAATAAAACAGGTGACCAAGCAACTATAGTTTGCTGAAAAGGATTTTTAACTTTGAGAAGCTCAGTATAATGTGTCCTCTACTATAGACAATATAAGGTTAGCTGAAATATGGTCCGCTGTCATCCTGGCCTTAAACCAGGTGTACCCCATTTTCATTCCTCACATGTGCAAGGCCCTTTCAAACCTCCACATTCTTCCCTTTTTTGGAATATCTACCTTTTTTTCCACTTGGCCAACTCCTTAGTTCAGATTCTAACTCAAATGTCACCTCTTCGGTGGGCAGTAAGAGGATTATTCTCAAGGCTTTACCTCCTCCGTTTGTTCAGATCATAACAACATTTTTGCGTTGTACTTGTTTTTCAGGTTCCTCAAGCAGGAACCATTAATCATTCATTCAGCTTGTATTTATTGGGATTTTACCTGTATGAGTATTACCAGGCACTGTGGCTGCAGCATTCATGAAGCTTACATACTATGGGGTGGGGAGATTAAACAATAAAATAAGTAAATTATATAGAATATTAGAAGATTGTGAAGAAAATTAAAGCTGGGAAAGAACAGGGATTACCAGGAGTATGGTGGTAGGAAGTGAGGAAGGGATTTCATTTTCAGAGTGGTCAGGGAAAGCTTCACTGAGTTCACATCTGAACAAACTTAACAGGGGTGAAAAGCAAGCTTTGCATCACCTGGGCAAGAGTGCTTTCCGTAGAGGGGATAACCAGTGCAAAAGTCCTGAGGTAGGGGCTTGCTTAAAGGAGGATCCAAGTGACTATTGTAACTAGAGTGAATAGAGCAAGCAGAAAAACAATGTAATTAAAGTCAGAGAGATTATTTCTTAAAACAATGAAATAGGAACCCTTGATTCTGTCTAAAAGCAGTCCCTCTTTATGGGCTCTGGATTCTATACCTTTGTTACTATCCTGGGGGACCCTTTATTTCCTGTGTCATTATCCTCCCTCTTTTGCTGTTTCTTTCTAAACTTTGCCCTGGTTTCCTTTATTTAAAAAATAAAGGGACCTCTCACTGTGATATTCCCCTAGAGTTGCAGTCCTGTCTGCCCAACCTCAAAGGTAAGCTTGAAATAGTTGTCTATAGTTGTCTTTAGATCCTTACCTCATAGATCTTTTTCAGCCCATTGCAGTCTGGTTTTCAATCCCATTATTTCACTGAAACTGTTCTCAGCAGGGTCAAGAACCATGATTTTTATTGCTAAAACCAGGTGTCACTTAAAAGATATTTTTGTTATGAAGCATGTACATGTTAAAGAACATATATAATGTGTATATGCAGTTCAAGGAATAGTAAAATGAATGCTAATATACCTACCATGCTTGCTGTTATTAGACTTTCAAATTTTTGCTGATCTGGAGACTGTGAAATGATGTCTCATTGGAGTGAAATTTGCAATTCACTGAGTCTTAATAAGGTTGAGCATCTTTTCATATGTTAATTAACCATTTGTGATTTCCTATTGAAATACATACTTTCTGCTTTTGACCATTTTCTACTTCATTGTTTTAATATAGCTACTGATCTTTTGGTATTGCAAATGTCTTCTCAAAGTTTGAGAAGTTTGATTTTTGATTTTTCATTCTATTTATGAAATCCTTTGATGTGCAGAAGTTCTTAATTTTAAAATATGACCAATTGAGTAATCTCTTCCTTATGATTTATGTTCTGATTTTCTAGGTCTTGATTTCTTTTTGTGTACCTTATTTGAGATTTTGGCTTCCTGAGTTTGTAGCTAGGTGTCTTTCATCAAATCTAGAAAATTCTCTACTTTCAATTATTGTTCAATTATTGTTTCTCTGCTATCTCTATTCTTTCCTTTTTAATTAGACATGTGTTGCATTTTCCTCCTTTGGCTTCTTTGTCTCTTAGTGTTTTGGTAGTTCGTGTCCATTTTCTTTCTGTGCTGCATTCTGTGTAATTTCTCTAGGTCAGTGTTCACCTCCATATATTCTACTGTACAACCCATCTGTTGCGTTTCTATTAATATTTTCATTTTTTATTTCTAGATGTTCTCTTACTTTGTTTTTAAATCAGCCTCACCATTTCTGAAAATCTTTTAACTGTTCTAAAAGCACACTTATTTCTTTAAGTGCTTTAAAGATATTTGCATTTATATTTGCTGTCTGATAATTACTGTATAGGTTATATTTTAGGTCTGATTCTGCTGTGTAACAAAAAATGGCTCATGACAGTTTTTTTCTTGTAACTTAGGCACTAGAACTACTAAACCAGTACTCTTCAAACTTCATTTCAGTTCAGTTCAGTCGCTCAGTCGTGTCCGACTCTTTGTGACCCCATGAATCGCAGCACGCCAGGCCTCCCTGTCCATCACAAACTCCCGGAGTTTACTCAAACTCATGCCCGTCAAGTCGGTGATGCCATCCAGCCATCTCATCTTCTGTCGTCCCCTTCTCCTCCTGCCCCCAATCCCTCCAAGCATCAGGGTCTTTTCCAATGAGTCAACTCTTCACATGAGGTGGCCAAAGTATTGGAGTTTCAGCTTCAGCATCAGTCCTTCCAATGAACACCCAGGACTTATCTCCTTCGGGATGGACTGGTTCAAACTTCAGTATGCAAATAATTCTACAGGAATCATTTTCCCATTTCGCAACTTCTGTGTTTCTTTTCTGACAAAGTTCCTTTGGTCAAGGTGGCAAAGTAGTATGTTTCCCTTTATTTATTTACTTATTTTTACTATATCTTGTTCTCAATTGCCCTTTTCCTACTTTAAAAAAATAAAGGCAGACTCTCCTACATCATTAGTATTTTTATGGTGTATTATTATGGAGGAGAAGGTGGAAAATCCTCCAGGGTGTCCAGAAAAAAAGGACAGTTTTAACAAATTACTGGTGTTAGTGAAACCTCCATTTATTAAGCCATTGGATAGAGCTTCCTGTCTTTATGCATCTTATTTGGAAGAAAATCAGTCAGAGCACAGAATAAGCCTTTATTTAAAAATGCTGGGCATGGGAAAGAAGGATGTCAGAGGAACATTCTGACATACAGCTTTTTATAAAGGGAGTCACCTGGAGTCATCTCCTTTCAGGAATAATTGGTCAAGAATGAATCTCAGAAGAAGGAGGAATTTTTCTTAGCTATTAGCAGCCATTGTTCAATCATTTTGGATTTTATCCAGAGGAGTGCAGAGGGGCAATTTGCAACCAAGGTCAAGTGCAAGATGGTATGGAGCGTGTTGTCCTTGTTCTTGGGAAACATGTTCAAAACTGGCCTGTGTTGACGTTTCAAAATGGTAAGAGTTTTCATTATATGATTTTAGCATTTTGTTCTCTGTTCCTTATTAAAGTGTCATTCCTGAGGTAAGAGCAAAAGGGGAGTGCTGAAGTGGGAGTACCTTGTTTCATTCAGGTGACAAGCTCATATCAAGGTCTGTAGGTTATCAAAATTTTAGTCTTAGAATTCAGAAATGAGAAAAAGTGTGTGGGAACATGTGTTAACATTTATTTGAATTAGAGAAGTCATATTTTTCTGAAAAAAGTAAGCCTCCAATGGCTGATTGGTTTGACTTTAGCAGTTAGTTTTGCCATTTATGTAGAATGGTGGACATTCTCCTCAAATTAGGTAAATCTTCAGCTCTGAAGTGTTTTGCTTTTTTCAGAAATACATTTAAAACAAGTGATGATTCAAATATTATAACTTTTTTTTTTCCCTGCCAGAGGATGTTGAAACGAACACTATTTCAGTTTTCCCAATCCTGTCTCACTCTTAAAATAAAAAGAAGCCTTTGATTGAAAGCAAATGATGAGTCTTTATAAGATCTTTTCTGTATACTTCAGAGGAATTGAGAAAATGAATACTCTGATAATGGGGTGACACATTCTTTTCTAGTCTTAAAACAAATTTTGAGGCAAACCTAATTAAAATGTCAGCTAAGAAAGATGATTAAAAATGTTATTTGATGATAAGTGATGATGTGGTTTTTAGCCTATAACCCAGAAAGAATTTAAAGAATTTGGTGGTTTTGCTGTGACAAAGCTTCCATTCTCATCTGCTGCTTTATGTTAATGAATTTTCTCCCTTGTTAAATTCAAAAAAATGAAAGCAGTAATAGAACCAATACTCTGGTTCGTTATGAGGATAAATCATGTTAATTCATAGACAGTTTAACTCATGCATTTCCAAGAAAATTTTATTTTGTATGCTTAGTGATTATTAAGATAAATAAAATTCATACTGTTTTAAATGTTACATTGTGATATATAACAATTGCAAAAACTCAATTCCAGAAGAAACATTTTAACATATAGCACCTTCTCTCAGGAAATTTAATAAAAATTTAAATTTCAATTTTTATATACTTTTGTTGCAGAGCAGTGTGATAGGATAATCAAGTAACACCTTTGAGTATGCAAATACATTTTTTATAATAAAATCCTGTAAAATAAGTACATAGAAATATGGGTTAAAAGAAAATAAGTGTATTCTGACTCTTTAAAAAATAATTTTTTTATATGAAAAGATGGTACTAGATACCAAATTGCTATGGTGTTTACAGTTGAAAGAGTGATAAAATTTTTAGGTGTCAATACTTGACATCTGTAATACAGATATTACATTTTTTACCTGTTTAAACTTCAGATAAAAAGTAGTAAATGTCAGCCTAAAAATGTGTGAAGGGATACATTTCTGTAAACTTAGAGCAAACAAAAATTTTCTAAATTCCTAGAGCAAGGAAGAATTTTTTGTGAGAAGAAAAACTAAAGGTTATTTTGCTAAAGTGCTCACTGATTTATAAAAGTTCCATATTCTCTTATATTTCCTCTCTGTATGTTGCTCTCTGGCTGGAATCCCCTATGACTTCCTCTTAATCAAACTTAACTCTTATTGACTCAGTACTTTTTACTTTTTTTCCTTTTGAACTGTGTGTAGCTGGAATTAGCTGTGCATTGGAGGCATTATTCAGACACATTGATAGAAACCTAAATGAATAATTGGGGTTTTCCATCCTCTGGATCACTTTTCAAAGTATACATTGTGTTTTGATTTTCAGATATTTGGTTGGTATTTTCGTTTCTAATATTTTGTTGATCTCTAAGTTTGTGGGGTGGTTTTTTTTTTTTTTTTGGCCATGCCTCAGGGCCTGTGGGATCTTAGTTCTCCAACCAGGAATTTAACCCAGGCCCTCGGCACTGAGAGCTTGGAGTCGTAACTACTGGACTACCAGGGAATTCCCGACTCAGTATTGTTTTTACAGATTGGTTTTCCCGATCTGGCATGATGTCTAGAAAAGTATCACTTTACCTTTCAGTCTCCTGGATTCTCTTGGAAGGCAGGGACTGATACCTTGTTTTTTCTCACCACCTGACACATAATTGGCATTCATAAATATTTAATGAATGCCATTGTTCTAAGTGTTAACGAATATTCCAGGCTCACTAGAATATTCACTCTGTGAAAGCAAGAAATATGTCTTAAAGTGATGATCATTGACTCTCTTAACTCCTAATACAGTACCTAAGCCATGGTAGGTAATTGGAAATATGTAGTTTACATGTAATATGTGTTGATTGAATAAATACAGGGCAATTCATAGTTTTTTCACATGCTGTTACTGCAGTACGGAAACATAATGAAAAGAATCTCAAAGCACAGTATTTCATAGCTTGTGGCTATCAGATTGTCATAGGTATGTCATAGGTATGCGCCCTTTGTGGTTCCTCGTTTCCAGTATTTTGTGATTTCCAGAAATGATTTAGATCTGGCCTTAATGGGAATACTCTAGTGTTTTGTCATTTTTTGTTACGTTAGTATTCCTATATTTCTAAGTTGTTTGATCTTTTATTTTCTTTTTAAGTCAGGAATAAGTGTTGAAATATCATATATCAAATTACTTTTTGACTAATATGCTTAGAGTTTACTTCTTTGACCTTTTTCATTAGTAATAACAAATTATTGATATTTACTCTTACTTGGAACATCTCACTCCTTTTTTTTTTTTTTATTAAATTATTTTGAAATAATTATAGATCCACAAACAATTACAAGAACTAATATGAAGAGATCCTGTGTGCCTTTCACTCGTTGTGCCCAGTGGTAATAGCTTGCAAAGTTACAGTACAGTATCACAGCCAGAATATTGATACTGACACAGTCCTCCCATCTCATTTAGACTTACCTAGTTTTCCATGAATTCATTTGTGTATATGTCTGTGTTTAGCTCTAAATAGTTCTCTCAAGTGGAGGTTCATGTATCCAACACCATAGTGAAGATAGAAGTTGCCTAAGAAGAATCCTTCATGTTAATCCTATTACAGCCAGAAGTTTATGCTTTGGGGACATTCTTTTATATACTTGTCAATTTCTCACATTTAAAAATTTTAACTTGAGCTAATGTTGATGCATTAAAGTTTTCTAGAATATCTTTCATATCTCTCAGATTTTCAGATTTATTAGTTAAGAAATTACAAACTTAACCTTCACTTCCTTTCTTCATACCTGTCACAGTCAGCCCAGTCATCAAATGTTTAAATTTTTACTTACCTTCTTAGTTTCTTTGACATCATACCCTCACCTTACATCTAAGCTATTGAGATAGCTTCCTACCTTCTACTTCAAGCTAAGTGAAAGTTGCTCAGTCATGTTCAACTCTTTGTGATCCCACGAACTATAGCCTGCCAGACTCCTCTGTCCATGGGGATTCTCCAGGCGAGAATACTGGAATGGGTAGCTGTTCTCTTCTCCCCGGGATCTTCCCAACCTAGGGATCAAATCCAGGTCTCATGCATTGCAGACAGATTCTTTATCGTCTAAGCCACCAGGGAAGCCCCTACTTCAAGCAGATAGTACCTGTTGCTACTTGAAAGTTCTGCTTTAAATGCTTAGTGAAAAAAACACAGAATAAAAGAAGGATAAAGTTAACTAAACATTTAGAAATCCTGTGCTACACAAGCAGTACAATTAATTTATAAAAGCTTTGCATTAGGAAAAAAATATTTCCAATAGATGAGAGACAGAGGGCCAGTGTCCTTGATAGGGAAAACACTCATACAAATCCATTTTAAAAAATGAAAACTATGATCCCTATAAATGGACAGAAATGTGTTTGTACTACTAAAAGAGAGCATACTAACTTTTAACGTTCAGCTGAATTAGTAGCACATGTAAATTAAGATGGCATACCATTTTTTGACTAAAGTTATAACTCATACAAAATGAGTATGTGATGAAATTCTCCTTGACATGGCTGTGTGCTTTGGTTCCAAGTTTTAGAAAGCATTTTATCGAAGTATATAGAATTGTAAAAGTATCGGATGTGCAGTAATTCCAGTTTTGAAAAGCTTCTGCCTAGGAAATAATCACTAATATATGAAGAACTTTATGTAGAATTATCTGAACAATTATATACGTTTGTGGCAAGCTCAAAAACAGCCTAAACATATATCATGGTGGAAATGGTTAAGTTATGGTATATCCATTGCATAGAAAGTGATGTAATCATTTAGAAATTAGCACCTTTTGTAACATGGGGAAAGATTGATACAAAAATGCGGGATATAATATACTATGATTTGAACTTTTCACTGCAGATGATGACTGCAACCATGAAATTAAAAGATGCTTGCTCCTTGGAAGAAAAGCTATGAAAACCTAGACAGCATATTAAAAAGCAGAGACCTTACTTGGTAGACAAAGGTCCACCTAGTCAAAGCTATGATTTTTTTCAGTAGTCATGTATGGATGTGAGAGTTGGACCGTAAAGAAAGCTGAGTGCCAAAGAATTGATGCTTTTGAACTGTGGTGTTGGAGAAGACTACTGGGAGTCCCTTGGACAGCAAGGAGATCTAACTAGTTGATCCTAAAGGGAATCAGTCCTAAATATTCATTGGAAAGACTGATGCTGAAGCTGAAGCTCCGGTACTTTGGCTGCCTGATGCTAAGAACGAACTCATTGAAAAAGACTCTGATGGCTGGGAAAGATTGAAGGCAGGAGGAGAAAGGGACAACAGAGGATGAGGTGGTTGGATGGCATCACCAACTCAATGGACATGCGTTTGAGCAAGGGCCGGGAGTTGGTGATAGGCAGGGAAGCCTAGAGTGCTGCAGTCTATGGGGTTGCAAAGAGTCGGACACGACTGAGCAACTGAAGTGAACTTTTTAAAATGCATACATACACACATACACACATAATAAACTTGGAGGGAAAAAATGCGGCTTTAGGTTTATGGATGGTTTTCTTTTGATTGTCTTTTTTTAAATTTTTCCTATAAGTGGGAGTGTTTCATACCATCATTACCAAAACACAAAAGCTTTACTAAAAGCAAAAAAAAATTTTTTTAAACTCCAATAGTAGCTCCATCTGACTATCAGAAAAAACATAAGTGCCTTTAGTGATCACTCATGATTTGAACATGGCATCATCTTCTGTAATGTTAATCAAGCTGAATTTCACTCCATTTCTAGAACCTGACTGACTTTCTGTTGTCTCCAGACCTTCCAACATTGTTCTCTAGCCCCTGACACCTCTTCCCCTCCTTTCCAAACCCACTCCATTTTTATCAAGATTCTAGCTTTAACGTCACTTTCTCTGGGAGGCCTTGTTTTAAACTCCCTGGTTTTAAGATGCATCATCTCTCGGACCTCATTGTGCCTTGTATGGCTTTATCTTAAATTGCTTTTCATATGCCTATTGTCCCTTCTAGAGTGTAAACTTAAGAAGGCTGTACCCTGCTAGGGCCTCTTGATTCGCTCACTGTACCAGATAGTGAGTGGTTGGCCACTAAAGATTCTTAAACAGTAAGGAATAGGTACTCCAAAAATGGTAAATTGTCCTGACTTTTGAGGCAGCCATGGTCCCTTTAGTTGTCGTGGAATAAAGAGGCCAGATGACTAACATTCATGTAGCTTTTGGTATTCATAACAGTCCTTTTCTTCAGGGTATCTGATTTGAACCTTATAGTCATCCTGGTCCTTCTGTTAGTAAGTGATGGAACCGGGACCTGAATGACAGATGCTGGATGAGAAGTGGGTATATGAAAAATTGTTGAAAGTGGTAATTAGAATAGCAGTTACAGAGTGAAGGTAAAGGAGCTTGTTAAATCTGTGGGAAAACAAAGGGAACTGGTGCAGCAGTAATCTGGAAGATTCCTGATAAGTGGAGAGTAAAAATGGAGGACAGGCTTGATGTTACTGACATAACTTTCTGAGCTCTGTAGCTCTCTCTCTTTGTTCTTTTTTTTCTCCCCTTGGTGAAGCCAGAAAATATTTGAGTTCCTACTAAACATAGGCACCATATGATAAATACTGTGATTCTGTGACATTTGATGTTGTGGATAAAGTGAAAACTAGAAAGATTCCTTCCCTTTAAATTATGTGTTGATATTTAGTATTGATATCAAATATCAACACATAAAGTTGATATTAAATATCAACATATAAAGTTTCAGATTTGGTTTTTTAAAGTTTCCTCTAGGGGGTGGTATTGTACAATGAATAGACATTCAGTGAGCATGTATAAATGTTCTTTGAGAGTCATTTCTTTATATGACCATAGGAAAATTAGATGTAGTTGTTCAGGAAGTTGAAAATACATATGGTATTTTTCATATACAAGATGTCATAGGACACAAGTGTAAATATTTAAAGGCTAAATAATAATGTATTTTTATTGGTGGTGGTAAGCTACTTGGATATTAGGATTAATAATCAGTTGCCTGTTATTTGCTGTTAATCACACAGAAATTGATTTTAATGACTAATAAGTTTCACTAAGCCAATTAAAGATAAGCAGTTTTTTGTGCTGATTTCTATATCTGTAACAGTTAATTTGAGCTCATAGTCCTCTTGTCTAAGTATGTATCATTTCTTTATTGTAAGCTGACTCAGGATACTTTACTGTAGCAATGACAGGTTAATAATAAAAACCTTGGAAAGTTGTCCTGCTGACTTACCCATTAACATTCCATTTCTTTTTTTTATTTTGCAAACATATTTGCAGACATGAATTTTATATTGTAGAATAGTCATTTTAGTAATTACTCCTGTTTTGAATAAATCGTTTTGGTGTCAGACTCTCTATGCTAACGCACACACACTAGCATTACAGTAACTTGTCACAGCCTGTCTGTGTGTGTTAGTTGCTTCATTCGTCCCCGACTCTTTGTAACCCATGGACTGTAGCTCACCAGGCTCCTGTGTCCATGGGATTCTGTCAGCAAGATACTGGAGTGGGCTCCCATGCCCCCCTCCAGGGGATCTTCCTGACCCAGGGATTGAACGTGCATCTCCTGCATTGGAGACAAATTCTTTACCAACTGAGCCATCAGGGAACCCCTATCATAGTCAGCTACTATATACAATCGCATTTCTTTTCCCTTCTCCTGTCCTGTGGCTGTAGTTGTCATATATTTCAGTTATAAACTTGTAAACCCTAGAATGTAGTTATTTTTTAATTGTCCTTCTTAAAAAGAAATTTATAAAATGAGGAAATAAAAATTTTAGTATATTCCCACATAATTACCATTTTCAGCATTCTTTGCTTTTTCGTTGGTTTTAAATATGGTGTCATTTTCTTGCCTGTTGAAAAGTTTATCGTTTCCTTTAAAGGATTGTCACCAATTCTATAAGCTTCTATTGTGTGAAATAAGCGTTTATTTTCATCCTTCCTTTTGAAAGATATTTTTGCTGGGTAAAGAATTTATCAATCGTTTTTGGCACTCCTGCCCACCTTTAAGGGGGTGGACTCCAATCACGTATACTTTAGAGCATTCAATGGTTCCCCACACCTCACTGAAACTCTGGTTTTGTGCTTGTTTTCCTTTTCAGTCTTTTTTCTCCCTGCTTTATTTTAGGTAGTTCCTATTGCTGTGTTCTGAAGTTCATTAGTTTTTTCTTTTATGATATCTAAACTACTATTAATCCTGTCGAGTAAAACTTTTCATTTCAGATACTCTTATATTTCATCTCTGGATGGCCCTTTTGTGTTCCTATGTGTATGTTCTATCTCCTTATTTTATTCATGTTTTCCATAAAATACTTCAAAATGATTTCCCAGTATTTTAATGTCATCATCTGCTATTTCCGTTATTTTGTCATTGTTTTATGTTCACATTCTTCTACTATTGCCATCATTAGTAATTTTTGATTGATTGCAGGACAGAGTGAATTTTAAGTTCTTGAATGTCTGTTCCTTGAAGGGATTAAATGCAGCCAGCAATTAATTGCTATTCAGTTTAATTCTTTGGTGCCTTGTTTTGTTTTTAGCTTTGGGGGGCAGTTCTAAAGTACTCTTTGCTTTACTACTTAATTGGGGGCTGTCGACTTAGTTGGGGGCTGTCTACAGAATATCCTGGGTAAACCTCTGGGGCTCTCTGCTCCTTTTGGTTGGAACTTGAATGCATCCCAGCCCTATGTGTGCATTGGGGATAATCCTGCTCATAGCTTCTGTTCATTCTTTCGCCTTGTAGAGTTTTCTCCTTCACATGCACATGGCAGTGTTCACCTGAGCCTCAAGATAAACTCCTATACAGATTGTTGGGTTTCTTTTCTGTGTAGCTCCATACTCTTCAGAACTCTGCCCCTCAATTTACAGCTGCCCCAGTCTCCCTGAACTCCAGTTCATTTTCTCAACTCATATAGAGGACTGTGTTCTGTTTAGGATTCCCTTCCTACTCCTTAGACTGGGATGTACCTCCAGGCAGAATGCTAGGCTGATACTGGTGTCATCTCATATATTTCCTTTCTTCAGATGTCTTCATCTTACCATGTCTGTTTGCATTGTCTAAAAACCTCTTTTATATATTTTGTCTAGTTTTCTTTGATTCTTCACAGTAGGATGGCAAATATTACTCCTTGTGGCCAGAGTTAGAATCTGTTTTCTTATTTTAGTAATCAAATCATCACTAGTGTTTACTAAGTACCAGCACAGTCTTTTAGTAGAAATTCAGAAGGAGCTAACCTTTCTTAAAGCTATTATGACAGAAGCTCTAAAAATACTTGTTTAATGAAGGAATGAGTGAAGTATATACCCTTTATTAGGATATATTCATTCATACTTTGTTTTTATTTTATTTTTGTCCCTTCGCCAAAGACAATACCAACCATATAGCAGGTATTTATAATATACTTATGAGTAGAGTAATATATTTGGTTCTATTTACTGGAATAAAATTTGGCTTTGTACATCAGTGTATGTCATAGTGATTCCTACTTGAGTGCTATATTTAACCCATTAGTACATCACTGTTAACAGTTGCTTTTATGTGCCTTTTGTGTCTTGATATCATGCATTTCATATTTTTAGCTTTCTCATGTATAAATGAGGATGTGATAGAATGTTAATGTTTAGATTTAATGAAACTTTGAGGATTAGTAAATATTTGTCTCCTAAATGCCTCACATTAAAGTTAGGTTGGAAAGTATTTAATCCTTTTGCAAATATGCCTCATTACTCGTCTTTAAAAAATATTTATTCATAAAAATAAACACATTTCCTTGATGAAATAAATATATTTCACTATAGGTGATTCTAGCTACATATTTATTCTGTTTTACTAGGTAATTTTCCATGTTGGACATCAATTTTTCTTCATACTGCTGCTTCTACAATGAATTACTTGTCCTGAACAGAGTTTTATATGAAAGTAGTCCTTTTTCCCATCCGTATGACTAAAAGATCTTTTGGTGTATAAATGTTCATAAGTAAATTTCACATCTTTTCACTGTATTAATATTAGAAAATGTGTCTTGTTATACAACTTAAAAATTGTAAACCATGTAAGATATTCAGAAATACAGAAGCTAGGCAAATTTGTACTTAAATCTTTTCAATTTTGAGATGATTCTTTCTAGTCCTTCAATTAAAGGTATTACTTTGTAACAGTGTCCTTGTAATTGCAAAGACTGAATATGCATGTAACCCAAGAAAAAAAATGCATATAAGTGAAACCATTAAACTATGTTGTCATTACACTGTATTTCAAGTATCAGCCACTTGTATTAAGGTTAGCTTTTAGAGGGTAAGAAGCTTATATTGTGTTGTGAGGGAAATTGATGATGATTGTGATGGTAGTGAATTGGGAATAAATCTGATTCTCATTCAAAGGAGATACAGATAATCTCCATTATTATTATGAGCAATGGTGGAAGTAGTTAAATGTAACAAATCAGAAACAAAATTGTACTTTCTACATAGGAATAAATAACTTTCTCTTGATAACAAGAAAGTACTGATTAGTTTTCTGTGTGTTTGCTTAATGGACTTTACCTTTGCTGATTGCCATTTATTCCCAAGGTTGCTCTATTAAATAGCTCACTATGCTCCATAGATGGTAGCATTCATATACTGTCCACTTGATAATAAAATAAGGAGAAAGACCTCCCAGGGAAATGAAGCTAACTCCTCTATTTCCTCACATTGTGTTACTGGGTTGACTAATAGTATATATTGACAGTAAATAATTAACTAATATCTATTTAATTTTCTGTTTGTATGTTTGAGCGAGGTTTTGCTTGAAATATGCTTGAGATATGTTTGAAATATGTTTGAGTCATTTGAGAGGTTGAGAAGATAAGGAAATCAGTCTTTACACAATTAATATAAAATGTCTTCAGAGAATGCCAAAACAAGAAAGAATATGGGAAACAAAACAGAGAGCTTTAAGATTAGTTTCAAACCAGATGTTTCACACAGGACATAAAATGTTGGCATGTCATAAAAATATGTGTGTTTAAAAAACTGTAGCTTGCTCAGTTTGTAGTGATGGAAAGTGTATTTTACTTGCTCAAATAAATAATATTCAATATGAAAAAGTATTAAGCTCATTTGAGGCTGATAATTCTAATATTTATAGTGATGCTCATCTGTCTGTGGTCTGTGTTGCTGGTATGTAGATGCAGGGAGAGAGGATTGTTGGGCTTATATATAAGTGTATGTTTGCCAGAGGAATGTAATAAAAAGGGTTTAGAGATAGGGCAATAAAGTCCTAGAAAAATCTACCATAAAATCAAAACTAGTTACAGAAGGAAGTTAAAGGAGAAAAGACTGATTGTAATGAAGTAGTAGAGAGACACCAATGAACTGGAAGCCTATTGTAACAAACAGAGTGTAAAGTTGGAAGAAAAGCAGTTTAGAGTGAGTACATGATATACTGATATTAGCAGTACAGCAGTTTGAAATGGTAATTTAGTTATGAGGTTACTGGCATATAAGGGAGAGTCCGTACAGTTGTGGAGATCAGTGTTGATAAGAATTGAGAGCACAGCATTAGAAATAGATCTGCTTTCTTATTGCAGAAAATTCAGAATTACAATGCATAAGTAAAATAAGGATTTATTTCCTCATTTAAAAGAAAGTCTGATATCGGCAATACCCAGTACCAATTCCATGAAGTCAGGGACCCAGGCTCTTTCTGATTGCAAATCTATAAACCAGCACATGATTACCAAAGTCGCCTTGTGGTCCAAGCTACCTACTAGAGTTTCAGTCATCCCATTTCTGTTCTAGGCAGTAGAGAGGAGAAAGGGGAATGAGTCATTTCCTTTCCCCTGCCATCATCTCCGTTTTACAGTCCTTCCAGAAGTCTCTCTCAACCATTTCTGGTTATATGATATTTGTCTTAGGTAATAACATGGCCATATTTTGCTTTGAGGAATGCTGGAAAATGTACTGTTTTGGCTCGCTATATTACAACTCCCTAGTAATATAGGAATCTTGTTAGTAAAGAAGACAGGGAGAAGGGATGCAGGTAGGCTGCTAGCTGCCTCTGTCACAAGTGTTAATTATCCATGTGAACAGCGAAATTTTTAAGATGGTGGAAAGATAAGGAAAGACCCTGAGGTCCATGAGCAATTACAAGCGTAACAGTCCAGTGGAAGAGAATGGATGAGCACTAGACCAGTGTATTTAGAAAGCCTTGAGAGAATACTGTAACAGTGGGATGCAGAAAGAAAACCAGTCATACTTGCCAACTCTTAATTCTTTTAAATACTGGAAGGAATGTAAGAGAATTAAAACTCATTACTTGAGAGAACTACAAAGAATATGATTTCTTAAGTGACATTCAGGTGGGAAGAAGGAATCTAAGGAGAGGTAAGACAGTTTGCTGATTCTTCAGAATTGTCTCAACTGTTGTTTCAACAATAGTTCCAGGGAGTACGGTAGAAGGAGTGTGGCTGTGTAGAGAAACGTGGACGTGGTTGGGGCAAAAAGTATGGTTTACAGTTGAGAGGAGTAAGGATGCAGTGAGCAGTGATGCTTTACCTTTTGCTTATCTACCCTCAAGTTGAAAATAATGAAACATGAGTCTCCAATATTATGTAACTTTATAAATAATTTTTCTGTATTGATGTACTACATACAATATATTTAAATATATATATATATTATAAAAATACAACATGTGCCTGACTCTTTGCTGCCCCATGACTGCAGCCTGCCAGGCTCCTCTGTTGATGGGATTTTCCAAGCAAAGATACTGGAGTGGTTTGTCATTTCCTTCTTCAGGAGATCTTCCCAACCTGGGGATCAAACCCTGGACTCCTGCACTACAGGCAGATTCTTTACCTACTGAGCTACCAGGGAAGCATATAAAGAAAAGTATAAAGGATGAAATAAACATATCAATAAAATGCTAATATTTTCTTCCCACACTCTAGCCATTCCCTGGACTCTTATGGGTCTCAAAGTCTGCAGCCTCAGTATAGCTTAGGGTGAGAACTGTTAGGGGAAATAGAAGCAATCTGGCACAGAATTGATCCCTACACTCAGCTAAAAGCCTTCCCTTTGAAAATAAGAGGAAGAACACTTAAAAGTCTTCAGAAAAATTTGGTAATACATTAAGACGTACTAAGATTAAATTTCAAGGAAGAAAAAACATATTATCAGTTATAGGTATTATCATGTGAGAAGACATTTGATCCGTAATCTCAGTAAAGTCAAATAGCCAAGACATATAAAAAGTAAAAACATACTAAAGACGAACCACCAATCATTAAAGAAGGAAAGGATTTTTTTTACCACTTGCATTTGGGACAGATACCAGTAACTGAGGTAGATGCAAGTTACTAAAGAGTTAAATTTGAAAAACCAGAGGAAAAACTGGTAAAATCATGTAACTGAATATCCAGTTTCTTGGAGATAAAGAACTTTCCAAGCTTAGAATTGATAGAAAAATCACTTTGGGTACATAAATATTTTAAGTTTCTGTATTTTAAAACAACATTCAAAAATTGAAAGATGGCGTAATACTTGCATCCAAAATGTTTATTTTCCAAAGAGCTCATGTGATGTACTTTTAATAAAAGAAATACAGCAAAAATGCTAGAAGAAAAGACCTGAACAACTCACTAAGAGGATGTGTTGGGGAGTTCTGTCACAGTTATAAAAAAAGACGAGCTGACTAAAATAGACATGAAGCTTGAACAACTCAAGAGATGACTGGTGTAAAAAGGGGAGGGTGATCAGCCATACTTTTAAAAGGCATGGCATGGGGAGAGGTAATTCAAACCTAGTTCTCAAACGACCTGGACATATTTTGAAATATGACTGGTTAAAAGAAAGAGAAAAAGAAAATTTTGTCACATTGTGATCAAAGCAATGAATATAATAAGTGGATTTTTATTTTTGCTTCCAAATTCGATTTTTTTTGGTCAGATTAATATCCAGTGCTGGATATTGTACAGTAAAAATGAAAGTATCCTGCTTTTTGCATTGTGAGTCAGTGTAAATCAGTACAGGTCTCCATTTTTGTTTCTCATTGATAACTGGATGAATCAAATCCCTAAATTTGATACAGAAATAAATACATTAATAAATGCAACTTCAAGCTCTGTGAGATAACCCTAAAAGCCTAAGCCTTTAAAAGTAGTTCCTTCAGACACAGCTATTGAACTTAAACACATGCAGAATACATGATTATATTATTTGTATATTAACACATCTTTAAAGAAGGTATGAATTGGAAATTGTAAAAGTAACTAACAGCTTGCCATGTTCTAAAGCTGTAGTAAATAAAGCTGTGATAGACAGTAGACTAACAAGTAACAAAGCAAGATAGACAATATACAGAATTGGGGCCTTTTGTCCCATGAAAATTTAATATATGATAATGAATGACAAAAGTGGCATTTAAGGCCATCAGGCAGAATGAGCTGTTCTTTCATTCATGTATTTTATCTATTCAGAAAATGTTTATCGAAGGCCAAGCACTGTCGCAGATGCCAGGGATCCATCAGCAAACCAAGTAGACTACAATTGCCATTATCATGGAGTTTAAGTTGGAGTTGCAGAATCTGAGGAGAAATAGGTTGAAGATGATTCCCTGCCGAGGAGAACAGAATAGAGCAGGAAAAGCGCTAGTGTTCACAAGATTCCGCTTGAGGGTGTAGGGGGACGGGATAGCCCTCTTTCCTACTGTGTAAAGAACTGTCACAAGGCAGTTTGTTAAAAAAAACAAGCGACCAAACAGAAAATTTGATGAATTTTTTGTTTTGATAGCTATTCTGCATTCATAAAAGAGGATATAGAGGTCTTCAGTACATCTCTCAGACCTTTTGAGTAGTGAAAATGCAAAATCAAAAGTGAGATAACACAGTCCTGCGATTGATAGGTTTAATACCAGTTTTTAATTTAATGTCAGTTTTCTGTGAGTTTGGGGAAAATGGCTGCTTGCTTGTGTTGCAGGTGTAACTGCAGAGTGGTGATTTGTTTTGAAGGACAGTGGAAGAGTAGCTCTTCAAATGAGAAAGGTGCACATACTTCCAGCCAGCGGTTCTCCTTGGTGTCTCCCACGGGACCTCAGGAGTGTGCGCTCAAGAAGGTCTGGTAGTGCAGCACGGCTTGTGATCTGGAAAATCTGAGAACTCCCTAGTTGTGCTTTAGTTAAATGTCGTGTCCATACCGTGGAGCCCTGTAGGGCTACGCAGATCTTCAGAGCATATTGTTGAAACTAAGATGAAAATTACAAGCAGTATGTGTACGCACCGGTGGTAACAGTTACCACCGAACTTCACAGCTCTCATCACTGAGAAAGCTGTTTAGGGTTGTGGTTTCAGAGAAGTTTTTAGCTTCAGCCTTATCTGTAACATTTTTATTATTTTTTTCAAGAGATGGTATTGTTGTAGCCACACTTTCAGGAAACAAACTCACTCAGAAGGACAATGCAGATAGTGGAGTGCAGTTTATTATACCGGTGGGCTCAAGGCAGAGTCTCCTCTTAGCCAAGGGCCCCGACCAGTTTTTGTGAAAACCTTATATACCCTAAATGTATGTGCTCAAACCCACCTCCCCAAATTCTCTGAAACAAGCCTAAACAAAGGAAAAGAAAGATACAATCAAAGTTAACCCATGATTCGTATGCCTTAAACCCATGATTCGTATGCCTTAAGCCTAGGTAGTTAACAGTGGACAATTACCAATAGACCTGTGGTCATACGCCAATAAGCATGATAGAATTTATGATTTTATTTGGTTACACAGATAATTAGGGTATTCTTTTAGGAGACGGAGAGTCTAGGTATGAGCCCTGGGGATCTTCCGGGGGCCTAGTTTTCCAGCTGGTATGTCGTTTGCATAGATACTGGGCATATAGCTCAAAGTCCACAGTCTGGCCCAAGATGGAGTCCTGCTTTCCAGATGGAGCCTGTTCTGTCTGCTTCCTCCTTCAGTATGTTTATTTTTATGTGTATACATAAAAATGACCAAAACAATTCTCCCCATTAACCTCAGCTCGAGTGGCATTTCCCCTCTCCCAATGCATATTGTGTATTTTATCAGTTATCACGTATCTAGCCCTTGGCAAGTGCTCCTATACACAAGATTGTTTTTCCTAATGCCCTCACTTACCTACTAAATTTAAATTGCAGGTCCTTTTGACAGCCTCAGACTGGTCCTTTTATTTTAAATATAATGTCAAAAGAGAAGGCCTTCCTTCATAGAAATTTATCATCATCATGAATCTTGTATTCTTTGGATAGTGTTTTTGTGTTTTTTATATTTGTGAATCAGATCCATAGTAAATCAAAGTTTTATTTCTAAATTCACTTAAATTTTAAATTATTTATTAGAGACAAAATATATTTTAAACATTCAGTCCTGGGAATTATTCATATCATTATATTTTTCTTTATAGGTCGATTGTATGCAATGCAAACTGGAATGAAGATTGATAGTAAAACTCCTGAATGTCGTAAATTTCTATCAAGGCTAATGGATCAGTTAGAAGCTGTAAGTTGAACACTGAACATTTTTCTGATTGATGTTTATAATACCATTTTATTTCATTTGTGTGTGTGTGTTATTGTAGCTCTTACTGTTGGTGTCCATCAGCAGTGTTATTATAGCTGAGGAAAAATTAGACAGTTTTTTTTTTCACATTTACATTATACTGCTTAGGGAGTTGTAAGTAAAAGTCGGTTTCAATGTCTTTGTTTATACATTATTTCTTGTTTCAGGTTACTGTAGATGACCTTTGAATCATTCTTTCATAAGTAACGAATCATTTCTAACCTTCCTTCATGTACCCACATGGATGATTGATTTAGAAATTCTTAAATAGCTTTTATAATAATGAAATGGGGAACCTCCCTGGCAGTCAAGTGGTTAAGACTCTGCTCTTCTACTGCATGGCGGGTGGGTTTGATCCCTGGTGAGGGAACTGAGATCCCACATGCCACAAGGCACAGCAAAAAAAAGAAAAGAAATGGGCTATTTATTTAGTGAAAAAGACAACGAGGGAAGTTTGCTATTGTCTCTTCCTCCCACTCTTAGTCCTGTGACAGGATAGTCTTATGGTCCAGGCATTCTCCTCTGCTGACAGAAATGTGGTAGGTGACTAATGAATCATCTTGAACTATGATGTAACATCACAGATTGTGTAGAAGCACCAATCTAGGGAAAACTGAATGGATTTGATTGGGTATCAATATATCAGGAAGGCAATACTAAACTATAGTAACCTCACTTAGTAATAGGGGCTCCACCCTGTGCCTCCCAGTTTCTTTTTTAACAGTGTCAAGGTCTACTCATTACTTCATCTCCTCCCTGGGTTGGAGGAGGGCATAGCAACCCACTCCAGTATTCTTGCCTGGAGAATCCTTTGGACAGGGGAGCCTGGCGGGCCACAGTCCATGGGGTCACAAAGAGTCAGACATGACTGAGTGACTAACAAGAGAATTAGAAACCTAAATATTTATTTGACCAGTTGCATTATTTTGTTTAGAGAAACAAAACTTAAAACTTAAGTTAAAAATCAGAACACTTATACCAGTCAGTCCAGAGCCTTTTAGAAATGTTGAAAGTTATTCATATCAAAGTCTTAGTTATATGAAGCAGCCATGGATAAGAGTGTTCTCTCTAACCTTGTATGGGTTTCTGACCTTCTGAGCCGGAACCCTGTCATCTTCTGCTGTTATCCACCCAAGGTAGGCTTGGTGGCACCACTGATGACCACTCAGCTGCCCTTGGAGCCTGTCTGGCCTTCTGCTTCTAACGCTGCTTCTGTGAATGCAGGAAAAGTTTGAGTACTCTTTTGGAGAGTGAGGTTAGGAGATGGAAGAATGTGTCTGACAGGTAGCAATACTTTGTAAAATACCATCTCTTACAGACATTAACATAGAATAAACCTCTGTTAACTTTACAGGTTAACAATAATAGGTGAAATAACAATAGCTTATGGATAAGACAAAACTTAAATGGTTCTTTATAATACACAAAATGTAAAATCACATTTATAAAGGGACTTACCAGGAATTTTTTATTATCTGCATTAAATAACAAGGAAGTTTATTCCATAGTGAGAACGTATCTACTTATGTTATAATGTTTATATTTATAGTTGGAAAACTTCAGGTATATTATGTTTTTGCTGCCAGATAGTTTATGTTGAGGATGAGATTAAATGGCATACTCCCACTAAATTTTTCCAGAAATAAATTGCCTCTCCAATTAAATTATTTCACAGTGTGGATACAGTAAACTAGTGTTACATGTGGGACTTTTTTTTTCTGTTTTTGTTCGGGGTAAGGATGCCCAGATGTCCTTAAATTCCAATACTCAGTCTCTTCTGGGCCTTAATTATGAGAATATTTACTTTGCCGATTTTATGAAAAATTCTGTGGCTTTTTCTAAATTTAATTCTTTACAATATTCTTTGAAAACAATTTTTAAACAATACTGTGCTACTCAGATCTAATATTCTGGAAGGTCACTTTATTCCAATATGACAGTGTCAGTAAAATGTAGGAATTTAATTTGTTTTTAAAATACTTTTAAGTTTTTCTGTGTGTAGGGAAGGGATGTACTGACTGGAAATTTACATGGGTGTAAATTGTGTTGATTTGAGGTGTATATTTGGCTAAATTTAACAGTGTGCTCTGAGAGATACTTTTTAGGATATAATGATCCTTCTCATTGTATTTTTCTATATTTGATAGGAGATATTGAAATAGGAGTAAATTTAAAATTTAAATTATATGGTTAGGAAAGAATTTCTTAACTCCATCTTTCTTAGCACATTTGAAGTATTTGTCTAATGCTTTACATAGATAGTTGGGCATGTTCTCTTTTTTTGCTCTTTATTATTTTGATATTTGGGCTCCCCAGGTGGCTCAATGGTAAAGAACCCGCCTGCCAATGCAGGAGACACAGGAGATGCGGGTTTGATCCCTCCGTCAGGAAGATCCCCAGGAGGAGGAAATAGCAACACACTCCAGTATTCTTGCCTGGAGAATCCCACGGATAGAGGAGCCTGGTGGGCTGTATAGTCCATAGGATAGCAAAGAGGCGAACACAACCGAGCATGCTCGCAGATGTTTTGATATTTAGAACTAAATATACTTTCAGGTTATCATGAGTATCTTTCTTCAAATTTTTTTAAACATTGGATTTGATTATTAGGACTTTTTGTTCTTGGTATAAGCTTCTGAGTCCAGAATCATAAGTTGTATATCTCATTTCATTTTAGCTTAAGAAACAGTTGGGTGATAATGAAGCTATTACTCAAGAAATAGTTGGTTCTGCACATTTGGAGAATTATGCTTTGAAAATGTTTTTGTATGCAGATAATGAAGATCGTGCTGGGAGATTTCACAAGTAAGTAAAGAAAGATCAAATAAAAATGACAAGTTTTATTACTATATAACCAGAATTTATCCAGCTTTTTTCTTAATAAGTTTCAGGCTTCCTGGTTAATGATTTAAGTGGGGTTTTTTTGGTTTTTTTTTTTAATCTTAGAATAAGTCTGGGTTACAAGAGTGATCCTGACTTTTTAGATAACATGGCTGAAAGACAAGTACCCAGAGCAGATTCATTTTCTCAGTAAATACACTCTAACTAGCCATTCTTTAGCAGTTAATAAAATCTACGTTCAGTTCAGTTCAGTCACTCAGTCATGTCCGACTCTTTGCGACCCCATGAATCGCAGCACACCAGGCCTCCCTGTCCATCACCAACTCCCAGAGTTTACCCAAACTCATGTCCGTCGAGTCAGTGATGCCATCCAACCATCTCATCCTCTGTCATCCCCTTCTCCTCCTGCCCCCAATCCCTCCCAGCATCAGGGTCTTTTCCATTGAGTCACCTCTTCGCGTGAGGTGGCCAAAGTATCGGAGTTTCAGCTTCAGCATCAGTCCTTCCAATGAACACCCAGGACTGATCTCCTGTAGGATGCTCAGCTTTCTTCACAGTCCAACTCTCACATCCATACATGACCACTGGAAAAACCATAGCCTTTTTCTGTTAGCCAAAACATCCTGGTTCAGTGATACTGATTTTAAAAATTTCCAACTCCACCGACTCAGATGATTTGTCATTATAGTAAAACTTAAATACAAAGAAATACACGTAGCATAATATCGATTCAGATAGTATTGTCACTACATCATCTAAAATGAAGAGCGTGTTGTGAAAACCTTGTTGTACCATATTCACCTGTAATATGTGTTGTCACTTCCTCCTAGTGCAGATTACAGAAGGAGCGCCATTGTGTTCCTAAAATCTGATTTTATTGAAAACATGAACTTCAGAGTGCTTTTTAAAACATTGGAAGTTTTCTTCTTGTAGCTACAGGACTAATTCTGCATCTTACATTTTTCATTTAAATTAAATGAACTCTCTTTTCTCTTCCAGAAACATGATCAAGTCCTTCTATACTGCAAGTCTTTTAATAGATGTCATAACAGTGTTTGGAGAACTCACTGATGAAGTGAGTGTATATTCTTTATTGCCTTATTAGCTAGAGATCAGTATTGTTGCTTTTTATTAGTTTTGTTATTGCATTGTTTATTTAGAGCACTTGTCCATCAGAAATGTAGTAAAAGCAAAACATGTAATTTTAAATTGTCTACTAGCTACATTTTAAAAAGTTAAAAACAAAAGGTGAAATTATTTTTTAACAATAAATGTTCTTTTTTTGTAGTAGATTCTTTAAATCC
The DNA here is from genome assembly GCF_033118175.1 of Dama dama. Classification (NCBI taxonomy): domain Eukaryota; kingdom Metazoa; phylum Chordata; class Mammalia; order Artiodactyla; family Cervidae; genus Dama; species Dama dama. The sequence goes on from NC_083706.1 coordinate 34,180,039, forward strand.
AGAATGTGTTTAACACTTTAGTGAGTGCATAGCTACTATATTTGTCTCTGAACCCCAGGTTCATAGTTTTATTTTATTGAGTTTTTAAATATTACTGATCCTTGGTGCTGTTAAATTTATTTATTGTTATTTGGTAAGCATTACTGGAGGCAGAAACTTTTTAGGACTGTTTTTTTTTTTCTTTTTTTTTTTTCCTATTTTGTGTCTTGCCAAAAATACTATTGTTAGAGATTTGTTTCTATTGTAAAATGCATATACAACTTGATATTTTTACGAGGTAGTTCCTATCCATTTTATCAGTTTCTTTCTCAGAACCACTCTGAAATAAGTTGAGCACATATTCGTTTTATGTGTCAGCAAATTGAGGCTAAGTGATGAGCTTATTGCCATCAGTTCAGTGCTGTTTTCACTGTAGTGGGCTTTACCATTCATATGGAAAAATTGTTTTCTGAGAGGAGAGAGATTGCTTTAGAAAGAGAAAGAAGAAAAGGGAGTTACAAGTGAGACTGATAGAGGAATGTCTTATTAGTGATTTGAAATCTCTGGAGAGATTGCTTTTTATGAAAAATGATTTTTTTCAAAATGGTTAGCTGTTCAGAGTAAAGTTCCAAACAAAACAATCTATGAGATAGCTTACGTTTTCATAAAACAATATATCAAAACTGTGCAAAATATTCCTTGTTTATATGTAAAATGAAGTGAAGCTGTAGGGTTGATGATCATAAGCTAAGTTTTTGAGTTGGCAGAAATGGGCAGTACAGTTCAAAACTGCTAAATGAGGGACACCTTTACTGAGTGTGACTGTCCCTTTTATTTCAAAGCATCAAGCGTCCCTGGCCCTTGCCCACAGAGCATTCTTCCATCAGTCAGATGACTGGAAACCACCAGCAGATATTTCCAAACGCCCTCTAGGATATGGGGCAATGCCCATCAAAAGCCACTTCTCTCAGATTTTCTTGAAATAGGAAAGTACTGAATATAAGAGAAAACTGAGACTTGGAGTGTGAAAATCAGAGATGCTTCTCACTTATATTTAAGGTTCTGTAAATCCACTGTTTGGCTCCATTTCTGCTCCCATCTCCTGTCACTATTTATCTAGATTTTTTTTCCTGTTTTACTAGTATAAGTTGTTGTTTAGTTGCTCAGTCATGTCCAACTCTTTTGTGACCCCATGGACTGTAGACCAGCAGGCTTCTCTGTCCATGGGATTTTTTTTAGAGAGTACTAGGTGGGTGAAGGGGAAAAAGAGACCTGAAAAGTAAGTCATAAGCCAGACTAGACAGATGATAAAAAGACTGGGATCTTCAGTAAGAGGACTTTTTTTAATAAAGAGCTATACTTGGAGCAAAAGAACTAGTTAATTATTACTGTGGAACTTCCTACAAAGTGGGTTGTCTTTGACCTGAGGAATAATAATATGTTTAAACTTAGATTTAAAATTTGAAGTGCAGGTATACCAATCAAAAATAAATTGCCACAAGACTCTTGGAAGTCAAAAGACAAGAAATATGCAAAATAGAGGTGAAAGTTCGAGTTAAGAGAGTAGACAAACTCTCAGGTTAAGAAGATAGTTTTGAAAGAAAGATAAACATCCTGATAAACACCTGCACGTAAAAGGCTAGAGTAAGAAGTGAATAAAGAAACAGAATTAGAGAAGATGATGGAAATGTCAGATGTCAGAAGAGAATGTCATAATGAGGCAAAGTAGCAGATCGGTTTGCCATATCCTTCTGAGTGTCTCTTCCTTCTGAGAAGCATCTCCTACTTCTTACTTGGAGGAGCTGCTTTTGCCCACATATCTCAGAAGCACGCACACATTCCATGAAGTTTTAACTGTCAAAAGTGGGGTACCCAGACAATAGGTAAAGTAACAGATACAGGAAAAAGAACAAAATGTTCATAAATCTTAAGTGAGTGATGGGTATTTTGTTTTGTTTTTGTTTTACTTAAGGGACATATAAATATCTCTATTTAGCATGTAATACATCTGTATTTCAAAAGAAAAAAGAATGTAAGTTTACATTTAGGTACTAGAGCCAGACATCCTAGAATGCAAGGTCAAGTGAGCCTTAGGAAGCATCACTACGATCAAAGCTATGAATATGATGGAATTCTAGTTGAGCTCTTTCAAATCCTAAAAGATGATGCTGTGAAAGTGCTGCACTCAATATGCCAGCAAATTTGGAAAACTCAGCAGTGGCCACAGGACTGGAAAAGGTCAGTTTTCATTCCAATCCCAAAGAAAGGCAATGCCAAAGAATGCTCAGACTCCTGCACAATTGCACTCATCTCACACGCTAGCAAGGTAGTGCTCAAAATTCTCCATGCCAGGCTTCAATAGTATATGAACCGTGAACTTCCAGATGTTTAAGATGGATTTAGAAAAGGCAGAGGAACCAGAGGTCAAATTGCCAACATCCATTGGATCATCAAAAAATCAAGGGAGTTCCAGAAAAACATCTACCTCTGCCTTATTGACTATGCCAAAGCCTTTGACTGTGTGGATCACAGTAAACTGTGGAAAATTCTGAAGGAGATGGGAATACCACACCACCTGACCTGCCTCCTGAGAAATCTGTATGCAGGTCAAGAAGCAACAGTTAGAACCAGACATGAAACAACAGAGTGGTTCCAAATCAGAAAAAGAGTATGTCAAGACTGTATATTGTCACCCTGCTTATTTAATTTATATGCAGAGTACATCATGAGAAATGCCGGGCTGGATGAAGCATAAGCTGGCATCAAGATTGCCGGGAGAAATATCAATAACCTCAGATATGCAGATGACATGACCCTAATGGCAGAAAATGAAGAACTAAAGAGCCTCTTGATGAAAGTGAAAGAGGAGGTGAAAAAGTTGGCTTAAAACTCAGTATTCAGTAAACTAGATCATGGCATCTGGTCCCATCACATCATGGCAAATAGATGGGGAAACAATGGAAAGAGTAACAGACTTTTTTTGGGGGGCGTGGGGGGCCTCCAAAATCACTGCAGATGGTGACTGTAGCCATGAAATTAAAAGATACTTACTCCTTGGAAGAAAAGTTATGACCAACCTAGACAGCATATTAGAAAGCAGAGACATTGCTTTGCCAACAAAGGTCCATCTAGTCAAAGCTATGGTTTTTCTAGTAGTCATGTATGGATGTGAGAGTTGGACTCTAAAGAAAGCTGAGCACTGAAAAACTGATGCTTTTGAACTGTGGTATTGGAGAAGACTCTTGAGAGTCCCTTGGACAGCAAGGAGATCCACGCCATCCATCCTAAAGGAAATCACTCCTGAATATTCGTTGGAAGGACTGATATTGAAGCTGAAACTCCAATCCTTTGGCCACTTGATGTGAAGAACTGACTCACCGGAAAAGACCCTGATGCCGGGAAAGATTGAAGGCAGGAAGAGATGGGGATAACAGAGGATGAGGTGGTTGGATGACATCACTGACTCAATGGACATGAATTTGAACAAGCTCCAGGAGTTGGTAATGGACAGGGAAGCCTGGTGTACTACAGTCCATGGGGTCTGCAAAGAATCTGACAAGACTGAGCATCTGAACTGAACTGAAGAACCCTGAATAGGGAACAGCTTCCTTAGTTACTTGAACATAGTAGCTAAAGCCAAGACTACCTAATAGGACAAATGATAGGACTTCAAGAGGAGTTGGGGGAGATTTGTTTAGATACTGAGGATATTGAAGAATATATGTAGTATAAGCATGAAATACATAATTTTTTTGCCTTGCATGTGCACTGAAGTAGGAAATCAATATCTGTTTTGGTGGTTAAAGTATCAAGAAATCAGGAGGATCAGAAATCAGGTCTGGAATAGTATGGAGAAAATTAGGCCTTGTAGGGACAGCATGGAAAGTAAATCCCTGAAGCTACTTTATCGGGCTGAGATTTATTCTTTGGGTCTTCGTGTAAAAAAATCCTGCATTTTAAATTAGAAAAGGAATGTACACACAATTAATGTGTAGTATAAGTAGGTAGTTTTCACTGCCAGACATATGTTTGTTACAGCATGCAAAACTTGTGCATCCAGTGAAAGTTGTGTATATGAAAAATTATAATTTGTTTGGCATACAGTACTGACATTTCTCATATCCTATTATTACACAGCGATCTTATCCTTACATGACTAGTAAATGGGTTTTTGGCCATGATTGAAGGTTGACTAAATAAAGGCAACCGACAAGGAAACTAAAATACTGGCAAGATTGTCCATGCGTCAATAACATATCCCCCAGCCAACCAGTTTGATCAGCCTGGTTTCAAATTCTGTTTTCTCTTACTTTTAATGTTGTTTTGTTCCATCATTTTTCATTTCTAGAAATGGCATCTTTATCATTATCACTGAGGAAATAGCTTTTTCAAAATCATGATTTAAAGTGTTATAGCTTTAAACAGTGCTCCACTTTAGCAGCTGCTACAAAAACAGATAAATAAGGTAGTCGACGGCATTTACTCTCTGTTGTAGGTTCTCATTGTTGTCTGAGGAAATCTGAGGCTTGTATTTATTAACTTATGATTTAAGCACTCGCTGCCTAAATCAAGATGCAAATTATTGGAACATTTCTTATTTCAGAATAATGAGATGTTTTAAAAACTAGATATAACTGGTTACTCATAACTGTTGTAACTCATTCCCTTCTTTCAACTTCCACTTCAGTTCATTCTGTACTTTAAAAATACTAGCAGAGACAAAGATAGGAAACAGAAAGGTGAGAAAAGAGTGAGTTTAAGGATTTCAGGTAGGCAGATTTTTTTTTTTTTAATATATACTCCTGTAGGTAGATTTCAGGACTTGCTGTATCTTACTTGTTCATTTATAAAGGAAACGTAGTGGTTATTAGCTGTATAGTATCCGATAGTTTTTTGATAAAACTGAAACTCTTCAAAAAGATTTGTTTCTCTTGCTTCTCAAATAATGCTGTTTGAGAAACATTACCTTATAATTTTTATTTGTATATTTTAAAATAATCTTTTAATTTTGTCATCTTAATAATCAGTGATTTAATTATCATTAAGTTTTTAATTCTATCTTTAATTATTTTAATTATCTTTTTTAAGTGTAAAAAGTAGTATTTTTTTTTTTTTCTTATCAGCTCTGAAAATTTTTAAAAGAACAGAAAGGTAGTTGTCAGAGCCCTTCTGTTGCAGACTGATTGTTTTGTAAAATACAAGTAATGATTATCTAGAAAAATAAGACTTGAAGAAGACATATAAAATACAAGCCAGATTTGTTTCGTCTGCTAAATGCTCTCAATTTCTGTACTATCTTGTCACAAAACTGGTAAACAGTTTGCGAGCCAACCCTGGTTCTCGGACCATGTTTTGATTGGCGCTGATCTAACATTCCTCTATTGGAGCTCCCAGAGAATCCTGTTTATATCTCAATCTGGAACTCTCCCTACTTAAAAATCAGAGCTGCAACATAACTGGAACGATCATGTACATGAATAGCTGGCTTCAGAGGAGATGGTCTGTTTAAGGTATTCATTTGCACTGGAAAGTTTGGAATTAAGCAACATCTTGTTGCTAGCCTGGAAAACCATGGTAGATCAGGAGAAATGCTTCTCCTTACAAAATGATGTCTTTTTCTTTTTTTGTTTCTGCTGGCTGTGTTGGGTCTTCATTGCTGCATTCAGGCTTCTGTGCTTCGGGGTGAGGTAGGGTTACTCTTCTTTGCCATGCTGGGCTTCTCACGGCAGAGCCTTCTTGTCTTGCTACATAGCATGGGCTCTAGGCACTTGGGCTCAGAAGTTGTGGTACATGGGCTTAGTTGACCTGTGGCCTATAGATCTTCATATGACAGATCTTTGTGGCATATGACAGACTTTATTTTGGGGGGCTCCAAAATCACTGCAGATGGTGATTGAAACCATGAAATTAAAAGAGGCTTACTCCTTGGAAGCAAAGTTATGTCCAACCTAGACAGCATATTAAAAAGCAGAGACGTTCCTTTGCCAACAAAGGTCCATCTAGTCAAACCTATGGTTCTTCAATAGTCATGTATGGATGTGAGAGTTGGACTCTAAAGAAAGCTGAGCACCGAAGAACTGATGTTTTTGAACTGTGGTGTTGGAGAAGACTCTTGAGAGTCCCTTGGACTACAAGGAGATCCAACCAGTCCATCCTAAAGGAGATCAGTCCTGAATATTCATTGGAAGGATTGATGCTGAAGCTGAAACTCCAATACTTTGGCCACCTGATGTGAAGAACTGACTCATTTGGAAAGACCCTGATGCTGGGAAAGATTGAAGGCAGGAAGAGAAGGGGACAACAGAGGATGAGATGGTTGGATGGCATCACCGACTCAGTGGACATGAGTTTGAGTAAACTCCAGGAATTATTGATGGACAGGGAAGCCTGGTGTGCTGCAGTCCATGGGGTCGCAAAGAGTTGGACATGACTGAGCGACTGAACTGATACTGAACTGATATGGATCTTTCCAGGCCAAGGATCAAACCTGTGTCCCCTGCATTGGCAGGCAGATTCTTAATCACTGGACCACCAGTTAGTTAGTTAGTTCATTCGCTCAGTCGTGTCCGACTCTGCGACCCCATGAATCGCAGCACGCCAGGCCTCCCTGTCCATCAAAAACTCCCGGAGTTCACACATTATACTAACACTGCATTGCAAAACTCCTCCATTCACTTACAGTTAATTAAAGAGCAGATACAAGCCACTGTTCTTGGCAGTTATTATGCAGAGGTGAATAAAAGAGAAATTTCTACTCTAGCAAGAGAGACAATACTAACCCTCATATATCTATTTATTATTATAATTACTAAGAATGAGACTTTCAGTGTACAGTGAGAGCGTGAAAACCTAAGGTATGGTACATGTACAAAACACATGATTTGGGGACTTCTCTGCCGGGAGAAATATTAATAACCTAAGATATGCAGATGACAACACCCTTATGGCAGAAAGTGAAGAGGAACTAAAAAGCTTCTTGATGAAAGAGGAGAGTGAAAAAGTTGGCTTAAAGCTTAACATTCAGAAAACTAAGATCATGGCATCTGGTCCCATCACCTCATGGGAAATAGATGGGGAGACAGTGGAAATAGTGTCAGACTTTATTTTTTGGGCTCCAAAATCACTGCAGATGGTGACTGCAGCCATGAAATTAAAAGATGCTTTTTTCATCTTTAATTTGCAGCCATGAAATTAAAAGATTAAAAGAGTACTACAGGCATTGACCTCAAAATTCCATATGCCACTTTGTAACTGTGTGACTTTGAGTAATTTTTTGAGTTATGTAAACCTGTTCCCACATCTGTAAGATAAAAAGTATAGTGCCTGCTTCATGAAGGTGTCTGGATTTTAAATGAGAAAATTCATGTAAAGCCTTTAACAAAGTACCTAACATATAGAAAATGCTCAACAAACATTAGTTTTTTCTTTTCTTAGTTGGTGGATAATACTAATGTCCTCTATTTAGAAAGAATATCCTTAACTACTCAATCTTATATATTAAGGTATATTTATTCAGAAATAAGCATTATGTATTATTACTTTATATTTGGAGGTCCAACATGTACAGTTGGAATTCCAAACAGACTAGAAAGAAAGTGTTGAAGAAATAATGGCCATAGACTTTCTAAACTGGGTGAAAAAATAGTTACGGATCCAAGAAGCTCAGTGAATCTCTACCAAAATAAATACAAAGAAACCTTACCTGAGAGCATCATGGTCCAACCAGTAGAGATCAATGATGGAAGAAAGATATCTATCTTTCTTGAGAAAGAGGAGCAGTCTTGGGAAACAACACATTACATGCAAGGTAACAGTGCTTTGAAAGATGGTTGATTTCTCATTTTTTTTAAACATTCTGGCAAGAAGATAATGAAATTGGCATATTTAAAGTACTAAATATACTTTGGCCACCTGATGCAAAGGACTAACTCATTGGAAAAGATCCTGATGCTGGGAAATATTGAAGGCGGGAGGAGAAGGAGATGACAGAGGGTGAGATGGTGGGATGACAGAGGGTGAGATGGTTGGATGACATCATTGACTCGTTGGCCATGAGTTTGAGTAAGCTCCGGGAGTTGGTGATGGACAGGGAAGCCTGGCATGCTGCAGTCCACAGGGTCGCAAAGAGTCGAACATGACTGAGTGACTGAACTGAACTGAAAATACTGAAAGAAAAAACAAATGAGCAAAAAACCCTGACAACTCAGAATTCTATGTAGAGCAAAGCAAATAATGAAGGTATGACCTTCAAATAATGAAGATAATACCTTCAAATAATGAAGGTAAAAGGCATTTTTAAATCAATTAATTCATGACTAGAAGTTCTGCAATAAAGAACTAAAGAACAGCAGAAAGGAAGCTTTTCAGGATGAAAGAAAATGATTCTAGATGACAACTTGAATTTATAGAAAGGAATAAAGTATAATGATATGGTGTATAATATTGATATACTTAAAACTATATATTTTTGCTTCATTTCTTTAAATATATGCCTAAGTATAAATTATTGTAACTCTATATATGTGTGTGTGTGTGTGTGTATATATATATATATATATATTTGGTAAACGCAAAAGAGAGCAGAGAAAGGGAATGGAAACCAATAGATAGGACTAATATAAAACAAATGGCAAATTTTAAGCCTACATACAGCTATATGAGTACATACTATAAATATAAGTGGAATAACACTCCAAATTAAAAGTAGAGATTTATAAAAGAGCAAGCCTTAACTGTATACTATTTATAACAGACATCCTTATTTTGAAAATGAAACGATGAAAAAATAATCAGTATAAATATACTAAGTTAGAAAGATTGGAAGTGGTCATATTATATTAGATGAGATAAATTTTAAGGTGTTTTACCAGAGGTAAAATGGGACATTTTGTTCATCAGTAGTTACAGTTCATTAAGAAGATGCCAGTTATAAAGGTCTATGTATCTAGTAAGACTTTATGGAAAAAAAGTTATAGAAATACAGAAAATATATGAAAAATCATAATTATAGTTGGAGATTTTAACATGCTCCTCTCAGTCATTGGTGGGTAAATAGTTTAAAAACAGTAAGATTAACTAAAATGAATAAAGACTGGCCACATCTCAAATATTGGCTAGAATGTGCAAACAAGAGCTTTCATACATTGCTTGGTGAAAATGTTAGATGTAATAACCACTTTGGGAAAAGATTTGGCTGATTTTTATGAAGTTAAACATCCACCTACCTTTTATCCAGCCATTCCTTGGTGTTTATCCAAGAGAAATGAAAACATGTCCAGAAAAGACTTGTTCAAGAGTGCGCATAGGAACTTTATTCATAATAGCCCAAAGCTGGAAACAGTCCACGTGTCCACCAGCAGAGGAACTGATAAATAAATTGTGCTGTCATTAAGGTTTAAAAAGGTGCTCCTGATACATCCTAAAACATGCTTCAATTTTGTAGACGTTATACTGAGCAAAAAAAAACAGAATACAAACTATATGATTCCCTTTATATAAAGTATTACAATAGGTAATTTTATTCTAGTGAAGAAAATTAGTATTTTGGTGTGTGGCAAGGGGAAGTTGATCTGGAAAGGGATGTAAAAGAACTTTATAGAAAAGTAGAAATGTTGTGTTTTGATAAGAATACGTTTTACACTTTGAATCTTTTTGTCAAAACTCATCAGACTATACACTTAAGATTTGTATGTAGCAAGGGATATCAGTTTTACCACACCAAAAAATGCTGAATATTGAACTATTATTAGTAGGTTTGGTTTTTCTTGGTGGTATTTGGTTGGCAATTCTAAAACTGCTTACTCTGTATTCGAGAATTGTGCAATTGAGTAAATATATTGAGGGAGCCAGGTTTCTTCTGGGAAAGGAAGGTACATTAGGGGATAGGAGAAGACTAGATTGTGTTATAGTGTTGGATTCGAATTGGCGATGTCCATATTAACTCATGCTTCTCATGCTTTTAAATATATTATACAAATAAGGCAAAGTAGATATATGTATATAAATAGTTATATATGTAAATAATGTGTATAGACAATAAATGCATGTATTTATGTGCATGCATTGTATACACATAGATTTGTGTACACATGCACATAAAACATAATACCCATATCTCTATTGAAAGAACCTAAAAGCAACGATGCGTCAATAACAGGGAGCACCTGTAGTGCCTGAGTTTGGATTCTAAAGAGCCTTCAGGTCTCACAGGGCTGAAGCTTGGGCTGGGTCAGGGAAAAGCCTACATGAAGCCGGGCCTTCTTATTGTGCCAGAAAATAAAGAAGTGGTTCCCATAGTCACAAGCACATGTCAGAAAGATGTAGAAGCCAGCTTGAAAGTGTTCCTACTGTCTGTATCAGGGACAATTTGACTATCAAAATATGGTATTAATAGGTAACCTATTGAAAAGTAAGAATTCATGGCTCCCTACTGAAGCATACAATGAAATAAACAATGGAAGGATAGAGAAAGCTTCTTACAGTAGAGTTCTGACTAATAAGTAGAGAAGTGGAGAAATAACAGTAAAATTAGAAATCGTTCATGGGGTTTAAAACTGGTGGGTAAAAAATTTGGTGAAGAGCGGGATGTTTGCATCAGTATCTAAATATCTCCCCTCAAATTATTGATTAAGTTTAAAAGGAAAAATAGTAAGCTAGTAATGGAGAAACCTGTCTGATACCACCTTAACCAAGTCGTCAAACCTAATAATAAAACCAGTAATGGGACCAGCTAATAATGTGCCTCCTAATGAGCTGAAGTAAGAAAGACAAGCATCTCACAATCTGAACCTAATCATAAGGAAGCATCAGACAAATATAACCTGAAATGTCAGTGTCCAGAAACACTAATAACAAAGGCTGTCTGGATTAAAGGCTGAAAAGACCTGACAACTAAATAATGTTTGCTTTTTAAGTTATTATAAGTAGACCCAAAAGAGGAACTACCAAGGACATCATTGGACACCAAGGACACCATTTATAGAATTTATTGGAACTGTGGATCAAATAGTACTCTTTTGTAAGTGTTAAATTTCCTGATTTTAATAACCGTTGTCCATGAGATTGTCCTTCATCTTGGAAAATGCTTAATGAAAGGATAAGAGGGCAGAGTGACTTAAATTAGTACTGACAAAAATGCAGTTAACGTTTTGCATACTAAGAAGTCAGGCATATGTAAGTAGATTGATAAAATGTAAACAATTGGGTGATCTGAGTGAAAGATATTCTGTACTAGTCTTAAAAACTTTTCTCCCAGCTTAATGAAATTATATAAAATAAATTACTTCCCAAAACATATATATCTGTGTATATATAGAGAGAGAGATTTTTTTTTCTTAAAAAAAGATAATATTAGCTTCTTTTCTTGCCATGATGGACTAGGTTTTATATGGTTAATGCTCATACTTTCTTTGGATGAAAGTGAAAAGTGAAAGTCGTGTCAGATTATTTGTGACCCCATGGACTATACAGTCCTTGGAAGTCTCCAAGGCAGAAAGAATACTGGTGTGGGTAGCCTTTCCCTCCCCCAGGGGATCTTCCCAACCCAGGGATTGAACCCAGGTCTCCCTCATTGCAGGCAGATTCTTTACCAGCTGAGCCACCAAGGAAGCCCAAGAATACTGGAGTGAGTAGCAGATTCCTTCTCCAGGGGATATTCTTGACCCAGGAATCGAACTAAGATCTCCTGTATTGCAGGCAGATTCTTTACAAGCAGAGCTACCAGGAGAGCCACTTTTGGATATCTTTTGGCTAATTGGAGTATATATTTCAAATATCATAAAAACAGAGTAAATTTAAATGTGTATTTTAGTTAAGCTTTTTTGCTACAGTTTTAGTCTCATTTGTTTTTTATTTCGTTTTTGTAAAATTCTAGTTGCTTTGAAAAATATAAAGGCATAACATTTTTGAATAAATCTACATGAAATACGTGTAATTTGTGATTATAAGCTTCAATATTTGAATCATTTTGATAGTAAATTTGTTGAATATGTACTTTTAAAGTGATTCTCATTGTGCTATGTCCAGTGTTAATGGGAGTTATATATAGCCCTTATTTTTTGTGTATAATATACTTGGGAGATCATGGCATCCGGTCCCATCACTTCATGGCAAATAGATGGGGAAACAGTGGCTGACTATTTTGGGGGGCTCCAAAATCACTGCAGATGATGACTGCAGCCATGAAATTAAAAGACACTTACCCCTTGGAAGGAAAGTTACGGCCGATCTAGACAGCATATTAAAAAGCAGAGACATTAAAAAAAAAAAAAAAAAGCAGAGACATTACTTTGCCAACAAAGTTCTGTCTGGTCAAGGCTATGGTTTTTCCAGTAGTCATGTATGCATGTGAGAGTTGGACTATAAAGAAAGCTAAACGCCAAAGAATTGATGCTTTTGAACTGTGGTATTGGAGAAGACTCGTGAGAGTCCCTTGGACAGCAAGGAGATCCAACCAGTCCATCCTAAAGGAGATCAGTCCTGGGTGTTCATTGGAAGGACTGATGTTGAAGCTGAAACTCCAATACCTTGGCTACCTGATTTGAAGAGCTGACTCATTGGAAAAAACCCTGATGCTGGGAAAGATTGAAGGCAGGAGGAGAAGGGGATGACAGAGGATGAGATGGTTAGATGGCATCACCGACTTGATGGATATCAGTTTGGGTAAATTCTGGGACAATTTGGTTAGGGATAGGGAGGCCTGGCATGCTGCAGTCCATGGGGTCGCAAAGAGTTGGACATGACTGAGCGACTGAACTGACTGATACTTGGGAGAATTGTGGGCCTAAGGGTACAAATATATTATCTGTGATGTTATCACCAAGTTAGAGATTTTTACTTTCTTTCGTGTCGCTAACTACTTTGAAATGTTATGAAAACTGTGACTTATCTTCCATTCATACGTGTATTGCTTTTTTTGCATATAACTTAGGGAGTTTCAAGGATACCCTTCACCCTATCCCCTGACTTTTCCTTGGAAGCCCAAGTCAAACTGTGCACTCAAGTTTAATGTTCACATGTATTCATTAGCAAAATGCCATTCTAGGACAACCAGCTTCAGAATCATTTGCGGTACTTGATTTTAAAAAAACATGGATTCCAGAATCTGCTCTCCATTCATTCATTCAACAAATATTTGTTAATCTCTACTATATTCCAGACACCGTTCTAGAGGCTAATAATACAGCAGTGGATTAAATCCCTGACATCATAGGAATCACATTCCTCTGGTAAGGATAGACAGTAAGCAAATAAATAAAATGTATAGTGTGTCAGATGATAAACATCATGGGATGTCTCCCATGGTGGGGATAGGAAGTTCAATTTAAATAAGGTATTTGGGAAAGGTCTCACTAAGAAGACAATATGAAAAAGAAGCCCTGAAGAAGATAGTGAAGTGAATCATACAGACATTCAAGGAAGAGACAAGAAAAAATGCCAAGATTTGTGAATAGCAGAGTTACCCGTTAAAGTTCAAGACATAACAAGAAAGGCAGTGTAGCTGAATCGAGACTGAAAGGAATGGAGGGAGGTGGGGGAGGGGTGGAGTTCAGACATAATTGATTGAATTTGACTGCCATGTTTAAAGTATTATTACATTATAATGGACAGGGGTGGAAATAGGGAGACCTATCAGTATATTATTAATAAAGTGAGGGCAGTGGTGGCTCAGACCAGAATTTGCAGTAGAAAACGTTATGAGTAGTGGCTAGACGCGGGATATATTTTGAATGTAGAGCTGACAGAATTTAAAAGATTAATTGGTAGAATATGAGAAAGGGGGCTTAAAAATAACTTCAGAGTTTTGGGCCTGAACAACAACAAGGCATTTATTGACTTGTGGAGGAACAGATTTGGTAGAGGAAGATCTAAAATCAGTTTTGAACTTTGGGTGTTTTGAGCTATCAGATACACAAGTGAAATGCTGAACTGAATTATACATCCTGATGTTCAGAAGAGAGGTCTGAGCAGAGGATATGAATTTGAGAGTTGTCGCATGGTATTTAAAGCCGTTAAACAGAAAGAGATAGTCAAGATCAAAGTTTTGAAAATTTGTCCAAGAACTGAATGCTGTGGCACTCCCCACCTGGAGATGAGAAAGAATCAAATCCATATGTAGGACCTAACAAGGCAAAGAAAACCAAAAGACTTTGATAACCAGGAAACAAGTGTAAAGGAATTGTAAAGAGGTCGAAGTACTCAACTCTCCATGCTGGTGGGAACAAGTAAGATGACATTGAAGCTTTGAATTTAGCAAAAGAGGAGTAATCCTCAGCCTTGACGAAAGCATTTCCAGTGCATACTGGAGATAAAACTTGCATAGGATGGGTTCAAGAGGAACAGTTGTAGACAGATAACATAAAGCATTCTCTTTCAAAGTGGCTATTTGGTTTCCTAACGGAAAATGATTTATATCATATTTTCTATAGTTTAGACCAGGAGTTTATTTTTTATTGTACCCTAATATGATTTTTATATGTACCAGATTTGAGAACCCCTCTTGTAACGCATGATTGGTGTTTGCTAGCCAGTCATTCTTCAGTATAGCAAGTGCAAGTGATTTAAAAATAAGTGAAAATTCTTATTTAACCACTGCTGACTTCAGTGGCCAAAATTTGCAGACGTCAGTGACTCATCAACCTAGTCACAAAACAGGAACTTAAAGGCCAGGGACAAAAGATTTAAAAAAAAAGGAAAAAAAAAATTTTTTTTTTAATTTCTATTTCCCAGAAAGGATGTCTGTAATCAGCCAAAAGGAGTTAAAAGATTTCAAAAATATTGACATCTTGAAATTCTCCTCTTCAAATATTGTTTTATATTTAGCATCCTTTATTTTAAAACAATTGAAAAGTGAATTAGCTTTGCGTTACAACTGCCAAAATCTGCTCAAACTGTAAGCACCAGTTTCTAGAGGCATCTTGGAAATAGTGGGGATTATAAATTAAACTATTGTATTTATCTGCTTTGGAGGAACTTTTTTACTGTGTTTATTAAAATGAACCCGTTTCAGGTTAATATTTTTTACATCTCACGTACTAATGAAGGAACCCAAGATGGTTTAAATATCTCTATACTGTTCATACTGTGAAATTAGGAATGAAGGAACCTTCTAAAATCATTACAATATGACTTACTTAACTGAGTCTTTAGAAAATTTTAAATTATTTTAAACCAAAGAAAATATGTCTCATTTTAAAAAGATTCCAAAAGAAAGTTAACTTTCCTAAGCAATTATTCATTTACTTTCAAAATGATTCTCTATATTTACCAAAATATATCCCATATAAATATACATTAAGTATCTGACCTTTGACTATTTAAAAGCCAATTTTCCTGTATTTTATATATTCCTATCTAAATTGCAAATTGCATTTTGCTAATTGTAGCTAACCAGAGCACCTTGAAATGAGATAGCTGAGTTGACTGCTAATGTGGCCTTGGGTAAATCATTTTACTTTTGTAATGCCACTTCCTCATTTCTCTCATGATGGAATTATAGATTCCTAAGAGAAAAACATGAAGAAAGTATTATGGACTTTAGATAATTCAGGCGTCACATTTAATGATGGGAGTTATTGCCTGATTTTCACATTGGACTCCCAAGCACATGGCTAACATGTCCATCTCATTACCTCTAGCACTTAGCATGGGAAGTGACTTGAGTAAATGCCAGATACCTGTGGACTTCCTGGGAATCAGGGTGTCTTATATGGGAACATGAACCTAAAAGAAGAGACTTTTGACACAAGAGGAAACCATATGAAAGAGGAAGAATAGCATGAAAAAAGACTGAAAATGGGACAGAATCCCAATTGGAGTGAGGGTAAGGGTAGGAAATGAGACTAAAGCCATGTCCGTAAAGGGAAAGGCCTTGAATGCTGGGTTGAAGTGAAGTCGCTCAGTTGTGTCCGACTCTTCACGACCCCATGGACTGTAGCCTACCAGGCTCCTCCATTCATGGGATTTTCCAGGCAAGGGTACTGGAGTGGGTTGCTATTTCCTTCTCCAGGGGATCTTCCCGACCCAGGAATCAAACCCAGGTCTCCCGCATTGCAGGCAGGCGCTTTACCCTCTAGGCACCAGGGAAGTCAGTAAATGCTGGGTTAATCTATATTTTACATTGGGTCAGGCTTTAATGTCTCAGAGCCTTAGTGTGAATAAAATGTTACCTGCTTGATTTCATGGTTTATGGGAAGGACCAATTAAAGGGACAACATGTGAAGGTGCTTTATAACCTATAGTTAGTTAGTTCAGTAGCTCAGTCGTGTCAGACTCTTTGTGACCCCATGGACTGCAGCACGCCAGGCTCCCCTGTCCATCGCCAACTCCCGGAGCTTTTTCAAACTCAGGTGCAAGGAGTCGGTGATGCCATCCAATCACCTTATACTCTGTCATCCCCTTCTCCTCCTGCCTTCAACTTTCCCAGCATCAGGGTCTTTTCAAATGAGTCAACTCTTCACATCAGGTGGCCAAAGTATTGGAGTTTCAGCTTCAATATCAGTCCTTCCAATGAATAATTAGGACTAATTTCCTTGAGGACTGACTGGTTGGATCTTCTTGCAGTCCAAGGGACTTTCAAAGAGTTTTCTTCAACACCACAGTTCAAAAGCATCAGTTTTTCAGTGCTCAGCTTTCTTTAGAGTCCAGCTCTCACATGCATACATGACTACTGGAAAAACCATAGCCTTGACTAGATGGGCCTTTGTTGATAAAGTAATGTCTCTGCTTTTTAATATGCTGTCTAGGTTGATCATAGCTTTTCTTCCAAAGAGTAAGCGTCTTTTAATTTCATGGCTGCAGTCACCATCTGCAGTGATTTTGGAGCCCAGAAAAATAAAGTCAGCCACTGTTTGCTTTGTTTCTCCATCTAATTGCCATGAAGTGATGGGACCAGATGCCATGATCTTAGTTTTCTGAATGTTGAGTTTTAAGCAGCTTTTTCACTGTCCTCTTTCAGTTTCATCAAGAGGCTCTTTAGTTCTTCTTTGCTTTCTGCCATAAGGGTGGTGGTGTCTGAATATCTGAAGTTATTGGTACTTTCCCTGCAATCTTGATTCCAGCTTGTGCTTCATCCAGCGGAGCATTTTGCATGATGTACTCTGCGTATAAGTTAAATAATCGCGGTGACAGTATACAGCCTTGACGTACTCCTTTCCCAATTTGGAACCAGTCTGTTGTTCCATGTCCGGTTCTAACTGTTGCTTCTTGACCGGCTTACAGATTTCTCAGGAGGCAGGTCAGGTGGTCTGGTACTCCCTTCTCTTAAAGAATATTCCAGTTTGTTGTGATCCACACAGTCAGAGGCTTTGGCATAGTCAATAAAGCAGAAGTAGATGTTTTTCTGGTATTCTCTTGCTTTTTCTATTATCCAACAGATGTTAGCAGTTTGATCTCTGGTTCCTCTGCCTTTTCTAAATCCAGCTTGAACATCTGGAATTTCATGGTTCACGTACCATGGAAGCCTGACTTGGAGAATTTTGAGCATTACTTTGCTAATGTTTGAAATGAGTGCAATTGTGTGGTAGTTTGAACATTCTTTGGCATTGCCTTTCTTTGGGATTGGAATGACAGCTGACCTTTTCCAGTCCCATGGCCACTGCTGAGTTTTCCAAATTTGCTGGCATATTGAGTTCAGCACTTTCACAGCATCATCTTTTAGGATTTGAAATAGCTCCACTGGAATTCCATCACCTCCACTAGCTTTGTTCGTAGTGATGCTTCCTCAGGTGAAGTTCACTTCTCATTCCTGGATGTCTAGCTCTAGGTGAGTGATCACACCATCGTGATTATCTGGGTTGTGAAGATCTTTTTTGTACAGTTCTTCTGTGTTTTCTTGCCAGCTCTTCTTAATATCTTCTGCCTCTGTTAGGTCCATACCATTTCTGTCCTTTGTTGTGCCCGTCTTTGCCTGAAATGTTCCCTTGGTATCTCTAATTTTCTTGAAGAGATCTCTAGTCTTTCCCATTCTGTTGTTTTCCTCTATTTCTTTGCATTGATCACTGAGGAAGCCTTTCTTGTCTCTCCTTGCTATTCTTTGGACCTCTGCATTCAAATGGGTGTATCTTTTCTTTTCTCCTTTTCCTTTTCCTTCTCTTCTTTCCTCAGCTATTTATAAGACCTCCTCAGACAACCATTTTGCCTTTTTGCATTTCTTTTTCTTGGGCATGGTCTTGATCACTCCCTCCTGTACAATGTCATGAACCTCCATCCATAGTTCTTCAGACACTCTGTCTATCAAATCTAATTGCTTGAATCTATTTGACACTTCCACTGTATAATTGTAAGGGATTTGATTTAGGTCATACCTGAATGGTCTAGTGGATTTCCCTACTTATAACCTATAGACTACTTTAAACATTTTTGTCCAAGATTTCAATCTTATCTTGAATTTGGCTTACTTACTCCAGTAGTTTCTAATATATATCTTATACCCATGGCAAAATTTATTTCTTCTCCCTCATTGCCTGTCCACCTTGTATGTTTCTGCCTTTCTGACCTTGCTGATACTTCTCCATAGAATAGTCTTATTATTGCTTTCCACCATTTTTTTTACATCATATCCATCCTGCAAGACCAAACTGAAGTACTATTTGCTTTACCAGTTATCCTTTATTCCATTTTTTTTCCTTCATTTGGGGAACTCTTTGCTTTACTTACTGCAAGAAAATCTGTAGTACTTCCTCGCTAATCTATTTTATAGTAATTCTCATTTATATTTTAATTCTGTATCCATAACAAGATGATTAGTTCCCTAAAAACAGAAATAATATATTGACTTATTTGCTGGAGTATAGGTTAATAGTAATAGTTTTTCAATAATGTTATTTTACAGATATTCAATTTAAGTAAACATGCAAACCTAGAGACTCTTAAGTGTGGGAAGAATTCACTCTTTGCAGAGCTTCAGTCCCTATTGTTCAGGATTTTGAAACAGTGAAACTAGTGAGGAAACCCAGTGTTTTGTTTAGCACACATTGCTTATTCTGAAAGAATGGGAGTGGAGGGGGAAAAAAGTTGAACCAGGTGATAGTGCTGTTTCTATATGTCAAAAATAGTCAAACACTGAATAATTCAAATCATTCTACCTAAGTATATAATAAATTTAACTGAACATCTTAAACCTAGTAGTCACTATGCCACCACAAATAATAAATCTGTATATTAAACAGAATAACTGCCATCCTAATCATTTAAGCTATCATATATCTGAGATGTCTATATTTTTTGGGCAGCTACTGTATGCTAGTCACCGAACTAAGTGCTTAATTTGTCATTAACAACAGGCAGACATAGACCCTACCTTTGAAGAGCTTATATTTTAGAGTATGCCTGTTGTGGTATGGGGGCCTTCATAAACATACATGTAAAATGTAATTAAATTGTGGTAAGTAATATTTTCTAAAATATGAGAAAATTTTGGGGAAATCAGGAGAACATTTCAGAGGAATTGATGTTCAGCCTGATCTATGAAGAATGAGCTTAAGAGTTAGCTAGGTGAGAAAAGGGGAAAAGGCAGAGGTAACACAGTGAGTGGGACCCATGTGTTTAGGAACAGGAAAGCTGCCAGGGTAGCTTGTTGGTGACAAGTGAACAGATAAGAACATTAGAGGAAATTGAACAGTCAAGAACCAAGTAGAGTAGGATATGTAGCTAGAGTTACAGTTTGTTTTGCATTTTAAGTACACTGGAAGCCATTAAAAAGACTGACATGAGTCGATTTATATCTTGAAAGATCATTCTGCTCTGAAGACTGAATGATAGAGGTGTAGTGGGGATAAGACAAGAATACAAGAAAGGAGACAGATTAAGGGGCTGTTACAGAAGAAGCACAAGCTGGAATTAAGATTGCCGGGAGAAATATCAATAACCTCAGATATGCAGATGACACCACCCTTATGGCAGAAAGTGAAGAGGAACTAAAAAGCCTCTTGATGAAAGTGAAAGAGGAGAGTGAAAGTTGGCTTAAAGCTCAACATTCAGAAAACTAAGGTCATGGCATCTGGTCCCATCATTTCATGGGAAGTAGATGGGGAAACAGTGGAAACAGTGTCAGACTTTATTTTTTGGGCTCCAAGCTCACCGCAGATGGTGATTGCAGACGTGAAATTAAAAGACGCTTACCCCTTGGAAGGAAAGTTATGACCAACTTAGGCAGCATATTGAAAAGCAGAGACATTACTTTGCCAACAAAGGTCCGTCTAGTCAAGGCTGTGGTTTTTCCAGTGGTCGTGTGTGGATATGAGAGTTGGACTGTGAAGAAAGCTGAGCGCCAAAGAATTGATGCTTTTGAACTGTGGTGTTGGAGAAGACTCTTGAGAGTCCCTTGGACTTCAAGGAGATCCAACCAGTCCATCCTAAAGGAGATCAGTCCTGGGTGTTCATTGGAAGGACTGATGCTGAAGCTAAAACTCCAATACTTTGGCCACCTCATGTGAAGAGTTGACTCATTGGAAAAGACCCTGATGCTGGGAGGGATTGGGGGCAGGAGGAGAAGGGGACGACAGAGGATGAGATGGCTGGACGGCATCACTGACTTGATGGACATGAGTTTGAGTAAGCTCCAGGAGTTGGTGATGGACAGGGAGGCCTGGCGTGCTGTGATTCATGGGGTCGCAAAGAGTCGGACACGACTGAGCGACTGAACTGAACTGAACAGAAGTTCTAGAAAGTTATCAGAAGCATAATCAAGTGGGGTCCTGATAAATTATGTGAGGGAGTCAGTAGAGAGACACAGGGTGAGAGAAAGGTACAAAACTTGATTCCCAACGACTTCTGACTTGGGAGAATGAAATTCTGTGGAGGAAGGAGTGAGGCGGGGGCAGCGGGGAGGAGGGTGTCAAGAGAACAGTTGGGGACAAATTAATTTGAGTTGTACTTGAGACATCCAGGTGTAGTCACTGGATATTTGTCAGAAGCAAATTCTAGCTAGATACATAAATCTAGGAATAAAGATAAAGGTAGTATTTAAAACCATGAGAATGAGTATGGAGAGGTAAGAAAATAAGCTGTAAGACAGGAGTCCTGAGGCTTGCAGAATTCGCAGGAAATACAATGGATGAAGACTGCCCACTGTGAGATAATAAATGACAACTGTTAAGGGTATGTGAATTAGAGAGGAAGGTGGGGGAGGGGAGTGGTGTTATAGAGAGAATAGATAAATCTGAATTTATGTGCATCTTCTGAAAGGGGCTGCCTCTACTAAGATAATTAGTACGAAATAAATATGGCCCTGATGTTATTAGACCTTCCATTTTTTAAACAAGAAGTTAAGAATTTGGAGTTTCTGTGCCTTTTCTAGTATTGAATTATGTGGAAAATATAATTCATACTTAAAATTGTATGAGTCAGCATTGATTTAGCCCACCAAATTACAGCCTCTGCTTGGACAGGGTGTTTAGAATTATTTGGAGATCTGATAAAGGATTAGCAGCCAGAAGAGATGTTTGGGAAACCAGAATATAGTGTCATAAAAACTAGAAACAGAATATTTCACAAAGCTTGGATGGTCTCATGTTTAATATGCTGCTGACAAGTTTGGTAAGATGATGCCTGAAAGTGTTGGTTGGGTTTACTAGCATGTGAAATAGGCTGTTGGTGACATTAGCAAGAGCAATTCCTCAGTCGAACTGACTACTTAAAATTAAGTAAGGTAGAGACTGCCACGTGTGGGCTCCCTGCCATTAAAAGACTTGGGCACATTCAGGTTCTCGGACCTTGCGAGTGACAAGAAGGAGAACAGAACAGGAAAGATCCACATGGAGTGAATTGAATGATAAAGAACTGAAGACTTTAAATATGGATGCTGCTGAAAAGCTTCTTTGTGAAGTAGAGCAAAATATAATTGTACCTGGAAGAAAACGAGAATCAAAGTATGGAACTTTTTAAAGAATTGAATATATGAGAGAATTTTTAAGAGAAGAAAAATTAAATATGCAAATTGAGTCATTTGGAGGGTTACTTTTTTTTAGGTTTTTATATACTACTTACCTAGAGCTTCCCAAGTGGCACAGTAGTAAAGAATTCACCTGCCAATGCAGGAGACGCCAGATAGACTTGATCCCTGGCCAGGAAGATCCCCTGTAGTAGGAAATAGCAACCCACTCCAGTATTCCTGCTGGAAATCCCATGGGCAGAGGGTCCTGGCCGACTGCAGCCCACGGGGTCACAAAGAGTGTTCTGACTGAGCGACCGAGCACACAGACAAATACCACTAGTCTGTAGGGCAGAGCAGTGTCACTCAGTCATGTTTGACTCTTTCTGACCCCCCAGACTGTAGCCCGCCAGGTTCCTCTTTCCATGGAAAACTCCAGGCAAGGATACTAGAGTGGGTTGCCATTCCCTTCTACAGGGGATCTTTCCAACCCAGGGATCGAACCTGGGTCTCCTGCATCACAGGCAGATTCTTTACCGTTTTAGCTACAGAGAAGCACTTATCCATAGCAGTATGTAGAGAATCTCACATTACAGAATACTCAACTGAGTATCTGAACTGTATGCAGTACTTGCAGTTACTGATGACTTAATGGATCTTTACAACAGACTAATTACATCTGTTTTCAACATGACAAAGTCATGTGTCCTCTCCAGCTTTCCTGTACATGCAAATCACCTGGGGGAGGGAGGAATGTCTTGATAAAGTACAGATTTTGGTTCAGAGGGTCTCAGTTGGACTTGAAGAGTGCATTTCTAACAGGCTCCCAGGTGATAGCAATACCACTGATCAGTGAATATAGAAGAAGTCTTAAGAAAGAAGAGGTAACTAGCAGGTTTTTCACTGATTTTCCAGTTCTCTTTCCAGCGACCCTATGATGTATTATTTCCCCCTTTTTAGAATTGAGGTAAATGATATTTAGAGCTGTTAAATAACACAAGTTAAAAGGTAAAGTTTGCCTAGCTGTCAGTCAGTTGTTCATGTGTTTGCTTTGGCCACTATAGCATCTTAGTTTTTGTTTTTGTAGATTTGTACAGATCAATTTTTCCCTCTTTAGTGAAAATTGTTGTTTTCTTTTATATTTAATTTTAAATTACATTTGACCTATCTCCTATGCATTAAGAGTTGCAAGTTTCGCTGGAGGGACACTCCCATAGTTCCATTGTAGTCCTTTTCTGAAACATGAAACCTTAAGAGAGAACTAGTTATGTGTCTTGAGGAAGATGGCTTTTCACGAAGTTTGTCATGCCCTAGGCAGTTGGTAGAATCCAGTGATGAGGTGGGGAGATTGCCAGAATATTCCAGAGCTGTACCATGCAAAACTAGGTTTTATCTAGAAGTATGATATAGGTCATCATAATGTATAGTTTTATTTGACTTCTTTACTGCAGTCTAACATTGACATAAAAATATTTCCTTTAGAATGTGAAACACAGAAAGTATGCAAGGTGGAAGGCAACATATATTCATAATTGTTTAAAGAATGGAGAGACTCCTCAAGCAGGGCCTGTTGGGATTGAAGAAGATAATGGTATGTATTTATGTAAGTAAAATGATTTAGTGGAATCATAATTGTTCAATATATTATTATTCAGAATTTTTGGAAACCATTTTATTTCCTTCATCAGGTCCAAAATCAGGTGTAAAATTATAACCTTAGGGACAAGTGAAAAATTAAGGCAAAACTGCTCTAATATCTGTTTGTGTCAACAACAGAATGGCTTGGTTTTCTCCTGCATCTGATCAGATTTCATTGCTACATGGGACAGGCAGTCCTTTTGTAGTCTATAAAATGTTTCCAAACCATAGAGAAAACTGAAAACTTATTTTTTAATAAGGTGAGTTTTGGAGGGGAAAGGGGGGTAGGTAATACTTTCACAAAATTTGTAATAGAGTATGTAAAAAATATTAAGTGAATTTCTCATTTCCACCATACTCTTTATCATCCCAGATTCTACTGAAACCAAAAGAAGTAAGTATTTTTTTAGTATTTTGTATATCTTTATAGAAGTTATTTTTATAAATTACTAGTAAATAGGAATATATATCCTCACTTTCTTAACACAGTTGGTAATATACACACTGTTCTATTGATGCATCTGGGTGGTTGGCTTATTTATGCATTCACTTAAGAGGTCTGTTTAGAATTTTATAATACCATTCAGTTTAAAAAAGCAGCACTGTGGTTGTACATGTAGCTACCACATGTAAACTCTCGCAGCTGTTCTAGAGATGCAAGCTTTCATACAGCATTTCAAGTGAATTTTTTGCTATTTCTGAAAAACACTTGTTTAATCTTTAGATAGTCTTTTATATATAGCACACCCTCAGAAATCTTTGACAGTTGATGTTATTCTTGTTTGCAGAAGAGGAAACTGAGGTTTCAGGTTTAGCTGTCCTAATTTCATAGACCCGCAGAGAAGGGAACCAGAACTGGAGTTCTTACCTAAGTCCTGGGCTCTTTTTACTAACACTGCAGCATGAACACTGTAATACTAAGTTGTTAGTAAATGTTTAAAGTTGACTGTTCTAAAGCGTGATTAAGTTTTGGGCTTATTTACATCACAACAGTGAAATTGGATTTTTTAAAGTTTATTGCCACAACTTTATTTCTCACTTTTTCGTTTAATATTTTTGAATGTTTTGCATACTTTTCTCCCTGCTTTAATGCTGTCCATAGTCAGAATGTTATATGTCAGTACTGCTGTGTACAGAACGACTAGTCATTTACAGTTGTCCAAAAGAAAAGATCTGAGATCCTTAGCCTAATAAGCAAGACTCACCGTGATATGGCACCGACCTACTTTACCGGCTTCATTTCCTCCTTCTGTCTCCTGTTGGCTTAATCTGCTAGGGCTGCCGCAGCAACGTACCATAGACTGGACGGCTGAAACAAAAGGTGTTTATTTTCTCACAGTTATGGAGGTTGGAAGATCCAAGATCAAGGTCCAGCAGTTTGGTTTCTGGTGAAATGTCAATGTGATTACTCCTTGAAGAAGTTCAAGGACAATTAGATATTCTACCCAAGATTTCAGAAGAAGGGTCTAGGCTAAAAGTGGTATTTTGGAGTTGTCAGTTTAAAAGGAAGAAGTGAAGCTAAAGTAAAATATTGGATAACCCAAGGAAAATGGATTGCTTAAGAATTAAAAGCAAAGATGGAACCAGCCTTTCTTCACTTTTACTAATCGCATTAGGTTAGAAACTGAAGCAGAGGCACTTCTGTTATTTTAAGTAAAGTGCATAAACATACATGTAGTAAATGTAAAAATACATGTAATATTCATAATTTCAGACATTTGATTTATGCCTCAATTCTTAAATATACATTGAAAATGAAAATATTTTTGTTGTTTTAAACATATCATTATACTTTTCAGTAGTATTTCAGAGGTATCATTCTAGACACATTGAAATACCTAATGATCAATTTTGTTTTTCAGGTACTCTGAGTATCAATGACTTCTCTCATCCTAAAAATTTTAACGTTTTCTCTTAAAAGTAGGAAGTGTTACATTTTGATCATTATCATAGTCTCTTTTGTTCTGAAATGGTTATTTTAGGTCCTCTATAATATTAAATTATAGATTATTAGATTATTAAATATATACTATATAATTTTTGTTTTAATTTCCCAAAATTAGCTTAAATTGAGCCTGTAGTTTTTATTTATTCATTATTTTCATTCCATTTTATAGAGCTTCTGGATAGTAGAAAATTGCTAGCTATAGAATACTAATAATCCTTTAAAATATAAAAGAGAATATTTTCACTATATACTTTTCAACCTATTAAATAATTTAAAATGTAGCCTGGTGTCATAATTAGGTGTTAATGTCATAACATCTAACAGTGTCTGCTTAGAAATGGCTTATGGGTCTAAAAGAGGATGTCATGAAATCTGAATATGTATTCAAAAACTTTTCTTTAAAACTGACTTTTCTTTTTTTCAATGTAGCATTGTATTCCTTGTATTACTAAATTTTACAAGATATGCTAGGTATAAAAGATACTATGTTTAATAAAAGTCTAATTTTCTGTTGTTCTGCAAGTCTAGTAAAGCTAGTAAAAAATAATAGGTACTAGGAACTTCCCTGGTGGTCCAGTAGAAGCTTCCACTGAGCTTCCAATGCAGGGGACATGTGTTCAATCCCTGGTTGGGGAACTAAGATTGTACATGCTGTGCAGTGCAGCCAAAAAATAAATACTATACTTTTGTTAGTTTAGAGGAAGAGGGGAAAAAAAATATTCTTATTTTTGAAAGCAGTACTATATTACCATATTGTCTAAAAGTACAGAAGGAGTCATACAATTGATACAAAAAAGCATTCTAGAAAAAATTTAGGCTTAGCTGAAGGGGAATCTGTTAACATTCAAACTCTTGAGTTTCCACATCCACTTGGTTTCAGTATCTGCAAAATGGTATTCTTTTTAAATGGTCAACATTAACCTATACTTCAGCAATAAAAACTAATGAAGGTAATTTTGAGTTTTTCTTCTTTTATTCCTTATGACTACATTTTTCTCCATGGCCTTGAACTTACTTATAGTATTTGCATTAAAGTTATTTTCCACTAATTTCAATAGCTGGGTCACATCAGGGTCTTTTCTTATGTCTCTTTTTCACCTGCCTCTGGTCACATTTTCTTCCTGTCTCCTCCCCCCATATCTCTAATTTTTGTATTGATAACCTTTGTAGCTCCTCTGCATTCAATTATCTTCCTTTGCAAAGTCTTGATTCTTGTTCTAGCAGACAGTTAACTTGCCTAAACTGCCCCTCTTTTCTTCCAGCTTTAAGGCTGTTGCTTTCTTCAGGGCTCCTTAGACCCTTCCCTGAGTCTGCCTGCGTAATTCAAGGGCCATATAGGTATTTAGTTCAGGTTCATACAAACATTGCAAGGCTCACTTCTCTGCAACTCCTTTTTTTGCATAGACTTTTGGGTGCCCTCAGGTGAAAAGCAACATGAAAGCAAACCTTCCCTGGTGAGATTTCTTCTGTCAAGGCTCATCTTCATTCTAATTTCTACCAACTTTTTTTTTTTTTTTTTTTGATAACATTTTATTTTGTATTGGGGTGGGGCTGATTAACAGTGTTGTGACAGTTTCATGTGAACAAGGAAGAGATTCAGCCATACATATATATGTATCCCTTCTCCCCCGTGCTCCCCTCCCATCTTGGCTGCCACATAACATTGAGCAGAGTTCCCTGTGCTATACAGTAGGTCCTTGTTAGTTATCCATTTCAAATATAGCAGAGTGTGCATGTCCATCCTAAACTTTCTAACTGTCCTTTGTTTACTCTCCAGTGTCTTTAAAAAGTTGTTTGTTTTTTTTCCTTCCCAGGATGTTTGTGTTAGAGTTCTCTAATATGGGAAAAAATTATTTTAGTATATATAACATCTACAAGTTCACTTAGTAAAATTCCCAAAGTGGCTTACTCATATTACTCCTTTCTACATAGACAGCTCAATGTGAAACTTCATTCCTTTGTTTTTGTTGATTAATTTGTTGAATGACACACACAGGTAATCATTTAATAGCTAGTAAACAATAAATCTTGAGTAAAAGGCAGCTGTCAGAAAATAGAGCTCTCAGGGAAAGCATAAATGTGGTAGTTTTGCTGAAAAGTCCTTTTTTTTTTTTTTCATAAATTTTAAGACTGAGTTTAAAGAATTTACTTTTAAGAAAAATATATGCATAGATTTTACAGAGTTGGAAAGTATTAATTTAAAGAAATGTTATTCATATTGCCAGAGACAACTAAATATTGTAAGAAAAGGAAAAAACTAGAACAGTTATTTTAAGAGAAGCTGCTTATCAACTGCATTAAATAAAATTGCACTTGAAGGTCTGTCATGTTTGTATATCAAAAGAATATTTGGCATTTTTCTTTCAAAATACAGAGTTCCTCGAATTACAGTGGGGTTATATCTTGATAAACCCATCATAAACTGGAAATAACTATGATTTGAAAATGCGTTCTATAACCTACCTTACTAAACATCATGGCTTAGCCCAGCCCAGGTTAACCTACAGCTGGGCATAATCATCTAGGACAAAGTCTGTTTTGTAATACAGTGTTGAGTATCTCATGTAATTTATTGACTATATACTGAAAGTGAAAAAGAGAATGGTTGTGAGTGTATCAGTTGTTTACCTTTGTGATCTCGTGGCTGACTGGGAGCTGTGGCTCCCACTGCCTGGGAAAAGATCAAAATTCAAAGTATAGTTTCTACCAAAACCATATCACTTTTACAGTACCGTTTTAAAAAAAAAAAGACAAAATCATAAATCAAAACTGTCTGGACCTTGTTTAACATTTCATGTACATCATGCAGTAGATGTTGAGGAAAATGAAGATGCTGGAGCCACCTCTCTGCCCACTCAACCACTTCAGCCGTCGTCTTCAACGTATGACCCAAGCACCATGCCATCGAGCGGCTATACTGGAATCCAGATTCCCCCCGGTGCCCACGCTCCAGCTAATACCCCAGCAGAAGTGCCTCACAGCACAGGTAGGAAGTTGAAGCTTAACAGGTTTGAACTCTTCCTTTCATAAATAACAACTGCTCCTCTTATCTTATTTTTGCCTCATAATGACGGCCCTAAAGCATGAAGTAGTCTTTAAATTCCACTCGAACCCACAAAAAAAATTAAATCCTTTTCACTGAAGTTTTTTTAATTTATATATTTTTTAAATTGAAAGATATTTGCTTTACAAAATTGTGTTCATTGAAATTTTAATACTAGCTGTATTTTAATTTTTTTAAAAAAATGACAATATTTATGTGTGATTGACTACTATTTACTTTATATTATTAATAAGTATAGAGTCTATGGGCTTCCCCCGTGGCTCAGTGTAAAGAATCTGTCCGCCACGCTGGAGACCCACGTTCCATTCCTGGGTTGGGAATATCCCGTGGAGAAGGAAATGGCAACCCACTCCAGTGTAGGAAATCCTGTGGACAGAGGAGCCTGGTGAGCTAAGTCCACGGGGTTGCAAGAGTCAGAGGCAACTTGTACCACCACCACCAAACCTCCGCATAGTGTCTGTACTTTCATGTGTGTTTCCCTTTTCTTTTTCTTCCCCTCCCTTTCTTTCCTTTTCACTGCTATTGAAGAATAGCACTGAAGTGAGTGGGTCTTATTTATAGGAGTGTCAGTCAGACTCCTACTGTGATCACAAGATCCATTTTTCTATTGACTCATTACCCTCAGTATGGGTATTATTGATGAAGGAGCCGGCTTTGAGGCACAGAATCTCAGTAGCAGTGGATTTACAGACAAGTGAAAGGAGGGGGTTCCAGGTTTTGTTTTTTTTTAATATTACAAACATGTCTAAAAATAAACCACAGAAGCGATATCTACTGTCTTTGAATAAATTAGTACTATATACCTTGTTTTCATGGAAAAAAAGATCTGACAAATCTGCTGCTGCTGCTGCTGAGTCATTTCGGTCGTGTCCGACTCTGTGCCACCCCACGGACAGCAGCCCACCAGGCTACTCTGTCCACGGGATTCTCCAGGCAAGAACACTGGAGTGGGTTGCCACTGACAAAACTAGTCTCCAAGAATAAGTCAGTGTCAGTAGATAAATTGTTTAAAGTTGCAGACAGCTACTCTGTTTTGTTGACAGAGAATCACCTTTACTTCCAAACAGAAGGGCACTTAAAACCGTAATTTAAATAAAGCTTAACTTTAATAAAATTTTTTTCCAAAAATTGTTTTTAAACTTACTTTTATCTCAGCCTACGAGTAATCTATGGTAGTAAACTATATATTTCAAAATGTTTAATAGAAGTTGTCTTTGAGCCTTGATTTCTACTGTTTCTGTTATTCACCATTACTTCATTGACTTCCAGATTTTCAGCTTCTGTTTACCCAAACCATTTAGATTATTTTGCATGAATTGAACATTTAAGTTGTTTTCTGTTTTGATATTTTTGTCAAATAGAAACTATGAAGTTTTCTATTTTGACCACTGTAGGTGTGTGACTAGTCTTTTCCCTCCTATTTTTCTCTTCCCTTCTGTTTTAAAACTTTCAACTTCATATCATCTATAAATACCACAAACATTTTTGTCTTTAAGCATATTGATGAGCATGGTTGTTTTAATGCTGATCTCTTTTGTATCATCATTCTCTAAATTTTACCCTGCCTGACTTTTCATTGCCTCATAGTCTATGTGATGGCATTAATAGACCAATTTGCATTAGTTTTGTAAGTAAAATTTCATGGAACATTGTTTTAAATATTTTATTACCTTTGGGGAATGTTCAGTATTTCCATTGTAGAACAAAATAAGCAAAACCAGCTACATACTTAGATGTATTTGCCTTCGATAAATACTGCTCGAATATACTAGTAAGTTTAAACACTGACCTAGAGCCTCCAACACAGTCATCCTTACAGAAGGACAAAGTGAAAATAAAGTGCACTTGGGAATCACATAGTATTAGTTACTACTTTCTACTCCTTGTTAAACCACAAACTCTACTGTTACTCACCTTTTCCCTCTCTAGGTTTTTCCTCTTTCAAAATGAAATTAGTCATACTTTTCATAGTTGTTTCAATTATTAAAGAGGAAAAAAGTATGAAGATTGATTACTGTGCCTAACACAAAATCTGTGTTCAGCAAATTAGCTTCCTTTTTTTTAACCTTCCTTCCTATTTGTGTGCCAAAGAAAGGATATTTAATAGCAAGTTAATGAACACTTAAAATTATTTTGTGAATCAGGAAAAGTATCACAGTTGTGGATAAGGCATTGACCTTACGAAAAGATTGACTAAAGGGTTTTATTGCTCAGTGTATCTTAGGGCAGAGTTATGGTATAGGCACATATGCATATATTTACAGTGTATGCTCAGTTGCTAAGTCCTGTCCGACTCTTTGCAACCCCATGGACTATCACCCACCAGGCTCAGACTTTGTCCATGGGATTTCCTAGGCAAGAATACTGGAGTAGATTGCCATTTTTACATATTTGCAGTATGTCTATATATCAAACATATGAGATGGAAAGTATACTTCTGGTAGGAGGGTTGTAACAGGTTGAACCATATGACAGTGGTTCATAGAACAAAATAGACACAAACCATGTGTCTGTTTTTGTACAATGAAGGTGATAGAACATTAATTTCATATATTTAAACTAACAGACTCCTGCTTAGAATATCCAGACATAAAGATGATATCAAGAAGTAGTCTTCTATTTATTTTAGGAAGTTTTCTGCCATAAATAGTTCATTTCAATCCATTTAAATGTGGCATTAACCTTATTTTTTTTTTTCCCCACTTACGTTCTTTAGCATGAGGCATAAAATTGAAAATCTTAGAATTGCTTTAAGGCATCAGGTATATGTTCTTACAGACTTAGCATTTAAATACTTATCATGGCTATTTCACAAATTTATGCTAACAGAATTATATTAGATATTGCTATCCCTAATTTTCAAACTAAAGAAAAGCCGTTATCCTGAAGAAGTATACATACTAGCATAGCTAGTAAGTGACAGTCCTAGAATTTGAACCCAAGTCTTTCGGATTTCATGTTTTTGGCACCTCCCTTCTATTTCCCTTCCTCTGAAAAGCTATAAGTTATATCAGATTAAAACAAACATGTCTCATAATATTTTTCTCCTTAAGATTGGCTTAGATATGGAAATCACTGTTTGCTGGTAAATTTTTCTATTACATTTAAAACAGTTTTAAAACATTAGTTCATAGTAACCCAATAGAAAATGAAATAACATTTTCAGTTTATAAATATAGCAGATGTTTCCCCTCTTACTCACTTCAAGAATGATTTACTTTCTCTCATATAAAGGTCCAGGATGTACTTTTATCAAAGGGAAATCCTTAAGATAACTGAAAAGAATAGTATGTACTAATATACAGTGTTTAGTTCTTCCACAGAAAAGCAGAGAGGGTGCAAGGAGGGCGGGTTTAGTGATTAAACAGCCAAGTGTTGGCTCTTTGTGCCTTTACCACTGTGTACCATCAGATAGAGGTCATACAGCCTACCATTTTTTCCTTCTCTTAAAACATGCTTTCTACAGTCTGTAAATATTGAGGAAGAACATCTCAGTAGTAAATCTAAATAGATGAAAAATTAGTTTAGAATTAATGCAAACCTTTTAATTATAAAGGCAGCTCACCATATCTAGATCAAAAACTTTGCTCTTTTATTATTGTTAAGTGACAGAAGGACTGCATTTGAGCTCTGCTATCCAGCCTTCAAAGTGTTTTGTATTCTGGCCTGTTTCTGTCAGTACTATTTTCTGTGATTATTCTGAAATTTACTCAACCCAGTGTTCCTATGTTTGCTTACAGTGTTCCTCGTAGTTATCATGTCTTTCTCTTTCACTGCCTATTCAAATGTTACTGTCATTCAGGGTTCTGTTTAATTATACTTCTTGCATCATCTTCTCGAGTTTTCTTACCAACACTCATTTCTCCTTTTCTAGAATTCCCACACCATACAGTCAGGAGAACAATTTAGTACTTAATTAGAAGTCATAAAGTATTTAATTTTTGAGTGTATATAATCTCATCAGATAGGCTATATAAAAACCATCTGCTAAAAAAAATTAGCCAGAAGTTACTTGTTAACATTTCTTTTTTGTTAAGTGATAGAAATTTCCAACACACTTCTGCCTTCCCCAGGATTGTTTTATGGTGACATCATTCCAACATATTGTAGTATAACGGGCTATAACCCGTTTGCAAAATAACAAATGAAACCTTTACAAATTGAGGTAAGAAGGAAAAATAAGTAGCTTAGGGCATTTTAAAAAGATAAATTAATGTAAACTAAAAACCATTCTTACTGATTTAACTGGTATTTATACACTTAGTTGAGCCTCTGTGCTAGGCCCCCACGGGAATATGTCATGGTAGCTGCCAAGAACTTAGGCCTTGGTCCCTGTACATGGAGACAGATGAGAAGCCGTGTCTTCTCACTGCTGCGTGAGACTTGCTGAGCAGTCTATATTGTCAATTCAAGCCTTGGTTGAATGACTCTGATCAGAGTTCTTAATAAATGCAGACTATTTGTGGGTTTTTCTTTTTTCAGTATCACTCAAATAAAATTTTATTATAATACATAATGGTCTTCCCAGGTGACGCTAGTGGTATAAAACCCACCTGCCAATGCAGGAGACATAAGAGGTGCAGTTTCGATCCCAGTGTCGGGAACATCCCCTGGAGGAGGAAATGGCAACCCACTCCGGTATTCTTACCTGGAGAATCCCATGGACAGACGAGCCTGGCAGTCTACAGTCCATGGAATCACAGAATCAAATATGACTGAAGCGACTGACACACACACACATAATACATAATAGATTATCTCTGTAAATTCTCTCTTGTTCTTGTTAAGTAATATTGCCTACTTAATCATCTAGAGATGTGCAAGGAAGCATTTAAAAATTAGTGCAGGATGCTGACCAAGGAAACTTTGCCTTCTCCATAGAGAAAGGGGTTTGTTAGGAGGATTTTAATGTACTCAGAAACACAAATTACTTAGTAAGAAATGACATTGATATCCAGATTATCTGTGAAGAGTTGTCAACTTACCCTTTTTCCCTAAAGATCTGTGTGAAAAATATTTGTAGTCACCAACCTGTGTTTTTATGCTCAGCTGCCTCAACTACCTGGACTTCACTAGGTAATTTCTAAAGAGCCCTGTCGAATCTTGCATTCTAAGTTTTTTTAAAAAAAAATTATATTGTGTAATTATTTGCCTTTGAAAGTTCAAGTTTTATGGGAGAATTATGTCATATGTTTATAACTTAATACATTTTGTTAGGGCCTTCCCAGGTGGCACAGTGGTAAAGAATCACCCTGCCACTGCAGGAGACCCAGGAGATGTGGGTTTGATCCCCGGGTCAGAAAGATCCCATGGAGGAGGAAATGGCAACCCACTCCAGTATTCTTGCCTAGAAAATTCCATGGACAGAGGAACCTGGTGGGCTGTAGTCCCTGGGGCTGAAAAGAGTTGGACAGGACCAAGCTACTAACCACACACACAGATGCATATTTCGTTAGCATTTTTTAAAACTGAGCAAAACATAGTCATTGAATTGGTCAATTTAAATTTGTATGTCTCTTGACTTTGCAGTTATATAATTTTTCCTATAAATTAATTCACACATATATATGTATACACTGTATAAGATTGTTTGCTAGTATTACCTATAGCAGAAGATTGGAAACAAACTAAATGTCCTCAGTGATGGATAGCATTATAAAATTTGTGTTCACGTATGTAATGGAACACTACTATATATACCCATTAAAAAGAACAAGGCAGATTTATATATTTTAATCTGGAATTATTGCTAAGGCATATTAAGTGAAAAATGCACAGAATAGTACAGTATGCAGACATAGTACCATTAGCAAAATATTAATTTATTAATAACACATATGCTGAAGTATGCCTTCCCCACAGAGTGAGGAGTTTGACCAGAAAATTTTGATTTAGGCAAGAACACAGATTTCTTAGCAAAGTACCTTTCTTTATTAGACATGCATACACTGGTCTGAAAACACACACATTTTTATGTGAATAGAAGGGTGCCCTAGAAACTAGTGATAGTCCTCAAGTGGAATAGAATGAGAGGTAAGCTTTTCACTTTTTTCCACCCTTTTTGGGGTTGTTGTTTTTTGGGGGGGGGGGGGTTTGGCTATTTAAAATTTGTACTTGACTTTTCATCCATACCCCTTCGGACTTTGGAAATTTTTGTTCCATTTTTAGTTAAAAAGGAAGATTTATATGACTTAATAAAAATAGCACCAAGGCTGTGAAAGTGAAACTAGTTTGCCAAAACAAAATTGAATGATATAAAATAGTATATATTTAAACTGTTTTTCCTTTGGGTGGGAAATAATAAGGTCCTTCAAAGTCAAGAAGTCCTTCAAGTAAAATTCGTACGTGCAGGATATATTTGAGAACTTAAGTCAAGCCATAGCTCTAGAACTCTCATTGCCTCTATAAACGTCCCAATTTGTTTTCTCTCTCTCTTCTGTTACTTTCTTCTTGTCCTAGTGTCTTTCCTACTTTACGCTACTGTTATTTAGTCACTAAGTTATAGTCTGACTGTTTGCAACCCCATGGACTGTAGCAAGCCGGGCTTCTCTGTCCATGGAATTTTCCAGGCAAGTATATTGGAATGGGTTGTCATTTCCTTCTCCAGAGGATCTTCCCAACCCAGAGATCAAACTCTCATCTGCTGCTTGGCAGTCAGATTCCTTACTACTGAGCCACCTGGGAGGCCCCCTACTACACATTGCCTGTTCAGATTGAACCTCAGCTTGGGGCAGAACAATCCTGTTTTCCATTTGAGTCTGTTGATTGAGAGTAATCAGCTTTTCTTCTTCACTTGCTTTCTTGTTGATTGAAACATCTTGTTAATTGAATAATTTTTGTTAATTGAAACTCTTTGGAAGTTTCAACAGTTTATGTTAATTTTTTAGATGATTAATAGTCTTTAGTATATTACTTAGCATTAATCAAGAATGCTAGTTATCCACTGAATATGATCTTCATGACAAGTTCTAATAGGAAGTCATAACTAATTGCTTCTTGGGTGTGTAAAATATTATCTTAAAAACACATAAACTGGAAAATTGGAATATATAATTTGTAAATTTCATTGACAGAGATGAAATGGGACTCATTCCATAAGTTAAACTAAATCATAATTATATCCTATCTTGTCCTCAAAATTACTTAATTATATTAAAAGCTAGGAAGGGAATCTGTTACTTC
Source organism: Dama dama (assembly GCF_033118175.1). Lineage (NCBI taxonomy): Eukaryota > Metazoa > Chordata > Mammalia > Artiodactyla > Cervidae > Dama > Dama dama. The sequence continues at coordinate 34,215,718 of NC_083706.1, forward strand.
TGCAGAGATATGGTAAGCTTTATTGAGAAGCACCTTGAAGTAGTAGATGTGATCGAAAATGCAAAATATATTATAAGAATATATATTGCCTAATAACACATCTGTGTAAATGCTCAAAATATATTTTTCTGCATATTTCCTATACTAGCCTCCAACATCAAATAAGATGTATTTCAAATTACAGTTCATTGAGATTTCAGGAAAGTAATGAGATTCTTCCATGATCCTCTGAGTGCTTTCCTAGTATATAATTAAGAGGATTAAGAGTGTAACACTTCTGTACTCCTTGGTGGTTTTCTGACTTGCAGGTGTAACAAGTAACACTATCCAGCCTACTCCACAGACTATTCCGGCCATTGATCCTGCACTCTTCAGTACAGTTTCCCAGGGTAAGTCAGCTGTTTTATGAAGTATAGTGTATCTCCTATTTGGGGACATTGTTCTGTGCTTTTATCTTGGGATGCCTGTATTTGAATGTCTAGGTAATTTGAAACACACTTCTTTAAATGCCTTTATTCACCAAATTCTCCAATAAACCAAGATTATTTCTTAGATCAAAAATATTTAAATCCAAAGACATTCCCCCCCCTTTTTTTAAACAATTCCTTTTTTTATGTACTGCTGGATATAGTGGTACAAACATGTAACCAAAGCTATCATGGAAGCCTCTGTTAGTTTAGTTCAAGATTACCTCGTGATTTGATTACAATCTTCTTGCATTGTCAGGCAGATTCTTTACCAATGAGCCACCAGAGAAGCCCCATGATTACAATCTTCTTTACCTGCACTGAGTTAGTAGATTATCTAAGAAGAGAGAAACTAACCATAGTTGAAGATAGAAGTCTCTGAGGATTATTTTGATTGATTGGTTCATAGGCTAAGTGATTAATTTATTAATTCCAGTCTTTTTAGCTTTTCTGGAAAGAAACAGAACAACTTGGTTGTTCTGTTTGTTTAATTTAGTCTTTTTCAGAATCTTCTTCATATGTCTGATGAGATTAGTCCTTTTATATGTAAGGTGAAGACCTTGATTGGTTACTTTCAGTAGCTGTTATTGAATTTCCCCTGATGCTATGTCTGCAGGTCTGTTTTCCCACTGATTTTTCTGTTCTCCCTTGTGAAAACAGGCTTTTCAGCTTCCTCCTGCATCTCAGCCATGGATGAGGAGATTTTTTTCTTGGAGGGTAATGGCAAGGGGTGTACCACACATACCTTGTCAGTCCGCAGGAGGTTAATTCCATGATTTTAGAGAGACATTCTCTGTCTTTTTAACCTGGGGTGTCCTGTGAGAGAATGAGAATGCTGAGGACATGCATATGTGCAGAGGGTGATCGAGTGGGGCTGTTAGACGGATGGAGTACAGACCCCTAACCCCACTCCTCGTACAGCTAGGCCATCTCTGAAGTTTCTCTAGGTGAGCTCCACATAAAGGCCTCCTATAAACATGCTTTGAGCTGGAATGTTTTTCCACTCTTATCTAACAGCATGTGTGTTAGCCTCTCAGTCGTGTATGACTCTTTGCAACTCCATGGGCTATAGCCCACCATGGAATTCTCTAGGCGAGGATACTGGAATGGGTTGTCATTCCCTTCTCCAGGAGATCTTCCTGACATAAGGATCAAACCCAAGTCTTCTGCATTGCAGGCAGAATTTTCTTTACTGTCTGAACCATCAGGGAAGCCCATCTAATGGCATACCTCCACTTAATTTCTAGTTTTCTAGAAATTTCTTTAAATCTCAATTTTAGGATTTATCTCCTTTTGTTTTTTACCTTATCATTTTAATATGGTTTCAGAAGAAAAAATTACATATGCTAAGTCTGCCATCTTACCCAACCAAACTGTCAGGTATGAATGCAGAATAAATATTGTTAAATATGTAAGGGTTCTGAAGTTTCACCTACCACATACAATTTCTAAAGAAGTTACCAGAGGATATACTCCATCAAGAGAAGAAATATGAGATGTAAGAAATGGTGGAATTAATCTTATGTCACCTAACAGGAAAAATTCCATTGACAGCTTTCCCATAGGCTTGAAAAACAGTTGCTCTAAAATTAGAACAGAAAACCAAAGCACCCCTCCTTTAAGAAAACTGAAGTGGATTCCATGCAATATATACAATAAAAAGCTGTAGAATGTGAAAGAAATGGATAAGAAGCCATAGATTTTGTCTGCCAAGAAGAATGAAAATATCCAACAAAACATTTTAAATTGTACAAGAAATTTCAAGTAAGAAGCAAACTGAAATATGCCATAATTTTGAACAGTAATAGAATTATGAAATACAAGAAAAGGGATTTTGTTTGACTTGGACACAAAGAACATTCTCCTTGAAATGGCATAGGCTTATCACAAACAGTATTTTATTCAGGACAGAATATAAATCAACACTGACAAGTTGAAGGTAGAGAGGTATTTCAAGAGGTTGAAAGGTGGAATAAAAGAAGGTTCTATTTAGGGGGAGTGTCCAAAAGTGAAATGTTGAAAATTTTTTTCTAGAGTTGATAGAATGAGAAGACAGAAGTAAGCAACTAAGCAATTTGAAAAAAAATAATAAATTTAGGCGGAGACAGGGTAAGAAAGAAGGAAAGAGTGTAAGGTGTAAGTGGCTAAATACTTTACCTTTTATAGCAGAGAGGAGGCCTTACAAATAGCTGAGAAAAGAAAAGAACTGAAAGGCAAAGGAGAAAAGGAATATACGCATCTGAATGCAGAGTTCCAAAGAATTAGCAAGGAGACAAAGAAAACCTTCCTAAGTGATCAATAAAAAGAAAACAATAGAATGGGAAAGACTAGCGATCTCTTCAAGAAGAGTAAAGATACCAAGGGAACATTTCATGCAAAGATGGGCACAATGAAGGACAGCAATGGTGTAGCCCTAACAGAAGCAGAAGATATTAAGAAGAGGTGACAAGAATACATGAAAGAACTATGCAAAAAAAAGATTTTCATGGCCCAGATAACCACAATGGTGTGATCACTCACCGGGAGCTAGATCCTGGAATGTGAAGTCAAGTGGGCCTTAGGAAGCATTACACTACAAACAAAGCTTGTGGAAGTGACGGAATTCCAGCCGAGCTATTTCAAATCCTAAAGGATGATGCCATAAAAGTGCTGCACTCAGTATGCCAGCAAATTTGGAAAACTCAGCACTGGCCTCAGGAGTGGAAAAAGTCAGTTTTCATTCTAATCCCAAAGAAAGGCAATACCAAAGAATGCTCAAACTACTGCACAATTGCACTCATCTCACATGCTAGCAAGGTAATGCTCTAAATTCTCCAAGCTAGGTTTCAACAGTTTATGAACCAAGAACTTCCAGATGTTCAAGCTGGATTTAGAAAAGGCAGAGGAACCAGAAAACAAATTGCCAACATCCCCTGGATCATAGAAAAAGCAAGAGAATTCCAGAAAAAAATCTACTGCTTCATTGACTACCAAAGCCTTTGACTGTGTGAATCACAACAAACTGTGGAAAATTCTTCAAGAGATGGGAATAGCAGACCACCTTACCTGCCTCCTGAGAAATCTGTACAAAGATCAAGAAGCAATAGGAAGAACTGGACATGAAACAACAGACTGGTTCCAAATTGGGAAAAGAATACATCAAGGCTGTATGTTGTCACTCTGTTTATATAACTTATATGCAGAGTACATCATGGGACATGCCAGGATGGATGAAGCTCAGGCTGGAATCAAGATTGCCTACAGAAATATCAATAACTTCGGATATGCAGATAACACAAACCTTATGACAAAATGCAAAGAGGAACTAAAGAGCCTCTTGATGAAAGTAAAAGAGGAGAGTGAAAAAGCTGGCTTAATACTCAATATTCAAAAAACTAAGATCATGGCATCTGGTCCCATCACTTCATGGCAAATAGATGGGGAAACAATGGAAACAGTGAGAGACTTTATTTTCTTAGGCTCCAAAAAATCACTGCAGATGGTAACTGTAGCCATGAAATTAAAAGACGCTTTCCCCTTGGAAGAAAAGCTGTGACCAACCTAGACAGCTTATTAAAAAGCAGAGACATTACTTTGCCAACAAAGGTCCGTCTAGTCAAAGCTATGGTTTTTCCAGTAGTCATGTATGGATGTGAGAGTTGGACTGTAAAGAAAGCTGAGCGTCGAAGAATTGGTGCTTTTGAATTGTGGTTTTGGAGAAGACTCTTGAGAGTCCCTTGGATTGCAAGGAGATCAAACCAGTCCATCCTAAAGGGAATCAGTCCTGTATATTCATTGGAAGGACTGATGCTGAAGTTCCAGTACTTTGGCCACCTCATGCGAAGAACTGCATCAGGAAAAGACCCTGATGTTGGGAAAGATAGAAGTCTGGAGGAGAAAGGGAGGACAGAGGATGAGATGATTGGATGGCATCACTGACTCAGTGGACATGAGTTTGACCAAGCTCCAGGAGTTGGTGATGGACAGGGAAGCCTGGTGTGCTGCAGTCCATGGGGTTTCAAAGAGTCAGACACAACTGAGTGACTGAACTGATCTGAAAAACTTATAAATCAAGAAACAGTGGTATAAGATTATTATCTTTTGGAGTTAGAGAAATAACCTAGAGAAAACAAAATCATTATTTGGTTTAAAGAGAAATCCCTGTATACCTAATTGATAAAACTGTGCCTTTCCAAGGTTGATTTATCTGATCTTGACAGAGGACTATTGTTCAGTCGTTAAGTCATGTTGGACTCTTTTCAACCCCATGGACTGCAGCACACCAGGTTTCCCTGTCCTTCACTGTCTCCCAGAGTTTGCTCAAAAGTATGTCTATTCGTCGGTGATGATATCTAACCATCTTTTCCTCTGCCAACCCCTTCTCCTTTGCCTTCAATCTTTCCCAGCATCAAGGTCCTTTCCAGTGAGTCAGCTCTTCTCATCGGGTGGCCAAAGGATTGGAGCATCACCTATAGTGTCAGTCCTTCCAGTGAATATTCAGAGTTGATTTCCTTTAGAATTGACTGGTTTGATCTCCTTGCAGTCCAAGGGATGCTCAAGAGTCTTCTCTAGCACCACAGTTTGAAAGCATCAGTTCTTCAGCACTCAGCCTTTATGGACCATACATGACTAATGGAAAAACCATAGTTTTGTCTATATGGACCTTTGTTCACAAAATGATGGCTCTCCTTTTTTTTTTTTTTTTTTTTTGTCTCTGCTTTTTTAATACACTGTCTAGGTTGGTCATAGCTTTCCTTCCAAGGAGCAAGCATTTTTTAGTTTTATGGCTGCAGTCCCTATCCACAGTGATTTTGAGGTACAGATGTGAGAGTTGGATCATAGAAGAGGCTGATCTCCAAAGAATTAGTGCTTTCCAATTGTTGTGCTGGGGAAGACTCTTGAGAGTCCATTGGACTAAAAGGAGATCAAACCAGTCAGTCCTAAAGGAAATCAATCCTGATTATTCATTGGAAGGACTGAAGTTGAAGCGCCAATATTTTGGCCACGTGATGTGAAGAGCTGACTCATTGAAAAAGACCCTAATGCTGGGAAAGATTGAGGGCAGGAAGAGAAGCCGGGGACAGAGGATGAGATGGATGGCATCATTGACTCAATGGACATGAGTTTGAGCAAACTCCTGAAGGTATTGAAGGACAGGAAGCCTGGCATGTTGCAGTTCATGGAGCTGCAAAGAGTCAGACATGACTTAGCGACTGAACAACAACAATCTGTGATTCACAAACAGTGAGGACCAACTATGATTGTAATCTTGAATACTCAACAAGTATTTAGAGGCATTGTATAAGTACATTATTTTAAATTTTAATGTTTTAAATTTACATTATTTTAAATCTTAAATTTAATGTTTGATTCTGTGTGAACTTAATATTTTTTTTAATTATTTAAATTATTTCCTAATAATTTAAAGTAAATATGGCTTTTTTATAGCCATTCATTGAAGTTATTCAGCACTTACGAGTGCCTGACAACTGGGTTAGAAACTTTAGGATACATTACTTCAGCATTCTATTTTGAAAATTTTAGAAAATATTAATTTGGATAAGAATTTAGTATCAGAGTACCTGGAATTGCTACATACTTTGAAGTAGGACTTCAAAGTTTTCATTTTATGCTTTATTTTCTGGCAAAGTTAAAGGCAACTAAGAGAAAAGCAATTATATTTATATATGTTCATTTAGAAAGGGAATCAAAATATATTATCTTTTCATTGTATTGTGTACCCCCAGCCTTCTGATCAGTTCTTAGGGTCCTCATTAAAATATCTATAAAGAAAATGATGCTTATTTCCAAAGACACAAAGTCAGTTTTTAATTTCACTTTTAGAACTATATATTCAAATCTAAATCTTAGATTAAATATTTTCAGTATTTTTTTTTTTTTTACCCAAATTATTTGGCTGGGTCTATCCTTGTTAAACATATGTGTATCTAGATAGAAAGCTTGATAAGAATCAATTTTGAACAAAGAACTAATAAGGATTGTTTAGGTTTGATTGTGTAGTTTAATGATATGTTTCAGTTAATCCTTAACCCTTCACATGCTTAAAAAAATTTAGATAATATATGTAATATTTGCATAAAGTTTGTCACGTAATTTTTTATTTATATGTATATTCTAGTTCACATGAGGTTTGAATGTCTTAGACTGTGTGTGTTGTTCCATAAAAAGAGAGTCTCAGCAATTCTGACATAAATACCAAAGCTACTTTTCTTATTTTATACAGAATATGAATATAATTTTTTGCAGTTAATTTGCCAATATATAAAGACTTCCGGTTGATGACTTCTGTAAAGAAAATCTCATAGAAGTCATTATGCACTGGCATATGTATAGTTTATATTAATAATTAAAAGCATAAAGGAAAATTTATTCAGATACCACTAGGGGTTGGGGAAAGACCTTCATATTTTTATATAAACTTAAACATTTTCCGTAATCTTGAGTATAAGCATTTACCTAACCTAAATAACACTTTTTATATTCTTTATATATGTTTTCATTACTCTGTTTTTCTCTTAGGAGATATCCGACTAACCCCAGAGGACTTTGCTAGGGCTCAGAAATACTGCAAGTATGCTGGGAGCGCTCTGCAGTATGAAGATGTCGGCACTGCAGTGCAGAATCTGCAGAAGGCCCTCAAGCTACTGACGACAGGCAGAGAGTGAAGCCTTTGTACAACATCCGTGCATTTTTGGCTTAAAGAACTAACAGTCCACTACTCTATCTTCAGCCTATCAGGAGCACAGTTTTAAGGAAGATTTCAGTTCCATTGACTGTAACAATGAAATCTGTGTCTGTGTATCAGATTCCTATTGAAGTATTCATCAGCAGCCTCGTCCAGTTTTCATTGTCCATTTAGTGGACCCAGTAGTCTCTGAGTATATAGCTCCCTAATGTGAGCAAGGTCCTAAAATGCCCACTGAACCCTGCTTGTTCAAGAAGTGAAAACACTTCTATAAAATGTGTTGGGAATTAGCTTTGTATCTTAATCTAAATAAATGAAGGAATCTTATAATCTATAATTTGAACAAACAGACCATAATCACTTTGCTGTAAAATTCTGAACTTACTTTTAATAAAGACTGCCAGAATATTCTAGATTAGAGATCATATTTCTGTTTTCTCAGGATTAATTAAACAGATATGAATGTTCTAAACTCTTAGATGAATCTGAAAGAGATTATATTCAAATTTCAGTTTATACTCAAATGTAGCTACACTAAAAAGTAAAATGTTCATGAAAGGAAAAAATAATGACGTAAAGAGGTAGCATCAGTTCTAGACGTAAGAATAATGTTGGTTGCTCAACTGTTTTCCCTTACCCGCTGACACTTAAGGTGAATTGGTATTTGCTTCCTAGGCAGTTGACTGCATGTATTAGAGAATGAAAACAAGATATTTGTAGTAATGCCTGGAAACTTGGTGCTTTTGAGTTAAGGTTCTCCTCTGCTGCTATGGAATGGATTCCATAGAGTGTATAGCTATGAATGATGCAGATTATAAGAACATGATTCTCAGTTGTTAAGTTTATAAGTTTTTTGTGGGGAATTATGAACTTACTGTGTCACCTGCATTTGTGCTGTGTAAAAAATAAATACAAGGTTTCTTTTAACTAGTTTGACTTATTGCAGAGCCAGATACCATTTTTGCATGCTGAAATCGTCACTTTTTTAAAGTCACAGTTTTTAAAATGAGAGAAATTTGGTAGATATACCTGAAATTTATCTGGTGTATTTCATTCATTACACTAATATTTGGAATCTTTTAACATAGGGGTCAGCAAACTGTGGTCTATGGGCTGGCCACTTGTATAAATAAAGTTTTATTGAAACAATTATATCTATTTATGTTCTGTGCGTGGTTGCTTTCCATGACTACAGAATTATACAGCCTGCCAGTCTAAAATACGAACTACTTGCTCCTTTATGGAAAAGTTTGCTGACCCCTGTTCTAACAGTTTATTTGAAAGAAAATGAATCGTTAACTCATAATGTCTTTCTGTTTTTCTTTGCATAAGTCTAGTGCTATTGTGTAGAGTTTGATAGAATGAATATGCAGAATAAATGGTTCTAAATTATTATAAAAACAAGCCCCCCAAAAACAAGCTTCCTGAAAACTATTTTCATATCTTTCACAGCTAAATTCTTACATTTGTAGAGTTCAACATTTGCATCTGCAATTCCAGAGTTCTGATACAACTCTGTGGAACTTTATTGAAATAGAAAAATGACTTGGATGATCTTTCATGTTATAAATGGTAAATGTAAACTACAGCTCAGCAAATTTTAGTTCAGATCCTAACATGTCTGGCCACTGGGAAGAAAACTGTCACCTCCCATTTCACACCCAACCTGTTGCTCCCAGTTGGGAGAACACATGGAGAGGAGAAGATGCTATGAAAACCAGAGAGAAGAGGGCTTTGTCATAGCAACTCCTATCTGTAAAATGGAGGTGACACGACTAGCCACCTTAGAGTTCAATATGAAAAGTGAAATACTGCACATGAAATACTCAGCAAATAGTAGCATTCCATAAATGTTTATTGTTATTAACATTAATGTTGCAATGATAATATAAATTGATAATTAATTTCCTGAATATCAAGAAATCCCAGTTGTCTCTGCAGCCCATTACTTTAAAATGTTTCTTGCAGGAAGAGATTGAACTATAAAGGTTTTTTAACTTTGTGATTCTGCATATAAAATCTGACAGAAGAAAATTTTCTGACATATCACTAGGGTTAAGTAATTTTCATTTGGTCAATCAGCATGTATTTATTGAGCAGCGACTATGTGCCTGGTATTGTTCTTTGCATGAGGAAACAGCAGAAAACAAGAAGAAAAAAAAAACAAATCGCTGCCTCAGAGTTTTATTCTAATAGGGAGGAGATAGATACACTTAATAAAAAAAAAGAATATCATATATTCTATTCAACTAGTCACATTTGAAAGAAACCCTTTAGGTAATCTGGTGGCCCCTCAAGTTTTATTAATTTACCCCTACTCCCATCAGAAAGATTGAGCCTAGGAGGAAGATTCCCCTAAAGTGTGGTCACTGGACCCCATCAGCATCACAACAGGAATTTGAAAGTTCTGGAATCACATTTTAGGAACTTTCATATTAGTGATAAATCCTCTAGAGAACACCAGAGTATGGAATGGGAAATGCTTGGGTGTGTGGGGGGGTCTGTGCACAATTAAACAAGATAGGATAGGCCTCACTGAAGTGACCGTTGAGTGAAAAACGAAAGGAAGAGCATTTGTGGCACAGGGAGGTCACAAGAGAAGAGGTTAGAGGAGAAAAGTGAGGAAGGCTGGTGAAGGAGTGAGAAGCTCAGGATCACACAGGATTTTTATGAAAGACTTGGCTTTTCCTCTGAGTAAGACACGGAGCCAAAGGATTTGGACAGAAGAGTTGCCTGGTAAGACTTTTAAAAAGGATCATATTGTCAGCTGTGTTGAGACAAAGACCATAATGTGGACAAGGGTGGAAGCTGCAAGATGAGCTAAAAGTATTGTGGGACTTCCTGGAGGTCCAGTAGTTAAGACTGTGCCTACTAGTGCAGGAGACACGGGTTCAATCCCTGGTCTGGGAAGAGTCCACATGCCACGGGCAGCTAAGGCGGTACACCAACTACTGAGCCCTGCTCTAGAGCCTGTGCTCCACAACACAAAAGCCACCACGGTGAGAGCCCATGCAGGACAACCAAAAGTAGCCCCGACTCACCACAGCTAACCCAGCACAGCCGTAGATAAATGAGTATTGTGATAATTAAGGTGATGTCGCAACGGCTTAGGTCAAGGAGAGAAGTGGAGCTTATAGGATGTAATAGGTTTCTGGCTATTTTTTTTTAAAAGGAGAGCCACAGTATTTCTGGTAAAGCAGATCTGACACATAGGCATAGAAGGAGTGAAGGTTGATCGCAAGATTTTAACTTAAGTGCTTGGAGGAAGGGAGTCGTCGGTTAATAGCAGTGGGGAAAGTGGCTGAATTCTGCTGACATTTAAGGCTGAAGTGCAGTGTTCCCAAGTTCTTGTGACCATCCCAAGTAAAACTATTTGATAACATTGTTTTGTCGATACAGACAGAGGAGGAAGGAAAAACAAGATAAGTTCTGTCTACATTGATTGTCACAGACATCTCACCAAATCACTGCTGAGCTGGAGCTAGAAGCCAAGAATGGTTCCCAAGCCTATGGTCAAGGAAATTTGCAGGCTTCAAGATTACACCAAGCCAAAGATCCTGGTTGCAGGTCTAGTGTTGATATAATTTATTTATATATGACTTCTAGAAATCTGATGTTGCTGTGTGTTGGTTCAGAAAAGGTTATATACTATCCTTTCTAAAGAAATTTAAATCCTCATAGCAGCGTTAACATCTGCAACTCTGAAAGAACAATAACTGAGTATTGAACAGTGACTCGGGGTTAAACAGTTACCTGCATAGCTTTCTCTCTACCCCATTCCCATTTTTTTTTTTACTTGACTCATTTTATGTTCCTAAGCAATTGGATCAGATACCTAGTTTGGATCGTACGTAAACCTTCAGCAGTAGAGAAGTTTTTTCTTAGATCACAAAATTTTAAGGCATCCTTCATAAGGAGGGTAAGCATACCTGGTTGGTTGTAATCTTTGATGTCTGTGTGGGATTCTGAGACCTAACAGCTCATTTAATAGAGTATTCTTATGGAGGACTAATTTCAACCGAGTGACACTTTAATAATAGTGAATATAATAACTAACATTTGAGTATTTAATAAATACTAGGCACTGATTTGAGTATTTTACATGTATTCATTTAATCTTGCCAGTGATCCTGAGAGGTGAGTCCCTGTTTTACAAATAAGAAAACAACCACAGGATAATAAATTTGTCTCCCAGGTGGCACTAGTAGTAAAGAACCCACCTGCCAATGCAGGAGACATAAGAGTCGCAGGTTCAGTCCCTGAGTCAGGAAGATACCCTGGAGTAGGAAATAGCAACCCACTCCAATATTCTCGCCTGGAAAATTCCATAGACAGGGGAGCCTGGCAGTCTACAGTCTATGGGGCTGTAAAGAGTCAGACATGACTAAGCTCACACACACACACACACACACATAGCTAGTATTGAAATTTTCTAAGCTCAGACTTGTGCTCGCTTCGGCAGCACATATACTAAAATTGAAATTTTCTTTTTTTTTTTTTTACAAGACCACTCAGATGGTTCTCTCTCCCTCTTACTCTTCCAAAGGAAGAGAAGAAAAGAACGATCATCAATAGCCGATGGCAGCTGCAAAAGCAACACCAAAGACCGGCTTCACGCTCAGGAGAGAACACTGCATCTCTTCCTCGTGGTTTCAGGTGCTCTACACGATCAGAGAAACTTCTCTAGTAACAAACTATAGAAATGATCCCTGAAAGTATAGTCTTTAAAATTGAAATTTTCTAAGCTCAGACTGCCTATTTCAGACAATGATATTATCACCCATATAGGTACAGGATCAGTTAAATTATTATGAGAAAAGTGAGATGTTCTCAAGTTCACTGGACAATTCCTTTTATTAGTGGGAAGTGTAGCAACTAGACTTTTCTATTATCTGGAAAATATGTTCCAATTATTAGTAACTGTGGGTGAGCCCATGGCCTGAAAATAAGTGGACTTTGAGTCCAGGGAGAAAACAGACAGATTTGATGACTGGTGTGATGAATTTATATGTCATCCTGGAGAGAGTCCCACATCACTTAGGGAGTCCTGGGTTTTCCAGACTTAACCAGTTTTTCTTAAATTTTAAACAAAATATTTTTCCTAATTATGGAGCCATCACTTATACAGATTTCAAATATATGGACTTCAAAATAAAATTAATGTTTATTATCAGTTGTTTCTTCAAATTAAATTCCTGCCTGAAAGTCTGAGACAGGAACACCTATCCCTTACTTTAGATAATCCCTTAAAGTTGGGAGGAAAGACTCGATTGCATAACAATAATCCATGAATACAACTTTCTAGAGAACTATGTTCATATTGACGCTGAAAGCTCAGCCTCTCTGCCCTGGAGCTGAACTGAATCTCAGAGACAGAACTTTGGGTGAAGTAGAAAAGGATAGCTTTATTGCTTTATTGCCAGGTGAAGGGCGAAAGCAGGTTCTTGCCTTGATAATTTAATGTGTCTCAATCGGGGAGGATTTGATGAGGAATTTTATAACAATGGTTCAAAGATGGGGTTGCTGACAAGAGTAGGTTGTGCAGGGCTGGGATGATCAGTCTCCTAATCTTGATGCACCATCTTGCCTCAGATGATTTCTTGTGTACTCCTCATTTTATTAGCAACTGTTCAAATCCACCCTTTGGAACTCACAGAAGGTCATGGAGGCTGGAGTCTTGCGTACTAGAGTAGTAACTGTAGAATAAAGAAATCCATCCCAGACCTCCCCCTGCCCCATCCAGGTTTCAATAGCTCAGCAATATTGAGAGATCTTGTAAAAATGTTAGTATCATTCATTGTTCAAAAATATTAATATGTATCGAGCATCTCCCATCAATTAAAGTTTAATGTTATAATGCTATATTGGAGGTTATGTATGAGACTACACTCATTCTTCCTGAAGAAAGAAAAGTCCTCAGAAAAGAGATTGACCTGCAGGTTTGCCAGATAGAGAAGCAAGAAGAACTTAGCAAAACTAAAATATGAGCAACAGCATGGAGGAAAAAATGTTAGAAATTCAGGGAATTTGAGTAATTTAGTGTTGCCATGGCAGATGGCCTATCAACACCAAAAATAACAAATGTGAAATTGCACATGTGGGAAGACGTTCAGTTCGGTCGCTCAGTCGTGTCCAACTCTTTGCCCCATGTACTGCAGCACACCAGGCTTCCCTGTCCATCACCAACTCCCAGAGCTTACTCAAACTCACGTCCATCAAGTCAGTGATGCCATCCAACCATCTCATCCTCTGTCATCCCCTTCTCCTCTTGCCTTCAATCTTTCCCAGCAGCAGGATCTTTTCTAGTGAGTCAGTTCTTCGGATCAGGTGGCCAAAGTATTGGAGTTTCAGCTTCAACATCAGTCCTTCCAATGAATATTCAGGACTGATTTCCTTTAGGATAGACCGGTTGGATCTCCTTGTAGTTCAAGGGGCTCTCAAGAGTCTTCTCCAACACCATAGTTCAAAGGCATCAATTCTTCGGTGCTCAGATGTCTTTATAGTCCAACTTTCACATCTATTCATGACTACTGGAAAAACCATAGCTTTGACTAGACGGACCTTTGTTGGCAATGGACTGAACAGTTCTCCCCCACCCCGACTAAAACTTCACAGGATGAAGCCCTGCCTCCTAATGTGACTATATTTGAAGATATGACCTTTGGGGAGGTAATTAAAGTTAAATGAAGCCCTGAGGGTGGGGTCCTAGGTCCACAGGGTTGGTGTTCTTAGAGAAAAGAGACACCAGAATTCTCTCTATGCAGCCCCTGTGGCTCAGCTGATAAAGAATCTGCCTGCAATGCGGGAGACCTGGGTTTGAACCCTGGGTTGGGAAGATCCCCTGGAGAAAGGAAAGGCTACCCACTTCAGTATTATGGCCTGGAGAATTCCTTGGACTATATAGTCCATGGAGTTACAAAGAATCGGACATGACTGAGCAACTTTCACTTTCACACACAGAGAAGAGGCTATGTGAGGGCACAATGAAAAGGCAGCTATCTACAAGCCAGGGGGAAGGGGGGTCGGGGAATTTACTGGACTATTGCCGTTCCTCTGGGCAGGGAATTTTCTGCTGCCATTGCAAAGATTGCCAGTGAGCAAAAATCTGATGAAGAATATTAACAGGGACGATGAAAAAGTGGTCAATCAAGAGGACATAATAGATCTTCAAAATAATGAAGCAAAAACTAATAATTTCAAGAAGAAATAAACATTCAAAATTACAATTGGAGATTTTAATTCCCATCTTGTTAATTGATGGAATAATAAGAAAATATGACCCTTAAAATTGATCTATGACCCTGAATAAAATCAATGTATCTTTTTTCTTTCTGCAGTGGGTTCTGTTTGCTTTTCTTCTTTTGGAGTGACTCTTACATAGGATGATATGGGAATGAATTTCTGACTCTTTTTCTCATAATTGGAGATTTTGTTTCTACAAGTGTCAAGATTTCAAGCAATGTGTCTGCCTTCTTTGATGCTGAATTTAAAGGGAAATATATGGTGTGTTATGTTATTGACAAATGGGTATACATACATACATATATATATATATATATATATTATTTTTTTAATATTTTCTTGAGACACTGAAGGCTGGCTTCCCTGGTTGCTTAGTGGTAAAGAATCCACCTGCCAATGCTAGAGACTCAGGTTTGATCCCTGGGTTGAAAAGATCCTCTGGAGAAGGAAATGGCAACCCACTCCAGTATTCTCTTCTGGGAAATTCCATGGAGAAAGGAGCCGGGGAGGCCACAGTCCATAGGGTCACAAAGAGTCAGATGCGACTTAGTGATGAAACAGCAACAATTTATGTAATATGTAGTTATATTTATATAAATTACATATATAATTACATATATTACATATGTATACATAATTAATCTGAGAGTTTCTACTATAGTGATTCAGAATACATTTTTTCCAAATTATTTGGTTGACAGACTTGAAAATAGAAAGTCAAGGGATCTTTATAAACAGTGTTTCAAGACAATGTTAGAAAACAAGTGAGATTATTTATTGAATGACAGTAATCCTTTTGAAAATTAGTTTTGGAATTATGTGGATCTAGAAAGCAAAGAAAGTCATTATAATTTTTCTATTAAAATTATCCTCATCTGCTAAGACTGGAGATGAGTTTTTGTTCCTACCCTAGAGGGTAGTTATTTCACCTCAAAATGGACTGAAAAAGACACTCCAAACATTTCTGATGAATGATGTTTGAGCTGATGAACAGATATTGCAGGTTTCCAGTCTCCTTTAGTTCAACAAGCTCTTTTTCAATTCAGTTCAGTCACTCAGTCATGTCCGACTGCAACCCCATGGACTGCAGCACACCAGGCTTCCCTGTCTATCAGCAGCTCCCGGAGCCTGCTTAAACTCAGGTCCATCGAGTCGGTGATGGCATCCAACTGTCTCATCCTCTGTCATCCACTTCTCCTCCTGTCTTCAATCTTTCCCATCATCAGGGCCTTTTCCAATGAGTCAGTTCTTAGCATCAGGTGGCCAAAGTATTGGAGCTTCTTCAGCTTTGCTTAAGAAGTTGCAAGGTGCTAAGTTGTGTAATCAGAAGGCACAAAGTTTCCTTAGAAGTCTCAGAATCCCAGAACCCTAGAGGCTCAAAATCTACTTAGTGATGCAGATGTGCCCAAATAAAGATAATTGGAAGCATAGTTTAAAGTGCCAGAAAGAAAACATTCATGAATTGCTATTGAACTTGATTTTTTTTCTCCAGACTGAGGGAGCTGGAGCTGACATTTCATTGGGTGGTGACCTTATTCCAATACAGAAAATAAAGTGAGTAATTAAGATAAAAGGGAAGCATCCAAGTGGGGTAATATTGTAGGAAAGCACATGATAACTTTTTTCAATTATAGCAAAATATTAATAGCCACGTGTAAGTCCTACAGAGAAACTGCCTAACAGGGTAAGTGTAGTCACTTGATCCCTGTGAGATAGATAACAATGTCTTAAAGATGGAAAAGTAATTTCAAATAGAAATCTTTGTATTTGTATTCTTTCTGAAGCTGGATATGTACCTACTTGTAAATCCCAGCATTGTAAGCTCTAGCTCTGTTTATGATCCTCACACACCCTGCCCTAATCCAGACACTGTCTGTCTCTCAGACACTTGGAGATCAAAGTGAGAGACGGGTTTGCCAAGCAGAACAGAAAGGGCCAGACAGGGCTAGAAGAAGAATAAAGTGGAGGAGAGAAATGGGAAACAGCTTAAGGAGTGGACTATTCTACCCAAAACTTTAAAAGGCAAAAGTAAGGGTGTAGCTCTTGTAAGTCCCAACAATTGACACGAAATGTTGCTGAAGTCCTGCTCAGAGGATCACTGGCCATTATGTTGCCGTGGCCGTCTGTTTGACAAATGCTTAAGTCATTAGGATGCTACTGTTGTCTTAAGAAAATTGTTGAAAAGTTCACAAAAATGCTTTCATAAAAAAGTTTCCAAGGACCTCACCAACGAGTCCCGCTTTCATCTACATGTGAAAGAATTTGACTAGATTGGGAAATAGTGTGTCAATCCAAATGAGTCTTTTGACAAGAAGAAATGAATCTTATTAGGCATGTGTTTGATACTGTTCAGTTTCTTTTTAAAAAATATTTATTTTGGGCTGCTCTGAGTATCTGTTGCTGCGTGCAGGCTTTCTCTAATTGCAGGGATTGGGGTCTACCCTCTAGTTGCGGTGGGTGGGCTGCTGGCTTCTCTTGCAGAGTACAGATTGTAGGTACACAGGCTTCAGTAATTGCTGCTGGCTCCAGAGCACAGGCTCAGTAGCTGTGGGTTCAGGTTTAGTTGCCTCACAGCATGTGGGATCTTCCCAAGCAGAGATCCAACTGGTGTCCCCTGCGTTGGCAGGCAGATTCTTTAATCGCTGGAACACCAGTGAAGCCCATCTTTTTCAGCCCAACATCCCAATATTAAGCATTTCAATTCTAACACTACTTCAGGAAGCTTAATAATCTTAGGAACTTGAATTCAGTCCTAATGTAGTGTATAAAACTTTAGTAATGCTGATGAAAGTGATGTAAACTTTTGATTTACAAATGAACTGAAAGATGGTAGGCCCCCTAGAGGTGATCTAATCCAATCTTCCCATTTTACTAAGGATGGAATTGAGACCCCAGGAGAGATATGTTTACTTGCTCAGGATCACAAACCTGGTTAAAAAGGAAGAAAGAAGAAACTCTAGCTCACAGACCATGAATATTTTCATATAATATATCAAGTTCTGAGGACTAGTTAAAAAAAAAACTCAACTTACCAAGCACATTCTTTGTCATTTTCACCAAAATATATATGTAAATTCAGTGTGAATTACTAATTGATTAGTCAATCACTGTTTGACAAATGCTTGTCATTAGGACGCTGCATTTTCTTGAGAAAATTGTTGAAAAGTTCACAAAAATGCTTTCATAAAAAAGTTTCAAAAGACCTCACCAACAAGTCCCTCTTTCATCTACATGTGAAATAATTTGGCTAGGTTTAGAAATAGTGTGTCAATCCAAACGAGTCTTTTGACAAGAAGGAAAAAATCTTATTAGGCATGTGTTTGATACGATTCACTTTCTTTTTAAAAAATATTTATTTTTGGCTGCTCTGAGTGTTTGTTGCTGCATGTGGGACTACTTTTAAAGTTCTCAAAATTCCTCTGAGGGGAAAAAAAGTGTATTACTTCTATTTCCAGAGATCCAAGGCTTCCCAGGTGGCTCAGATGGTAAAGAATCTGCCTGCAATGCAGGAGACCCTGGGTCAGGAAGATCCCCTGGAGAAGGGAATGGTTTCCACTCCAGTATTCTTGCCTGGAGAATTCCTTGGACAGAGGGGAGATCAAACCAGTCAATGCTAAAGGAAATCAACCCTGAATATTCATTGGAAGGACTAATGCTGAAGCTCCAATACTTTGACCACCTGATGCAAAGAGCTGACTCATTGGAAAAGACATGATGCTGCAAAAGATTGGGGTCAGCAGGAGAAGGGAGCAACAGAGGATGAGATGGTTGGATGGCATCACTGACTCAATGAACATGAGTTTGAGCCAATTCCAGTTCAGTTCAGTTCAGTCACTCAGTCGTGTCCAACTCTTTGAGACCCCATGAATCGCAGAACGCCAGGCCTCCCTGTCCATCACAAACTCCCAGACTTTACTCAAACCCACTTTCACTTTCATCAAGAGGCTTTTTAGTTCCTCTTCACTTTCTGCCATAAGGGTGGTGTGATCTGCATATCTGAGGTTATTGGTATTTCTCTTGGCAATCTTGATTCCAGCTTGTGCTTCTTACAGTCCAGCGTTTCTCATGATGTACTCTGCATATAAGTTAAATGAGCAGGGTGACAATATACAGCCTTGACGTACTCCTTTTCCTATTTGGAAACAGTCTGCTGTTCCATGTCCAGTTCTAACTGTTGCTTCCTGGTCAGGTGGTCTGGTATGCCCATCTCTTTCAGAATTTTCCACAGTTTATTGTGATCCACACAGTCAAAGGCTTTGGCATAGTCAATAAAGCAGAAATAGATGTTTTTCTGGAACTCTCTTGCTTTTTCGATGATCCACCAGATGTTGGCAATTTGATCTCTGGATCCTCTGCCTTTTCTAAAACCAACTTGAACATCTGGAAGTTCACGGTTCACATATGCTGAAGCCTGGCTTGAAGAATTTTGTGCATTACTTTACTAGCGTGTGAGATGAGTTCAACTGTGTGGTAGTTTGAGCATTCTTTGGGATTGCTTTTCTTAGGGATTGGAATGAAAACTGACCTTTTCCAGTCCTGTGGCCAGTGCTGAGTTTTCCAAATTTGCTGGCATATTGAGTGCAGCACTTTCACGGCATCATCTTTCAGGATTTGAAATAGCTCCACTGGAATTCCATCACCTCCACTAGCTTTGTTCTTAGGGATGCTTTCCAAGGCCCACTTGACTTCACATTCCAGGATATCTGGCTCTAGGTGAGTGATCGCACCATCATGGTTATCTGGGTCATGAAGGATCTTTTTTGTACAGTTCTTCTGTGTATTCTTGGCACCTCTTCTTAATATCTTCTGCTTCTGTTAGGTTCATACTGTTTCTGTCCTATATCGAACCCATCTTTGCGTGAAATGTTCCCTTGGTATCTCTAATTTTCTTGGAGAGATCTCTAGTCTTTCCCATTCTGTTGTTTTCCTCTATTTCTTTGCATTGATCGCTGAGGAAGGCTTTCTTATCTCTCTTGGCTATTCTTTGGAACTCTGCATTCAAATGGGAATATCTTTCCTTTTCTCCTTTGCTTTTAGCTTCTCTTCTTTTCACAGCTATTTGTAAGGCCTCCTCAGATAACCGTTTTGCCTTTTTACATTTCTTTTCCATGGGGAATGGTCTTGATCCGTGTCTCCTGTACAATGTCACTAACCTCTGTCCATAATTCATCAGGCTCTCTGTCTATCAGATCTAGTCCCTTAAATCTATTTCTCATTTCCACTGTATAGTCATAAGGGATTTGATTTAGGTCATACCTGAATGGTCTAGTGGTTATCCCTACTTTCTTCAGTTTAAGCCTGAATTTGGAGCCAACTCCAGGAGATAGTAAAAGTCAGGGAAGCCTGGCGTGCTGCAGTCCATGGGTAAGTCAGACATGACTTAGTGACTGAACAGTTACAGCAGAGATCCAAGTTCATCAGGGTGGTCAGAAACATAAACAAGAAAGACATCTAGATCTCAAAGAATGTATGATAAAATGTCAGATTAATGAGAGAGGAAAGGGTCTCTTGGATGAGGAAAAAAAACCTTATTTACTGTTTAACCTCTAGGTGAAATTTGCCATTCCCTGTAATTATAAAAATTAACAACAAAAAACAGTAGTATGAGCATTTTCAGTGACTGTCACCAATAAAAATTAGATATATTCATACCTAATCACAGTCATTGCAGTTGTTATTGGTATACTGAAAAATCATTGATGCGCGCCAGAATTTTAAATTTATGGACTTTATTAGACCTGCTCTAAATATCGTTATTAAGTATACATTATTATAGCACAAGTTTGGCTTTTTAATATATTTAATATATTTTTATTACTGATTTCCACACAATTATCTTATCCATAATCTTAATTAGATAGAATAATGGTTTCCAAAGATACCCAAGCCCTAATCCCCAGAACCGGTGAACATGTTACCTTACAGGGCAAAAGTGACTTTGCAGATGTGATTGAGTTTAAGGGCCTTGAGGTAGGGGGAGGGTCCTGGGTTTTCTTCGTGGGCTCAGTTTACGCACATGCATTCTTTAAAAGCAGAGAACCTTTCCCAGTTGTGATGAGAAAGGGCGGTGTGAAAGAACTTGATTTGCCTTGCAGACTTTGAAGATGAGAAAAGGGAGCCATGAGCCAAGGAATGTGGGTGGCCTCTAGAAACTGGAAAAGACAAGGGAAGCAGATTCTCCCCTAGATCCTCCACAAAGGGAACTCAGTCCTGTCAACAACTTAATTTTAGCCCAGTGACACTTCTATCAGACTGTGATCTTCAGACCTTTTGGATAATAAACGTGTGCTTTTGTGAGGTGTAAGACACTGAGTTTGTGGTAAGTTGCTATGGCAACAGTAGAAAACTAGTGTATTGTTTATATTATTCATTTAAAATATTATTCTGAAAACTTCACCAAAGATGGGCTTACGCAAATATAGGTTAAAAATCTTGCCGAGTAGTAGTGTCTGTTGCTATAGTTAAAAGGAAAATCTTAGACAGTTAATGCTGACACCAGTCAATGTCTACAGAACCCCAAAGGTGAATCTGTATTATATGTGTTTTTTGATAGTTGTTCAAATTTTCCAATAAAAATTTTTGTAGAAAAATCACAAGTCCAGTTGTTCAAAGTTGGCTTTTTTCTTCACAATTTTCTTTCTCAGCAACTCTCGTTTTTCCCTGGATTCCACCATTTCCGTATCTGGACTCCATTCATATACCAAACTCATCCCTGAGAGCCAGGGGAAGAGTGATCTTAATCCATTTAATCGACATTGTTGCTTTACGAGCTTCCAAATGAACCCAGCAGCTACTAAAATATCATGTTAGGGAAATGTTGTAAAAAAAATACAAACCCAATAAAGAGGATATATATACCAGAATGTGATATATGAGATGTGTTCTCCGTTCCCAGAGGTGATCGGGTCTCTGGTAATTCCTTTGTTGGAATTCTTGGGGTCAATTTCTAACCTTGGCATAAAGGGTTGATGCGAGAATGACTAAAAATTTTCCATTTTTCCTACTGGTTAAGTGTAAATACCTTTTGAGATATCTCGTTAATTAAATTGATAATGATATTTGTTCTAGGGAAATGCCTGACACAATTTTATGGCTGCATACTTATTTGTTGTTTTGGAATTAAAAAAGAAGAGCAATCCCTCTTTATAATTTCAAAAGAGATGCTTCCGTTATGGAAAACCACACCTTGAAAAAACCACCAGGCAGAATTTGTCCATAGCAGTCTGGTTTGTCTGCTGTTGGCTAAGATTTACAAGGTAGGGAGGGACACTGCAGGTTTGATACCTCTTCAGAAGCTAAAATGCCACAAGCTGCAAGGCCACATAAATAAATATAAAGAACAAAGAACAAAAAAATCTTAAAACACACTTATCAACACAACCTCCACATGGCTCTTGTAACAGTCCTTTTAAGTGTGTACATTTGGGTATTTAAGAAAAATCTTAAAAAATTAAAACTGCCAATGCAAATATTATAAACTTATCAATCATTTATCGATTTACTTTTGAAAATATACATAAAATAATCTAATCATTATTTCCCAGGACTCCCTTCTAGGGGTAATGAAGGACAGACATGCTCGTATTGCTGAGATCAAGAAAATACAGTGTATAGTAAAGCATGATATCTGTACCTTGAACAAAATGGAATTCCAAAACTATCATGCTTCCAGCTTTCCACTGTGCAAGGTCTAAGTTCAGAGATACATCTGCTTTCCATACTTTATGAACCCCAATACATTTTCAGGAATTCAAAACTAATATTTCTCGTTATTAGAGACGCACAGTCACTCTGCCTCAGGTGCAGAAAGTTGTATTGCTGCTGCTGCTAAGTCGCTTCAGTCGTGTCCGACTCTGTGCGACCCGGCAGACGGCAGTTCACCAGGCTCCTCCATCCCTGGGATTCTCCAGGCAAGGATGCTGGAGTGCGTTGCCATTTCCTTCTCCAATGCATGCATGCATGCTAAGTCACTTCAGTCATGTCCAACTCTGTGTGACCCCATGGACAGCAGCCCACCAAGCTCCTCTGTCCATGGGATTCTCTAGGCAAGAATACTGGAGTGAGAAAAAAAAAATTAAAAAAAAAAAAGAATACTGGAGTGGGTTGACATGTCCTTCTCCACAGAAAGTTGTATTAAATGACATCTATTATCACATAAGAGATTTTCAGAATGCCTTGAAGGGATTGTTCTAAAATGTAGAAAAAGGAGAGTGATGATAAATGCAGTTGAAAAATCAATAAACTTTTAAGTGGTGCTTCCTAGAGTTTTTACTTACTTTTCCACTGAAACAATTGTATACTCTCACACCTGAAAAATATCTTGCATCTTTAAAAGCAACCATCAACTGAGACTAGCATTTTATTGCTATTTTCATAAAACTAAAAAATTTCTAAAGGCTGTGCAATGTCTGGTTTGTTCAGTCACTAAATCATGTCTGACTCTTTATGACCCCATGGAGTGCAGCACGCCAAACTCCTCTGTCTGGCACCATCTCCAGGAGTTTGCTCAAATTCATATCCATTGAGTCAGTGATGCTATCTTACCACTCATTCTCTGCTGCCCTCTTCTCCTTTTGCTTTCAATCTTTCCCAGATTGAAAGCATCAGGGTTTTTTCTAATGAGTTGGCCCTTTGCATCAGGTGGCCAAAGTATTAAAGCTTCAGCTTCAGGATCAGTCCTTCCAATGAACATTCAGGGCTGATTTCTTTTAGAATTGATGGGTTTGATCTCCTTGCAGTCCAAGGGACCCTCAAGAGTCTTCTTCAGCCCACAATTTAAAAGCATCAATTCTTTGGTGCTCTGCCTTCTTTATGGTCCAATTCTCACATCCATATATGACTGCTGGAAAAACCCTAGTTTTGACTAGATGGACCTTTGTTGGAAAAGTAACATCTCTGCTTTTTAGCATGCTGTCTAGGTTGTTCATAGCTTTTCTTCCAAGGAGTAAGTGTCTTTAATTTCATGGCTGCAGTCACCATCTGCAGTGATTTTGGAGCCCAGGAAAATAAAATCTGTCACTGCTTCCACTTTTTCTCACTTCTGCCATGAAGTGATGGGATCAGATGCCATGATCTTAGTTTTTTGATTGTTGAATTTTAAGCCAGCTTCTTCACTCTTTTCTTTCACCTTCATCAAGAGGCTCTTCAGTTCCTCTTCACTTTCTGCCATTAGAGTGGTATCATCTGCATATCTGAGGTTGCTGCTATTTCTCCTGGCAGTCTTGATTCCAGCTTGTAATTCATCCAGTCTGACATTTCACATGATGTATTCTAAACATTTAAGTTAAATAAACAGGGTAACTATATACAGCCTTATTATACTCCTTTCCTAATTTTGAATCAATCAGTTGTTCTATGTAAGGTTCTAACTTACAGGTTTGAACCGGTCCATTATTCCACGTCTGGTTCTAACTGTTGCTTCTTGACCTGCATACAGGTATCTCAAGAGGCACATAATGTGATCTGGTATTCCCATCTTTTTAAGAATGTTCTACAGTTTGTTGTGATCCACACAGTCACAAGCTTTCGAGCAGCCAGCAGAGCAGAAGTAGATGTTTTTTAGAATTCCCTTGCTTTCTCTATGATCCAGGCATACCATTGTATGGTAAATCATGACAAAAGAGAGAAATACCTGTTGGTGGTGCAAATGGTTTGCACTTGACAGTTCTGATTTTTAAATTAATTTTAATATAATAGAAAATAGCGTACGACCAAAACCAGACAAGGAAGCCATAAGAAAAAAAAATTATAGGCAGAATCACTGATGAATATAGATGCAACACTTCTCAATGAAATGTTAATGAGCTGAATTCAATTTAAAAAGTCATACACCTTGATCAAGTGGGGTTTATTCCAGGGATACATTTTGTTGTTTAAAGGCTATGATAAGCCCCTGGGTGAATTTTTTAAATGTTTCATTTCTTAATTTAAATATATTTTTATTTTGAAAAAATTGAAAAATGCAGAAGAATATATAAATAATAAAGATCATCAGTCATCCCATCACACTGAGAAATTCCCAGGTAGCATCAGCATCCACCTTTCTTAGACCCAGAGGAGGAAGAAGGGTTTGATGTGTTCAGCTCTCAGGCTTCTCACGGCAGGCCAGACTGCAGTCCTCAAAGAGACGGCAGGAGGAGCACCCTGCGACATCAATCCCAGCTTCAGTGGGGACTGTGTGTTTGAAGAAGAAAAGCCCTATCCCCAGGGAATTCTTAGAGTTCTCCCATGCCACCCATGGACCCTTTCTAGGGTCTTTGTATATGGAGAGATGTTAATTCCTGTTGAGTTTTAAGCTACATCTGAATAAAAACAAAGTGTCAAAATCTTCTAAATCTGCTTTTCAATGAGCAGAAAAACACAGCAATGATCAATAGTGGAAGAGATAAACCTAGAATCCTCCTCCTCCCTATTTAATGTATTGCATTGACATCTAGAACTGTAGCATTTTAAGAAAAAGATGTTAAAATAGGAAGGAATATTTAAAGCAGAAGGTGTAATTAGTAAAAGACAGACAATTATGTGTTTGAAAATAGAGTATTGATACATGGATGTTTCTCAAATGTTCTCCTCCAGAAGTCAAAGGAAAATGAATGGATACCTGCTAAGCATTCTGGAGTAGAACAGAAACACGGGACAAGGCTCTGAAATCATGAGGTGTAATTTTTGATTCAATGAAATGTTACAATCTATGTCTTGTAGGCAGATTCTTTGCCATCTGAGCCACCAGGGAAGCCCGAGAATACTGGAGTGGGTAGCCCATCCCTTCTCCAGGGGGTCTTCCCAACCCAGGAATTGAACCGGGGTCTTCTGCATTGCAGATGGATTCTTTACCAGCTGAGCTACCAGGGAAGCCCAAATCTCAAGAAGAAGCACAGGTTAACAGAAGTTGATTTGTGACCTTGTAGAGCTGTTTAGGGAATTATCTCTAAGGAATAAATTAATTTAGAAGGAAAAGAACCTGTCATTTTGAACAGCATTCAGTTAATTAAAATGATATTTTCACCCTTCAAGCCTTGTGAAGTTAAAATGATATTGGAGAATTTCTATTTAAATATGTTTTGAGTGGTAGGTGTTTTGTAATATACGTATATCATGTCAATTCTTTGTACACCTTAAACTTACACAATGTCATATGTCAACTATACCTCACTGTATCTGGGGGACAATCATGAACACAAGTATGAAGGCAGGAAAGCATAGAGCAGCACGTAAGCCGTAGATGGGAGCAGGGAGACACAGGCTGGGGACGTGAGTTGTCAAAATCTTAGCGAAGACCTTAATTTTTAAGACTGAAAATTTGTATTTTATTTCATAAAGATTGGATATGTTTTTACTTTATGTATGTACTCAGTTGCTCAGTCATGTCCAACTTTCTGTGGTCCTTGAACTGTATGTAATTCTCCAAGCTCCTATGACTTTGGGATTCTCCAGGCAAGAGTTCTAGAATGGCTTGCCATTTCCTACTCCAGGGGATCTTCCCAACCCAGGGATTGAACCCTTATCTCTTACATCTCTGGCATTGTCAGGCAGAGGTAAGTGTGCAAAATCTAAAAGTCAACAAATAAAAATAAATGTTCGAAAGATAGCATAAACTGATGGATCTGCCTTTTGAAAGAAACATGCTTTACATTTTTTTAATATCTGCTTTAGATTTTTTAAGAGATATTTTTTAAGATACAAATTCTTATAGATGAAGTTTAAGTATTGTAACCTTACCCATTCTTTTTCTTTTTTTTGAAATAGAGTTGATTTATGATATTACATTAGTTTCAGGTGGTACAACACAGTGATTCAATGTCTTTATAGATTATACTCTATTTAAAGTTATTATAAAATAATGGCTACATTTCCTTGTATTGTATAAATATATCCTTATTGCTTAGCTATTTTACATATAGTAGTTTGTTTATCTTAATCCTATACCCCTATATTGCTGCCCCCCCCAAATCCCAAATACACACACACTGGTAACCCCTAGTTTGTTCTCCATATTTGTGAGTCTGTTTCCCTACCAATTCTATTAGCCAAATATATTACGGGGTTTGTATATAGTATCTGTTAAATGTTTTAAACATTTTAAACCTAGTTTTAGCTTTGAAGTAAGGTCCTTCTACTTATGTTTATTTATTAATAAATAAATCTTATTTATGCTTAGCAAAAAGAAAGGGGAAGACAAGTGTGTCAGAACCAGAGAAAAAGAGAGAAGGAAATACATAAATGACTTGAAAACTCACAAGGATAAAATCTTAATGATGAGGCACTGAGGCTCAGGAGAAACAAAATTGCTTAAGCTAAATGGCAATACATGAATTCATAAACATCCAGTAACGACACCCCTTGAAAATTAACCCAAATACCGGAATGTTGTTCAGTTGCTTCTGACTATTTGCAGCTCCATGGACTGCAGCACACCAGGTTTCCCTGTCTTTCACCGTCTCCTGGAACTTGCTCAGACTCATGTCCATTGAGTCAGTGATGCCATCCAATCATCTCATCCTCTGTCATCCCCTTCTCCTCCTGACTTCAATCTTTTCTAGCATCAGGGTGTTTTCCAATGAGTCAGCTCTTCACATCAGGTAGCTAAAGTATTGGAGTTTCAGCTTCAGCATCATTCCCTCCAATGAATAGTCGGGGTTGATTACCTTTAGGATTGAAAGGTTTGATCTCCTTGCAATCCAAGAAACTTTCAAGAGTCTTTTCCAACACCACAGTTCAAAAGCATCAATTCTTCAGTGCTCAGCTTTCTTTAGAGTCCAACTCTCACATCCATACATGACTACTGGAAAAACCATAGCTTTGACTATACAAACCTTTGTCAGCAAAGTAACGTCTCTGCTTTTTAATATGCTGTTTAGGTTGGTAATAGATTTTCTTCCAAGGAGTAAGTGTCTTTTAATTTCATGGCTGTAGTCACCATCTGCAGTGATTTTGGAGCCCAAGAAAATAAAGTCTGTCACTGTTTCCATTGTTTCCCCTTCTATATGCCATGGAGTGATGGGACCAGATGCCATGATCTTCATTTTTTGAATGTTGAGTTTTAAGCCAGCATTTTCACTCTTTTCTTTCACCTTCATCAAGAGACTCTTTAGTTCCTCTTCACCTCTGCCATAACGGTGCTGTCATCTGAATATCTGAGGTTACTGATATTTCTCCCAGCAATCTTGATTCCAGCTTGTGCTTCATCCAGTCTGGCATTTCGAATGATATACTCTACATAGAAGTTAAATAAGCAGGGTAACAATATGCAGCCTTGATGGACTCCTTTCCCAATTTTGAACCAGTTCGTTATTCCATGTCTGGTTCTAACTGTTGCTTCTTGACCTGCATACAGGTTTCTCAGGAGGCACATAAGGTGGTCTGGTATTCCCATCTCTTTAGGAATTTTCCCCAGTTTGTTGTGATCCACACAGTCAAAGGCTTTTGAGTAGTCAATGAAGCGAAGTAGATGTTTTTCTGGAATTCTCTTGCTTTTTCTGTGATCCAACGGATGTTGGATCATAAAAATTCAGTTTCTTATCTACCTAATTATAAGACCTACAATTAAGCAAATAAGAAACTGAATCTGCTTTATCTTCGGAAGAAAAGACTCCAAGTGAACCCCACTGCATTGACAGTCGTATTGGTAAGATTTCGTGATTCAGTTCCTCAGGTAACCAATTGCCAAGCTCTTAGCAGGAAGAAACTGTCTTGTTAATTGTATTAGCTCCCATCACTAAGATGTCAGTGGCCTTTGGTAAATTTATTAAACTGAAGTGAATACCCAAAGGGTTGGAAAATACAAACTCTGGCTTTGGAGTTTGGTTGACCATCCCCTCCTTCACAAGGAGTATTGTATTATCCTCTCTTGGGTGATACCTGGCTTGTAGAACGGGTTGAGTCAAGTCTTGCTTAATTTTACATTCTAACTGAGGATTATTTTTTCTCTTATTGGCCTTACAGTTTAAAGAGAATTTCTTTATTGTGACTATAATTAAACTCAAGGAACCAGGGGACTTCCCTGGTAGTTCAGTGGTTAAGAATCCACCTTCTAAGGCAGGAGAGGCAGGTTCTATCTCTGGTCAGGGAGCTAAAATCCCAGATGCCATGGGCAGGGCCAAAAAAACAATCAAGGATCCAATTGTTTCCTTGCATGCAGATTCCCAGGAACTGCACTGAATGGCCCAGTACTTTGTCCCAGAGGATGATGTTCAAAGTATGATCCTTATTAACTCTATTCTCCTTCCATTAGATCCTTCCTAAAAGACTACGGGATGTTCTGCCAGCACTTCCAAATTGCTAATGATAACTGAGGGAGAGGAGAAAGGTTAAGAATGCTAGGATCAGGGGATTAACAAAAAATAGAAACTTGAAATAATGTTCTGTATCCGTTACCCCATATCCTTCTGGCTCTGACGTACTCTTCAGTGCACAGGATCTTAACTCTTGGTGGATAAGAATTCTTTGAACCTTTATGGTGCCGTTGAACTACAACCATCAATAGTGAGATCATGGAAAAATGAGTAAGACATTCTTGCGCATTAGAGGTCTCCCAAATGATACATTCAACATTTTAAGTCCCTAAGTGACTGTAACTTTCCATTAATAATGAAGAAAGTTTCCTTGTTTTAAAATTTCTAGGAAATGAGACCTTGAAATACATCCACCTTTAAAAGATCCATTCATTTTTTTATGAACTATCTATTTTTTCTTTCTTTTTCCTCTCTCTTTCTTGTTATTGAGGTACAAAGAGTGGGAGCAGAATCCTGTTCTCTATTTCAAGGCTGTTCCAGGAGGTTACATGTGGTTTGGTGAAGACTATGATACAGATTCAGTAAGTCTGAAGATGTGAAATATATGAATATTATTATTATTGAGATTTTTCTTATTACTTATTACTCTGCTAACTTCCATTTCATCTTTAACTTTCCAATCCAGTCAGTGGTTTTATCCTACTGAAAAAAAAGTCTTAGTCTTTATCAATGTTTTCTTTTAAAATTTCAGATAAACAACAAAGTTGCCCCTTAATTTTAGAAATAAAATAGTAAAATAAAAGTGGAGGGGGTTTGCTCCTTGAAGAGTTCTCTAACACATATTTGGGACATCTGTGTTGCAAGACAAGTTGATTACCTAAATCTTTCAAAAAACAAAATTTTCTTTCTTTCTCTGTCTTGTGATGAGAACTTTTAATATCTACTCTTAGCAGCTGTCAAATATACAGTGCAGTCACCATGATGTACATTGCATCCCCATGGCTTATTTATTTTGTAACTGAAGTTTGTACTTTTTGACCACCTTCACTCATTTCCCCAATCCTCCACAACCTATCCGTAGCCATAGTCTGTTCTTTGTACAGTCATCCCTCTGCATCTGTGGGAAATTGATTCTAGGATTCCCCCCACAAATAGCAAACTCTGTGAATGCCCTAGTTCCTCATATAAAATGGTACAGTATTCACAGCTAACCTTATGCACATGTGTGCGTGCGTGCTAAGTCTCTTTTATTGTGTCTGATTCTGCGACGCTATGGACTGTAGCCTGCCAAGCTCCTCTGTCCATCCTCCTATATATTTAAATCATTTCTATCTCACTTATAATACCTAATGCAATGTAAATGCCATGCACATATTTGTAAATACAATGTAAATGCTCTGTAAGTAGTTGACAACACAGCAAATTTAAGTTTTGCTTTTTGGAGCACTCTGGATATTTTTTCTGAATATTTTCAAACTGTAGTTAGTTGAATCCAAAGGTGGGGAACCCAAATATATAGAGGGCAGATGGCGTCTATGAGTTTGGGGTTTTTGTTTGGTTTTGGGATTTTTGTTTGTTTTTTTCACCTATATACAGGTTCCATATATAATTGAGATACATAATTGTCTTTCTTAGTCTGACTCATTTTACTTAGCATAATGCCCTCAAGGTCTATCCATGTTGTAACAAATTTTCTTAGTTTGAAAAGCAGTTGCAAATTTCTATTATTATTGTAAAAAATTATTAAATAGAAACCTCAATTAAATAGAGTTGGGAGACCAGAAGGGCAAACTCTCACGCCCTGAGAATTAAGCAGAGCCCAACAGGAAGAGGAAGGACTCCTTTACTTTCCTGGCAATGATTCAGCCAATGAAAAGCCATGAACTCTTTATTTACTCTAGTCCTTCCAACTTCCTTTTCCTCTCTATAAAAGAGTTCTCCTTCCCTTGTCCAGTGGGACTTGCACGTGGATTGCCAGGGTTGCATATCCTGAATTGCAAAACACTGCACATCCAGAATAAACTCCCCCCACCTTTTTTTTTTTTTTTTTTTTATTGGCTGGAGAAATAACTGGTAGTCCATTTGTTTCATGTCAACATTATTCAATCTGAAAATTTGCAAGAATTTTCTCAAAAAGGTTAAAGTGTGTGTGTGTGTGTTTTTTTTTTTTAAAGACAATGAAAATCCATACCTTAAAAAGTTCTCATCTGCTCAGGTCTTAAAAGAGTCCCAGCTCAATTGCCTTTTTCCCAAGCAGTTGAGGTGCTTCAGAGTCGCAATGGGAATAAGATTGAAATGAACTGAGAATGTTGATGGTAAAGGAGAACTTTCCAGTTTTACTTTTCTTCAAATTCCCAATGGATGAGGCTGCAGCACAGATGTCTGAGAGACGAAGGGGGTGAGGTTGGCCACTGTGTAGACTGGAAGACTTCTGCAGGGGAACAGAGGGAAAAATCAGAAAGCCAGCCAAATCTATGTTTTCTGTACACTATTCCCCAGAAGGCTTACAAATATAAAACATGTGAAGAAAGTAATTAAGTAGCTATAAATTCCATCATAAAATTTTCCCAGTGGGACTAGGCAATAAGCCCATTAAAAATAAACCACAACAGGCATTCTCAATGATGGAAAACTTTACAAATAACTCACAGGCTGGCAAGAAATTACAGCCAATAAGTGTGTTCTAAGAATAGAATTCTGGAGAAGGGAAACTACCTACAGTAAATGATTTCCAAAGGAAATTCCAATTATTAGAAAAAGGTCAACAAAAGAGGCAAAGATAGCCTGAGTTCTAGCATGCAGACCTCTGTCTCTCTCCATTGGCTTTAGTTAAAAGGAAGATTTAGAGAATTTTTTTTCATTATATGTAGTGTCTGTGCTTTAATATAGTCAGAAGATTTATGTGTTTTCCCCACAGTGTAAATGGATACCTCACTTTTTAAAGAAATAATGCGAATTGCAAGCAATTCTCACTATGATTCTGTCTAGGGAGATTTGTATTTCTATGTCTTGAAGAACCATCTACAGGGTTCACAAATGAAGCTAGATGGAGGCCATAAATTCTACTACTTTAAGAGTCAGACATGTTGATTTGGAGTCAAACAAGACCTTGGCCTTCCCATCAATGATTATCCTTGGCACAGAGCCTGACATTAGCAAAGATAACATAAACTCCTAATCTAATATTCAGTTCATCCTGTTAGTTGCTCAGTCATCTCTGAGTCTGCAACACTATGGACAGTAGCCTGCCAGGCTCCTCTATCCATGGTTTCTCCAGACAAGAATTCTGGATTGGGTAGCCATTCCCTTCTCGAGGAAATCTTCCCAATCCAGGGATCAAACCCAAGTCTCTGGCAATGGAGGCAGATTCTTTGCTATCTGAACCATAGGGAAGCCCCTAATATAATAATTAAGTAACATCAATAACAAACTGGTTAATGATGTTGGCAATTTAATAAGCATTTAAAATAAGTCACTAGATAGTTTAGTCAGTTCAGTTCAGTCATATCCCACTGTTTGCAACCCCATGGCCTGCAGCACACCGGGCTTCCCTGTCCATCACCAACTCCCGGAGCTTGCTCAAACTCAATCCATCAAGTCAGCAATACCATCCAACCATCTCATCCTCTGTTGAACACTTTAAAGGTCAGAAATCCCACAGCTTGTATGTAAAAAAAGAAACTTGATAAAGTTTCCCCAGATTTGATAAGAACCCTATAAATGTATATGATATTATCATTTCAGTTTTGAAGCTGAAAGTTTTCTAAAATATCAACAACTATAATTATTGTCAATTTTAGTCTCTCATAATCATGGAAGCTATGAATTTCTTATCATTCTCACTAAAAGAATAATATTATAACAATTGTTATATATACCCAAAAAAGTAAAAAAGTATTGGAGTCAAGCAGGACCTTGGCCTTTCCATCAATGATTACACTGACATTAGCCTGACATTAGCAAAGATAGCATAAACTCCTAATAAAACTTTCAGTCCATTTACTTAGCGTAATGCCCTCAAAATCTTTCCATGTTATCAGGAGTTAATTAACTGTGTGTCAGCAGTTAATTAATCAAATATCTTTCTGTATTTTCTGGTTTGTGGTGCCAGGTTTTAGAAACTGTAGTTATTATTTTTAAATAATAATAATTAAAAAGCTAATATATACTAATAAATATTTGTTTTAACATCTAATACATTCTTCTCATTAAAGAGCATTCCATGAATTGTATAAGATTAGGGACCCACGAAACTTGGATTTGTTCCCATTTCCAGCCCTTGGTTTTCAAAGCCATTCACCTTTGGATGAAAGCATTGCCTTTGTTACATGGATTTCAAGTTGTTTGATGTTGCTTTTTATGAATGTTTATTTGAAGAAACAGCAGCGTATACTAGACGGAGCTCTAACTGGGAGACAGCAGAGCTGTGTGCCCACCTGGTCCTGCCTCTAGACAGGTGTGTCCAAACTCTCCTCCTCTCGATGGCCCCCCCTTTTTTTTTTTTTTAAAGTTTTCTTTTTTAGCTAAGTTGGGTCTTTGATGCCGCATGCAGGCTTTCTCTAGTTGTGATGGGTGGGGGCTCTTCTCTTGTTGCTCTGCATGGGCTTCTCATTGCAGTGGCTTCTCTTCTTGAGGAGCACAGGCTCATGAATTTCAGTTGCTGCAGATCCCGCTCTCTAGAGCACAGGCTCAGTAGTTGTGGGTGCTCAGGCATTGTTGTTCCGTTAGATGTGGGATCTTCCTGGACCAGAAATCGAACCTGTGTCGTCTGCATTACAAGCCGGAGTGTTATCTACAGGACCACCAGGGAAGCCCTCAAGTACTTCTTTATGCTAGTGACGGTGGCTTAGTCACCGTGGTGGTGTAGTCGCTCAGTCATGTCTGACTCTTGTGACCCCATGAGCTGTAGCCAGCCAGGATCTTCTATCCGTGGGATTCTCCTGGCAAGAATACTGCAGCGGGTTGCCATGCCCTCCTGCAGGGGATCTTCCCAACCCAGGGACTGAACCCACATCTCTTGCATTGGCAGGCAGGTTCTTGACCACCTGAGAAGCCCTGATGCTGGTGGTACCTTCCACTAAGTGTCCCCAGTGATCTTTCTGTGGTTCTGGGATTCTCTGACAAGTGAATGCAAAATATTCTCTCTCTCCACTTTATTTATTTTTTTCTTCCTTATTTGGCCATTCCAGATGGCTTGTGGGATTTTAGTTCCCTGACTAGGTATTGAATCTGAAACCTTGGCGTTGAAAGCAGAGTTCTAACCACTGGAGGACCACAGATTTCTCTCCACTTTATTCTTAACTTTAGTTTAACTAGTAGAAAAGGAATGGTTTGTAAACAGTGGAAACCAAATACTATAATCAATGACTCCCTGTCTTACTGCTTAGGTAGATAAATAGATACATATATACATAGATACATTCTTGTTGTTTATTTTACTGCATCTTGATCTTTGCTTTGGCCTCAGCAATCTGCTTTTTTTTTCTTTATCTCATATAACTAATTGCCTAATTGATATACATTGATACAGATATGTATATAAAGCATTCATATAAAGCTAAAATCAGATGGAAAATCTAGAAAAGTCAAGTACCACACTGGTAGAGAATCCACCTGACAATGCAGGAGATGTGGGTTCGATCCCTGGGTCAGGAAGACCATCTGGAGTAGGAAATGTCAACCCACTCCCATATGCTTGCCTGGAAAATTCCATGAACAGAGGAACCTGGGGTGCTATAGTTCATGGGGTCGCAAAGAGTTGAACACGGCTGAGTGACTGACAGTCTGATGCACAATTTTAAATCCCAAGGCCAGAAGGTTAAATCCTCCAGACCTGAGGCTGGAGGCCTGGCAGGTGGCCACAGCAATGAGAGACAGTGAAGGGGGCAGCTGCAAGAGCAGCAAGATCACACACCAGGCGATGTCAAAGAACCACCTAGGTCCGTGGTTCTCAACACCAGCTGATATGAGAATCACACGGAAAGCTTGAAAACTGATAGAGTCCCAGCCCCTCCCCATATTATCATTTAAGTTTACCAGGTGAGAACCCCTGGCCCATATTATGCTTTCTGGGGCAGCCCGGAAGTTGGATGCTTATAAGCCCCCTTTTAAACAAAGACTAGCTTCAGAACTGGATTCATTCAGTAAAAGAATCCAGTTAAATATAGATCTCCCCGGAGGAAAACTATTTTAAGCTGTCATTAGTCACCTACACGTTAGTACAATCCTGTCCAATAAATGGAACTTTCTGTGAGGACAGAAATGTTCTATATATAATGTGCTGTTCTGCTCTGGACTAGTAGCTACATGTGGCTGTTGAGCCCTTGAAATGGGGCTAGAAAAGCTGAGCAACTGAATTTTTAATGTTATTTTAACTAATTTCAATAGCAACGTGTGATCAATGGCTCCTCTATTAACAGGTCAGTACAGTAGTAATATGAATGACTGATGAATGAAAGGTTAGATGATAAAAGTAAGGAGTACCCGGGGAAGGAGGAGAGACAGCCCTGAAGATGTAAGTTCAGCTCAGTTCAGCCACTTAGTCGTGTCCGACTCTTAGCAACCCCATGAACCGCAGCACGCCAGGCCTCCCTGTCCATCACCAACTCCCGGAGTTTACTCAAACTCATGCCCATTGAGTTGGTGATGCCATCCAGCCATCTCATCCTCTGTTGTCCTCTTCTCCTCCTGCCCTCAATCTTTCCCAGCATCAGGGTCTTTTCAAATGAGTCAACTCCGTATCAGGTGGCCAAAGTATTGGAGTTTCAGCTTCAATATCAGTCCTTCCAATGAACACCCAGGACTGATCTCCTTTAGGATGGACTCGTTGGATCTCCTTGAAGTCCAAGGGACTCTCAAGAGTCTTCTCCAACACCACAGTTCAAAAGCATCTATTCTTTGGCTCTCGGCTTTCTTTATAGTCCAACTCTCACATCCATACATGACTACTGGAAAAACCATAGCCTTGACTAGACGGACCTTTGTTGACAAAGTAATGTCTCTGCTTTTTAATATGCTGTCTAGGTTGGTCATAACTTTCCTTCCAAGGAGTAAGCATCTTTTAATTTCATGGCTGCAGTCACCATCTGCAGTGATTTTGGAGCCCAGAAAAATAAAGTCAGCCACTGTTTCCACTGTTTCCCCATCTATCTGCTATGAAGTGATGGGACTGGATGCCATGATCTTAGTTTTCTGAATATTGAGTATTAAGCCAAGTTTTTCACTCTCCTCTTTCACTTTCATCAAGAGGCTCTTTAGTTCTTATTCACTTTCTGCCATAAGGGTGGTGTCATCTGCATATCTGAGTTATTGATATTTCTCCTGGCATTCTTGATTCCAGCTTGTGTTCCTCCAGCCCAGTGTTTCTCATGATGTACTCTGCATATAGGTTAAATAAGCAGAGTGACAACATATAGCCTTGACATACTCCTTTTCCTATTTGGAACCAGTTCGTTGTTCCATGTCCATTTCTAACTGTTGCTTCCTGACCTGCATACAGGTTTCTCAAGAGGCAGGTCAGGTGGTCTGGTAAAGACAGGACAAAATGCAGTTAGGGATTACCTTGAAAGCTCATTCCCTCTGAAGAGTAGGAGTGAAAGTATTAGCTGCTTAGTTGCGTCCAGCTCTTTGAGACCTCGTGGACCGTAGTATGCCAGGCTCCTGGCATGGAGGGGTCATGCCAAAATGCAACTTTGGAATGCCTGTCGTTCTTTGTGTCACTGTCAGATAACGTTGAAGAGCAATTTCTCGGGAGGTGACTCTGGATATCATCTGTCCTGCTTCTCATCTATAGCCTGGTGTCTGTAGAATTAGATAAAGCTCAGAGAAGTTCTTGTATCTCTTATTACTTACTAAAGAGCAGTGGAAAGAGTCCAACAGCTGGAGTCAGGAGACCTGGCTTTGCATCTTGGCCCTGTATCTAAAGCTAAAAAAATGTCATCTCTGAGTCACCGGTTTCCATTTGTGTGTATGTGTGCTTGTTTTTTGTTCATTCATAAAGCGCAAGTGGTAATTTACAAGGAAATACAACCTACTTGGCATCATTTGACATATCTGATGGAGTAAGATCAAGTAAACCACAATAAATACAAGCCCCCTGGGCCCTAAAACGGCCATTAAAATATAGATTATTCCTGTGGATATGCAGGGAATTGTGGAGGACGTGAGGAACCCCACACCACCCTCCAAGCTGCGGAGAGAACTACAAGAAGGCCATCTCTCCCCATGTGTAACCCTGTGGGGGTTGGTGGAGGACTGCCTTGGAGGAGTGTTGAAGGGAGGCACCTTCCCTTCTATTAACCTTGAAAACTGTTCTTTGCCCCCAGTTGTTAACTTACTCCAGAATGGGAGTGGCAGGGGCGGTGACCACATCAGTCTCTGAACAGTAATATTTTTTTAAGTTAACATGCATTGAAAATGAGTTCATCTAGTTAAATATTCCTTAAATAACTAGTTAGCCACATTTAGGTCTTACATCAATCCTCAAATCAGTCTTATATTTTTAATGATACATACTATGGGTCAACTGTTTGAAAAACAGACAAGTAAGCATCTTTCTGTTTTGTTCTGAGAATGGTCCCAGAGAGTCTTGGCATACATTTTGACAGGAGAGCGAAAGAGTTTAAGGAAAAACAAAAAGATAGAAAATAGAGGGAAAGGTGAAAGCAACAACAAGATGAATAAAGTGACAATGTGACCATTTGTAACAGCAAAGAATGTATCTGGCTACCCTTCACAACACACAATAGAGCTGGTAAGAAAACTTCTTGCACTGTGGCTTCACCTCTGGGTGTTGCTCTTTTAGTGGCTAAGCCCTGTCCAACTCTTCTGTGACCCCATGGACCATAGCCCATAAGTGACCTCTGGTAGTATACTTCACAAGTTGATGAGTAAATTTAATATAACTAAAAGCAAAATTTTTAGGATCAAGAAAACCAAAAATTCTCTACTAAAAATTAATGAACCTCTGATAACAGTGATCAATGTGAAAGACTGGAAGACTAACTGTAATAGAGACTTTTTAAATAGTTTTTTTTAATTAAAGAAAATTGCATGAATAACTTGATGTTTGGTAAATTTGAACATAGATGAAATGAACAATTTCTTGGAAAAATGCAACATTAGTATTGAGAAGTTCAAATTTAAAGGTAAAAAAAAAAAGAGAGAGTTCCTAAAAAACACCAGGCCACAGTGTTTTACTTGGCAAATTATGTGTAATCTTCTAGCAAAGTCCTATATCTATCTGAAAAATATTGTTTCAGAGGATAAAAGTACGGCAAAATTCCCCAAGGAATTAAGAGTGGAATGGGAAATGGGTGGGAGAAGTGAAACATTCCAGAGTTCTCAGGGGGGTAGGATGTAGAGTGAAAGGAAAAGGATAATGAAAGTTTTCTAATATTCTTCTGATTATTTTTCTGATATTAAGATGGCAGAGAAGCAGGGGGAAAACCAAGCATTGTGAAGGGTATACTGAAATTCACTGGGCACATGTTTGTGTTGTTCGTGACATCACATGGACAGACAAAGGAAAGCTGACCATTGATAAAATGTAAAAACAGAAGAAATTCCACAACAAGATAGTGAACAATGGAATGAATAAAAATTTGATCAAACTGTAAAAATAACAAGCAAGAATGAGATTAAGACTCTAAAGTAGGTAATACATTTAGAGTATGATGGAAGGAATAAACAGAAGTAAATGGAGTTGGAATGTCAGGTTATATTCTACAAGGTTTCCAAAAAGCTGGGAAACATAGGATAAACTTCTTGTTAAGCAGTATGTTGATTCTAATTTAAAAATTATCTTCAATATTCTTTAAAACAAAAATGCTTCAGACATGTTTTCAAGTGAGGTACGTCTAGATTTTGAGCATTAAGTTCAATACTGAATACTTCATAGACTGTCCAAAAAGTGTGGGAACACAAGAAAAACTGTGTGCTTATTTTACTTTTTCCAGACTAACTGTTGAGATGCAGACTTCCCTGACAGTCCAGTGGCTAAGACTCCACGCTGGCAATCCAGGGGGCCTGAGTTTGCTCTCTGGCCAGGAAACTAGATCCCACATGCCTCTACTAAGAGTTTGCATGCTGCAACTGAAGATTCCTCCTGCTGCAACCAAGACCTGGTGCAGCTAAATAAATAAATATTTTTAAAAATTGAGATGTAGGAGTGAAGTATA
Source organism: Dama dama (assembly GCF_033118175.1). Taxonomy (NCBI): domain Eukaryota; kingdom Metazoa; phylum Chordata; class Mammalia; order Artiodactyla; family Cervidae; genus Dama; species Dama dama. The sequence continues at coordinate 34,254,521 of NC_083706.1, forward strand.
AACTGAGAATAGATTTGTAGAAAAGTCCAGAAAAATCCATATAAAACATAAAAGTAGAGAAAACCTTTATCAATATTGAAAATTCCAAATTGTGTAACAATTTCAAAACCAAAAGTTTTTGGATGGCAAAAATGTTACAAATAAAATCAGGAGGTAACAACAATAATGTGAAAATGTTTGTAATGTAGATGTCATCTACCTCAATGTCTACTAACCCAGGGAAATATAAGTACAAACATGTAAGGACATATAAATGAAATAGGCAAAATGTTAACACCCACTAGTAGGGGAGTAGATGAAGAAATTATAGAACTCTTTTTCGGTGTATGAACACTTGCTCTTATTCATGAATCCTTGTTAGTAAAATATTATTCAATCATTAAAAATTATTGCAGTATTAGTTTACTTAGAGATACACCCATAAGTAATGTGAAATAAAAAAAATAAGATACATAAATATATTTAATGTTATATCATTTTTGTGAAATAATGATTTTTCAAAATCCTTCTACCTGTGTATTTATATTATGTACATAAATGAAAGAAAGTTCAGTTTCTCAGCTCCTCCTTCTAGTCCTATATTCCAGTATAAATGGGAACTTGATGAATTATAGACCAGAAGGCCATTACAGTAGGCATTACAGATAAGTACGGAAACAAGGGACATTTAATAAATGATTCTGGGATAATTCATTATGGAAGAAAAAGATACAATTAGATCTGTAATGCACATTAATCATTAATAGAAATTCTGGAAAATTTTGAGAAAAAAATTTTTGAATGAACATGGGAAAATTGTTATGATATTGGGGGAAAGATTTCTTTGAAGAAAACAACCAAAAAGCACAATCCATAAAGGAAAAATATTAATAAAAATGGCTATTCTTAATCTGACACTTCTATACATCAAGAGATAATTAAGAGTAGAGGAAAGCAGACCTCCACATTGGAGAGGAAATACTTGAAATTTTATATATCTATCAAATACAAGAAGGCAATTAAATATTAATACAAAAAGACAACCCAAAAAACATGTAAAAGATTTTTATTACTAAAGGCAATGCTGCTTTTCTGGTGTCTCTAAAAATAAACCTCCAAATTTCACTGGATTAACACAAAAGTTCATTTTCCATTCATGTAATTGTCCAAAGGAAGTATCCCTGGTTAACGGCCAGCTTTCTTCCACGTGGTCCTCAGGGACTCAGACTCCTTCCATCCTGCGTGCTCTCCATGTCCTAGGGCTTCCTAGGTCTCCGCGAACAGAAGGGGAAAAGGAGTAGAAAAGTCACACTCGCTTCTTTTTATTTATTTGTGGCTGTTCGGGACCTTCCTTCCTCGCAGTCTGTGGGCTTCTCACTGCGGTGGCGCCTCTCATTGCCGAGCACAGGCTCTGGTTGTTCCAGCTTCAGGAGCTGCAGCTCGTGGGCGCAGTAGATGTGGCCCCTGGGCTTAGCTGCTCTGAGGCACCCGGGATCTTCCTGGACCAGGATCAAATCCACGTCCCCTGCATTGGCAGGATTCATGTCCACCATACTTCCAGGGAATCCCAGCACACTCACTTCTTATCCACTTTGATCCGGGTATAACACATCACTTCTGCTCCTATTCCACTGGTAAAGGCAAGTCATCTGGTCTAATCGAGATGCCAGGGGTACCAGGAAATATCATTTCTGGTTGATAACATCTATGGGCAACATGTCCATAGAGGAGCATGAATCTTTGGCAGTGCTTTTGGCCACAGGTTATGAACTGGCTAGTGACAGAAGAAAATGGAAAGGACTAGAAGCAGAAGAAAGAAGCTTATTAACCTTAGCATTCATTAAGAAATTATCAAATAAACAGCAATGAGATTACACTGACTTTTACGCTAAATATGTTTTTTTAAAAAAAATAAAAAGATCTGAGAATATGAAGTTAGCAAGGTTGTGGAGAACCATTTTTAAACCTGTGGTTGACAGCTTAAATTGATAGAACCACTTTGGAAAGTAATTTAACTATGAGGCAAAAATGAAGATTGCATTTCCTATGGCACAGTAATTCATCTAAATGACTCTCACATTTGCAAAAGAGGAAGTTAAAGGATATTTATTTGAAGCACAGTTTATAAAGTCTAAAATGTGGGAAAACTTGGTAGGAAAATGACTATATAGGAATTGTGTTTTCTTCATTCAATATACTTTTTTGCTGCATTAAATTAAATAAATGTCTATGCAGATCGACATGGACAAACAAATATAAAGTTGAGAAACAGATCCAGTTGCAAAACAGTATGTTGGGCATGTCAACATTTAGTCAGCATTTTTAAATATAAATAACAATAGTACATACTGCTTGTGGAGACATACAAATGCACAACACATATAAAAACATGACATAGACATAAAACTCCCAAATTTAGGGAAAAAAAAAAAAACTCCCAAATTTAAGATTGTGGTTACTTCAGGCAAGTAGGAAAATGAATGGGGGAAATTTTTAGTTTACAGATCTGAAACAAGTATGGCAAAATATTAATGTTTACTGACAGTGTTGGGTACACGTATATTATATTAGTTTCTGTGCTTTTCTCTATGTTTCAAACTGAAATTTAAAAATTTTCAAAACTGGAAATGTACTTTTTGTTAATAAAATAAAAGTTTTGTCATCAGTCTTGGGGGCAGAATTTTGGAAAGAGTTGGTAAGCAAAATTCTTGCTGTCCAAAATTAAATTACAAAATATGAGACATCTTTAGACACTTTTACAGGTAACTGAAGAAAACATTATTTTCTAATGGAAAGTATTCCATATTCATTATTTTTAAATATAATACTCTGCTACCGTATATGTGTGTGTGTGTGTTCAGTTGTGTCCAACTCTTTGTGACCCCTTGGACTGGTCCTTCTGTCCATGGAATTTCCCAGGCAAGAATACTGGAGTGGGTTGCCATTTCTCACTTCAGGGGATCTTCCTGACCCAGGGATTGGACCTTAGTTTCTCGTGTCTCTTGCATTGGCAGGTGAATTCTCATACTTAAAGGTTTATGTTCAATAATCTCTGATTATTGCCACAGAAAATATTGAGGACAAAAATTTGTTCTTGAAAGTATAGGACCATGAGTAAAAATAAATGAAATAACTAATACCATGTATAGCAAGATATCTATACTTACATTTTAATCTCTAAATATGTTTGACAAAATCTCTATAGTTTTGGCAAAAATATGAGGTAACAGTTTTTATTCTTACAACTAAATATTCACAAAGCTAACTGGAGGATTCAAGCAACAATTAAGAGATGGTGAAACTTTCCTTGGAATTCAGGTTTATCTTGTTTGTATTCTTACTAATAAACACTAAGCTGAATACTCTTACTTTCCTTATTCCTAATGTAGAAGAGGATTAAATGAGAAAATCATTGAAAAAGCGCATGACAGAAATTTTAAACTTAGAAAAACAATTTGATCAATAAAATATGAACGAGCAGTCAGAAAATTGTCTAGAAAAAGTTGAAAATATCAGTGTAAGTGTGACATCATGCCAGAAATTGTCATATTCAAAGAAAGACCACCTTCAGGAACTCCCTGGTGGTCCAGTGGTTAGGACTTGGCACGAGTCCCGAAGCACAGTTAAAAATTTTAAAACAGAACAAAAAATAACCTCCTTCAGAGTCTGGCTAAATAGTAATGTGGTAGACTTTGCAAAATTGCAAATTTAAAAATTTCTTTGTTACAAGACTTCTTGGAGACTTTGTTTATCTGTTTAATTATTTTTCAAGAGAGGAATTTGTGTGATCCTCCATGTTATTCAGTCTCCATTTTACTCTAACTCAATAAATGTTCCCAGTAACACACACTGAGGGCTGCAGTTCTTGAAACCTACGTCTTTCAATGTCCTGTCTTATCTTTCATTCAGGACACATTTGTTTACTGGATTCCTGCTCTGGACCTTGTACTATGTTGGAGGCGAGGAACCTCATGAAGTTCAAAGGCCAGTTGGAAAAGCTCATACTCAACAAATCGTGATAAATAGACTCAATTTGAGGTTTACTCTGGGTTAGAAAGATACTGTAGGATAGGGAAGAGTAAGCTTTTGCATTAGGAGTACAGGAGAATAAAAATTCCAGCTACTCAGAAAAGTAAAATTCAGGACTCTCCCACATCACAGTGAGAAGTAGCCAGTTCATCTTTAGTATCCACAAGGACACGGAAACCCCAGGGGGAAGGAACATCGATTTCTTTCATTTGCAGCAATATATTGAAAAGATCTAGCATATGAAAGAAAAAATGAAAATGTTAACCCCTCAGTCATGTCCAAATCTTTGTGACCCCATGGACTGTAGCCCGCCAGACTCCTCTGTCCATGGGATTCTCCAGGCAAGAATCCTGGAGTGGGTAGCCATTCCCTTCTCTAGGAGATCTTCCTGACCCAGGCAAGCAGAGGGTGAAGGAAGCAGGACTGGGGAAGCACAGTTCTGAGATTTCAGCCAAGCCAGTGGAGAGTCCTTGAGACAAAGTTATTCATTCCAGGAGACTAAAGTCAGGTAGGAATGGCTGGCTCTCCTACCAGTGTTGTGTTCGGCCATTGGCCGGGAGGGGGAACAGTGGCCTTAAGAGAAACAGCAGATATATACAGTAGGAGATTAGCAGTTGCAGCTGTCTCTGCAAAGCATCTGATTGGTGTTTTGTGTTTTTTTTAATTTATTTTTAATTGGAGAATAATTGCTTTACAGGGTTGTGTTGATTTCTGCCATACATCAACACGAATCAGCCATAGATATACTCAGAGTGGTGTGTTTTTATCGTGACTACCATAGGGAAGGAATTTGGAAGTGCCCCTTTAGTGTTTCTCTTCCTGCCCTGGTAACAGTTGGGCATTTTCTAGTGCTCTCTGAGAACAAGGCTCTGTTCTTAGTCCCTATTGTGCTTCCCAGGCTTCTTCTTATCTGGGCACACACAGACGATGCTAATGTATTGACAACACACTGTAGTAACTAGAGGTCCAGGGGCTCCAGCCATACAGAGCGTGGATGGAATCAGTATCTTAAACTTTCTTTTTTTTTTTTTTTTCCATTCATTTTTATTAGTTGGAGGCTAATTACTTTACAATATTGTAGTGGTTTTTGTCATACATTGACATGAATCAGCCATGGATTTTCTTAAACTTTCTTAACCCATTTGAAGTATGGTATAGGGAAGTTGTGATCTAATCCACTGCTAATTAATTAACTTTTAGCTGCTCTAGGTCTTTGTTGCTGCACATAGGCTTTCTCTAGTTGCGGCAAGCGAGGGTTAAACTTATTGCAGTGGCTTCTCTTGTTAGGAAGCACCAGTTCCAGGTGTGGGGGTGCAGTAGTTGTAGCACACAGGCTTAGTTGCCCTGTGGCATGTGGGATCTTCCTGACCAGGGATCACACCCATGTCCCCTGCATTGGCAGGCAGATTCTCAACAACTGGACTGCCAAGGATGTCCCCTATTATTATGTTAGAGATGGAGGGTTGCTGCATGGTGATTCTCAGTCCTGCCTGTACGTCTACAAAGTATAACTCCCCTTACCTCTCATGTGGTTGCACAGTGACCTAAATTCTATAGGAAAATCAGGACACATGTTTTATTCTTTTCCTTTATTCACCTGTTCTCAAAATGATCAGTTCCGTAGTATCCTCAACCTTTTCTTCTGCAACCAGGCCACCAAAACATAAAAGCTCTCAGCTATATGTGATGATCCAATATGTGTCAAACATCTCTAAATAATGTTTTCTAAAAAAGACACACCTCCCTCCTAAATGCCAAGGCACAGGAATAACTCAGTCCTTAATCAGGAAAGTGTGTTGGGTGACATTTTTAACCAGCCACATTGTTGTTTTCTAAGTATTTTTGGTAAGCCTGAGTGGATGTGTATGCAATTTCACTCAATTAAGAGATTTTTCATTTATAAATTGCAAAGTTCAAGCCCCAAAGATGCCTTTCTTGGGTGGGAACTGGGAGCCAGACATCCAGGGCCTCCATGTGATATACAGAGATTTGCGGAAGCGAGAAGATAGCCACCAGATGTGAAGAGAATCAGCCCAATGTAGGCGGAAACTAGACCAAAGGTCTGCCTGCAGTTCTTGCTCTGAGAAGCCAGAGATTTTGAATCTCCTTTAAAAAGTTTCTGAGTGCCTTATGTTGACTTTAACAGGCGTATCCTTCCTCAGCTCTTTCGTTGGCAGGATGAAACCCATAATGCACACACTGGATAGATCTTTTATTGGCTGCCCTTGTGTTCCTAACAGGTTCCTAGGGGCCATGAGAAAATGAGAAGAGGAAGGCATGGATCATGCCTTAGGGTTTTACAATGCATTTGAGTAGAACCAAATGACTCTTCTTTATGGTCAGGCTTGCAAGATTCCTTGTTCAAGAACAAAGAACTGATAGTGCTTAATATGTAAAGCCCAATATATGTAGACCCTTGAATGAAATGTGGCTGAGTCAGCAGGAGGAGGATATTTGAATATAAATTTGAGACATCTGGACTTTTTTGGTCTCAGGTAGTCTTTAACTTTCTATGTCATCTAAGCCAATCACTGTCTTTATTCTGGCCTTTGATTTTTTTGCTAGTAAATCCTGAATTAGATACTCCTTAAGTCTCTCAGTAGTATGTTTCTAAAATACTCGGTGGAAGTTATATAATCTAAGGCAACAAAATTATATGCAGGAACTTCTGTTCACTATGTCCACTGGTACGAAAGACTGAGGGAAAACAAGTCATTGACCCTGCAGGCAAGGGCCACTTCCCACTGGGAGAACCACAGAGTTCTGTTGTGCATCCAACATAGAGCTATTTCTATGCAATAAAGTGAATTACATGCTCTAGCAAAGATCCGAGAAAGGTAAGATAGGAGTATCCTGATATATTCATTGATTTTAAATATTTTACTTTCTAAGACATCGAAAAAAGTTCAAAAGATCTCTCACACAAGATTGATAAATGTTCCATATTATCACATAGTTTCCCATTCTTCTTAGAATTTGCCATGCTAGACAGGTAGATTTCATGATTCTTACTTATTTCTGCAGCAGTAGTTTCTTAATGGTAGTACCTCTGCCTATAAATATACGTGTCTTTCCCCTTTATTCACATTGATCCCATTCCCACCTTCCTGCAAGGCCAACCTTGTCTTTTTTCTCTGTGATACTTTCCCCAATCCCTGCATCATTTTGCATCTGCATCACTCATTTTGTTAGCTACTCATCCTTTTTGTTGTTGTTGTTTAGTCACTAAGTCATGTCCGACCCTTTGTGACCCTATGGACTGTAGCCCGCCAGGTTCCTCTTTCCATGGGATTTATTTCCCAGGCAAGAATACTGGAGTGGGTTTTCATTCCCTTCTCCAGGGGATTTTCCATACCCAGGGATCAAACCCACATCTGTATTGGCAGGCAGATTCTTTACCACTGAACCACCCAGGTAGCCCATTCATCCTTTACTTTGTAATATTATTGCAACTATTGCATTGGGAGTCAGGGGCTTGTTTTAATAATAAGATGGTAAAATTTAACCAAGATTAGGGAATGCCTATTATGCACAAGACACAGGGCTAAAGACTTCAGACTGAAGGGTAGAGTAAGAGCTCCAAACTTCAAGGAATGTACAGTGGAATTGGATCAGCAGAGTATAAAGAAGACTTTGGGAACAAATTAGCACTTGATGTTACCTTTCCTCATCCAGAAATAATGAGGGAAGCTGGACTGGACTACAGGAAGGGCTTTTAGGTCAGAAGGGTAATCAAAGAAAAAAGCACAGATGTAAATCATATCTTTCACTTCTTTTCAACTTTCCACTGAATGCAATAAAAGTGCTAAATACATTCATGGGAATTCAAGCACGAAGAATTGAATTTCACAGAAAGAAAGAAGGAAGTGGGGAAAGAACTCTATTTGAGGAATCAGACCTCAATATTGTTTCAGGCTTTCTTTCTTTCTTTCTTTCTTTTTTTTAAAGCAAATCAAGCTGGAATATGTACCCAACTATTTGAGCTCAGAATGTTCTTGGAACAGAGCTTGCAGTGGTCAAGGAGTTGGTCCTTTACCTGTCATTTATGTCCTCAGAAAACTACGGAGCTTTCTGAGCTTCATGAGCTTCTTGTATAACTTCCCAATACATCTCTGATGAGAGGCTATATCTTCAGTATATGTCTTCATTTCATTTAGTTAAGAGCTTAAAAGGTTGAGGAAGTCAGAGATCTGACCCTTTAACTCAGCAGTGAACACAAGATAACCAATCACAGCAAAACAAAAATGTTAATGGGGGTCATGGGTTTCATGTCTTTGTATCCAGGTAATACTATACTTAGATGATGATCTATACCAAGATTGCCTTTCTCTTTTTTAAAAGCATTACATTACTTTCGTTAATTCATTCATTTCACTGATTTACAAATTTCGCTCAATGACATTTTATGCTTTCCTCTGTGCTAAACCACTAAAACCTCTGTTCCAAGGGGACATTAAATTAACTTTAAGCTCACTGTTCAATGGGGTCCTTACGAGTTTTTAACTTTTAAACGTGCACATAGTCTTTTCCACAAGCAGCTTTTCAGTTTGCTCTGGTTTCCATTGTGACCACCTCATTGTACACTGACCACCCACCAGTTCCTTGTTTTTCATGCATAACAAAATTTAAAACCAAGTTTTAGCCAACATTTCTAGTAGAAACTCCTACCACAAGCAAGGGAAATTAGGCACTCTATTGATGTGTTAATTGACCATTAAGCATAAGCAGTTAAATGCCTGCAGAGAAACAAGTGATGAAACAAAGTTCAGATGGCCAAAGAATAAAGTTTCCTGTAAACAAAATTAAACAAAACTCTAAGATACCCAGGAGAAACCATATTTAGGGAAGTTTCAGGGGGCATATTTTTATTAGCCTCAAGTATACAGAGAGTATGCACATTTCTAGTGGAATTCTGGGCACTTATCACAATATTCCCCTTATTCAACCAGGGGGATGTTTTAAAAAGGAATTTAATAATGACTTGGAACTGAACAACTGCTTCCTAGAAGCCAATTTAATATTCAGGTCTCTCAACTGTTCAGATATCAAGTATCCATGATTTGCATTTCTACACACCTGAAAGGTACATAAAGGATATATTTTCTTTGACCAAATGTTTTCTCCAGGTAAAATCCAAGGAATGCCCTTTCTGGTCTTTTTTTTTTTCCCCACGTCTTTTTATCAGTTTGGGGGTTCTTGGTTGTTGTCGCTGTTCAGTCGCTAAGTCGTGTCCAACTCTTTGCGAACCCATGGACTGCAGCACACCAGGCTTCCCTGTCCTTCACGGTCTCCTGGAATTTGCTCAGATTCATGTCCATTGAGTCAGTGATGCTATCTAACCATCTCATCCTCTGCCATCCCCTTCTCCTTTTGCCTTCAGTCTTTCCCACCATCTGTTCTTGGCATGTTGTACAATAATAAGGGGCTGCAGACTTCCCTGGTGGTCTAGTGGTTAAGAATCCTCCTGCCAATGCAGGGGACACTGGTTCAATCCCTGGTCAGGGAAGATCTCACATACCTCCACCTGTGTGCCCCTACTACTGAAGGCCCCAGCCCACAAGCCTTAGAGCCTGTGCTTGCAACTAGAGAAACCCCCTTGCACTGAAGGGGGTTTGCAATGAAGCAATGAAGACCCAGTGCAGCCAAAAATAAATAAATCAATACAATAATAATGAAAGACTAAACTTTTAAATAATAACACTAATAAAGTGCTGCTTTCCTTTGAAGATGTCTCCCAAAAGTCACATGCCAGTTGCCACTCTGATATCCCACTGATTCTCGGAATAGGAATGTAGCCACAGATCACAGGCCACTTCAAATCGATAGACAGAGCTGATTTCCTGGCTGCTGGAAAAGGTCTTCTGAAAGTTACCTTTGCTAATATTGGAAATTCCCTAAATTCTACCATTTGATGTTTACTAATTTCATTGCCTACATGCTAAACTACTTCTTGCCCAGAACAAAGGTATCTGCAAGGCTCCTAGTTCTGACACTTATTTAAACCTGGGAGGGCTGAACAGAACAGAAAGACCACAGGGAGTTTGACCCTTTGGGGCTGGGGTGATGATATAAAAGAAAGAAGAGACAGACAGGGGAGCTTTGTGGGAGATTAGGCATGATGATTCACATTTTTAAGTGCCAATTTACTGTCACTTCCTCCCTGAAGTCCTTCCCATGTATGTGATCAGAAGCGAGATGACACAACTCTCCTGTCAAATCTAGGAGGACCCAGCGCCAGTATCATAACCCCACATACTCCCTTGCACTGAGGCAGTTTTTGCAAATGTTTGTTCTCCTGTTTCACATATAGATATATTTTATGAATTTCTCTGATCCTCTTTTATTTTTCCTTTATTCATAGCAGATTTGTCTAAACCTGAAGCAAGTCATTTGATACAGTATTTAATTCTTCAATGAGGACATGAGGCAGGGAAACAAAGATTTGCTTCTTTTTTTTTAAGACTCTCTTCTTTTATGAGAGCAAGTGATGGTCCCCTGAACTGTGACCTCAGAGCACTCTGCGGACACATGGAGGTTGCCTTGGGTATAAGAAAAGCATGCTCTAAACCAGAACACAAATACTCCTTGTAAGCAAATACTCTGTGAGATTAAATTGCATGCTATTTGAATAATAACAGTAGCATTCGTGTTTGCATAGGCCTTTATCCTCTTTGAAATGGAGCAGTTCTGTGCTGATATCCAGGCGTCTGTTTATTTCTCTCTTGGTGTCTCTGTCTCTCTCACTTTTTTTGTCTCAAGTAGAGATAAATCATCTGAAGCTAAGAGAAATTAAATCACTTGCTTATAGACTAGAAAGTTCCAGCGCATACTGGATGCAGAAAGGGAGAATTGCACCCCTTTAATCACATAAATGCCTTACTGATCTGTCTCTGGAAAAGAATGTCTACACTTTTTTCTCTACTTCTGGAATTACCATCCTTCTGTTCATCCAGCTACAAGCTTCAGAACCAATTTTATCTCCACCTTTGTCCCCAGAATTCAAGATTCTTTGATTTTATCTTGGCAATGTTCAAAACATTATTGTCACTGAAAATGTCTAAATGCCAATTTCTCGGGCTAGATTATTGCAATAAACACATAAATTAAACATTCAATCCATTTTTCAATACTGCTGCGGTAGCCTTCTAAAAATTTGGATACTTCATTACCTGATTCAGCTATCCATTGATGAGTGCTGGATGAAAACCACGTGAGTTTAACACGACCTTCAAAACATGGACTCTTTGTTTCCTATCTGAATACTTGATTTCCTTGAAAAGTGAAAGTGAAGTCGCTCAGTCATGTCCCACTCTTTGCAACCCCATGGGGTATAGCCTACAGCAATCCTCCATCCATGGGATTTTCCAGGCAAGAGTACTGGAGTGGATTGCCATTTCTGTCTCCAGAGGATCTTCCTGACCCAGGGATCGAACCCAGGTCTCCTACATCATAGGCAGATGCTTTACTGTCTGAGCTACCAGGGAACTCCGCATCTAATTGTCCAAGAAAGGGAGAAGTTTAGTCTTTACCAAAACATGGCTGTGCTTTTCTAATTCAGTGCTACGTTTCACTCTTTTCTCAGTATGATATCTACAGCTAAAATTTATTAAACTTACTTCATGCTCTGGGTTCTGATTCAGCAATATGTATATACTACCTCATTTATTCCTCACAACTTACTCCTCAATAACCCTGTGAGATGAGTTTTCCTCTTCCTATTTTACAGTTGGTAAGCAGAGATTAAGTAAACTTTTAGAGTTACTAAGCAAGTGGAATTAGAATGTGTATCCACTTTTATTTGACATTTCACCTTTGCTTCTCTTATTTAGGAAAATTTCCCAATCTCAGATGCAAATATTGTATTCGGACTTATTGGGAAAGACCCTGATGCTGGGAAAGATTTAGGGAAGGAAGACAGAAGAGGGCAGACAGAATGAAATGGTTGAATGGTATCACTGACTTGATGGACATCGATCTGAGTAAACTCTGGGAGATAGTGAAGGACAGGGAAGCCTGGTGTGCTGCAGTCCCTGGGTTGCAAAGAGTCAGTCACGACTTGGAGGCTGAACAACAAGGGATAACTTTTCATGTTCTTTGTGTGATATTGTATTTAATTTTCTAATGCCATTAGGGGTTTTTGCAACTAAGTTGGTAAGGAATATTTGTCTGTAGTTTCCTTGTCTTGAGTTTTTTTTTCTGTCTGAGTTTTGCATCCGAAGAATAATGAATTCATAAAATGAGTTAGGGAAGTTTCCATTTTCTTTTGTTTTCTGATAGAATTTGAGTAGGATTGATATTAATTTTTTTTTAATGTTTGATGAGATTTACTGATCAAGCCCCCTGGAGGAGGGCATGGCAACCCACTCCAGTATTCTTGCCTGGAGAATCCCATGGACAGAGGAACCTGGTAGGCTACAGTCCATAGGGTCACAAAGAGTCAGACACAACTGAAATGACTTAGCACGCAAACACCAATCAAGCCATCTAGGCTTGTCTTTATAGAAAGTGTTTTGATTATTAATTCAACATTTTAATTGACATAGGGCTATTCAGACTTTCTGTTTTTTCTTCTTGAGTCAAATATTGACAGCTTTTTTTTTTTTTTTCAATTTTCTCAAGGGAACTTGTTCCTTTAACTAAAGTATTAAATCTATTTAGATAAAGTTTTCCATAATTTTATCCTTTGGTGTCTGTAGAATCCTCTTGAAACCAAGAAGGACGCTATGGGAACTTCGTGGGTGCAAAAGCTTTTCCATGTCCCCATTTCTTGTTTGTGGGATAAAATTTTTCAGCCTCCTACACCTTCCGAGAGTTCCGAAGTGTGGATTCAGTTACTAATCAGGGAAGGAAAGGAATGTAGAAACGATGAAAGAGCAGTCAAGAAACAATAGTGCAGTGTGGGTCAGGGTCCTGATTCCTCCTGGAGGGATAAACAGAACAATTTGATACCTATCTCTTAGTTCTCCTGTGGGAACTAAGGTCCCCACCCAGACTGAGCACAAGATTCCTAGAACACCACCCTATTACCTCACCACCCGCCACTCAGAAAGAAGTCACATACCCTGTGGTCCTCACTCCCGATTTTGCTTATAAAAACTCTTCCTGAAAACCATTGGGGAGCTTCAATTTATTTCAGTTCAGTCGCTCAGTCGTGTCCAACTCTTTGCGACCCCGGGGACTGCAGTCCCCTATCCATCACCAACTCCCAGAGCTTACTCAAACTCATGTTTGTTGAGTCTGGTGATGCCATCCAACCATCTCATCCTCTGTTGAGTTTTTTTGTGTTTTTTTTTTTGAGCAGGAGCCACTCATCTACCTTCCTTGGCTCTCTTTCTCTGTTCCAGGCCCTGATGTTTCTGTTTGTTTGGCTTCACTGTGTGTCAAGCACAGGAACCTGAGTTCAGCAACATTCTCTTTCATCTCTTTCATTCATGACATTGATAATTTGTGTGCTTTCTCTTCCTTTAGTGTTCAGATTAGCTAGAGTTTTATCAGTTTTATCAAAATGTTCTAAAAGCCTCAGTCTTGCTTTACTTATTTTCCTTATTCCTCTGTTTTGTTTCATTGATTTCTGATCTTTGTTTCATTCATTCTGCTTAGCACATAACTTTAGCTTCTTAGGTTAAAAGCTTGTATCATTAATTTTAGATCTTCTTTCTTTTTTAATGTAAGCATTGAATTCTATACATTTCCCTTTAGCCCTGCTTTGGTTTCATTCAACAAATTTTGCAATATTGTGCATTTATTATCATTCACCTCAAAATTTTTTCTAATTCTCCTTTTGATTTCTTCTTTGGCCAATGGGTTAATTTCATTTCCAAATATTTGTTTAATTGCCAAAAGGTTTGATTTCTAAATATTTAGGGGAATTGGCAGCTATGTCTCTTGTTTGAATTCAAATTTAGTTTTGTTGTTAGATGATTTAGGTTTAGGTTTGGCCAACCCAAGATATGCCACTCTGGCATGTGGATTATTTCAACCTGAAATCAACCAAGGCTTCAAAGATTCAGGAAGAAGGTTTGAAATTCCCCTTTACTGCCTGAAAGAATTTAAAATAGAAGGCTTGTTCCAGTTATCTATCACCATAGATAACTATAGTAAACTATGAACTTGGTATGGTAGCAGGGGAGAAATCTAGGAAGGCCCTTTGGTTCAAAGTCCTCTCTGCGTTCCATTGTCTCTAGATGCTCAGCCCATATTTATTTACCAAACACTAACTCTTTTTGTCTTCCTGAAACTTACCTTACTTCCCTTTGAAGTCTCAGACCCCTACCTTCTTCTCCTTACTCCAGAATGAATTGTATACCTCATTTTTAAAAAAATGTATTCATTTGGCTGCTTCTGGGCTTAGTGGGAGCACATAAGATCTCCTGTCTTGCTTGTGGCATGTGGGATTTTTGTTTGCAGCATTCCAGATCTAGTTTCTTGACCAGGGATCAAACTCAGGCCCTCTGCACTGGGAGTGTAGAATCTTAGCCACTGTATCATCAGGGAAGTCCCTCAATTGCATTTTAAATAGTGTAGTTCTGCTAGCATTAATTTCACTCAATTATTTTAATCAAAAACTGTCTTTAATTTAGCTTTAGTTTCAAAAGATAATTTCTTGGACTACAGATATCTTGAATAACAGTGCTTCTTTCAGCAACTTGAATATACCATCCCATTATTTTTTAGCCTCCATTGTTCCACTGATGAGAGGTCAAACGTTCATTATACTATTATCTCTCTCTAGGTAACATTTCATTTTTCTCTTACTGTTTTCAAACTTTCTATTTAATTTTGGCTTTCATTAGTTTGAATCTGAAGTGCCTACGTATGATTTTCTCTTTTTTATTCTACTTAGGTTTCATAAAGCCAGCCTCTAGGATTTGTAATTTTATGTTTTTTCAACAAATTTAGAAAAATGTAAGCCATTATTTCCTTAAATGTTTTTCTCTGTCCATTTCTTCAATCTTTTCCTTCTGGAACTCTAATTACTGGTGTGCTGGAGCACTTGATATTGTCACAAGTTCTTTTCATTTTCTTCAATATTGCCTTCTTTTCGACTTGTCAGGATAATTTTTATTGACCTATCTTCAAGTACACTAGTTTTTTTCTTGTGTCAGTTAAAATATACAGTTGAGTTTATTGTCATTTTTTTTCACTCTGGTTATTGTACATTTCAGATCTCAGTCAGTTCAGTCGCTCAGTCCTGTCGAATTCTTTGCGACCACATGGACCGCAGCATGCCAGGCCTCCCTGTCCATCACCAACTTCCAGAGCTTGCTCAAACTCACATCCACCGAGTTGGTGATGCCATCCAACCATCTCATCCTCTGTCGTCTCCTTCTCCTCCTGCCTTCAATCTTTCCCAGCATCAGGTTCTTTTCTAATGAGCCAATTCTTTGCATCCGGTAAGAAAGCATTGGAGCTTCAGCGTCAGCATCAGTCCTTCCAATGAATATTTAGGACAGATTTCCTTTACGATTGATTGGTTTGATATCCTTGCTGTACCTTTTTAGTTTTTAAAAATAGTCTTACTTTTTCTCTTGGTATCCCTAAAGGTTTACTCTTTAATATATTTTTATTTAATTATTTGAACAAATTCCCTTTCATTGTTTGAGTATACTTTTAGTACTGTTTTGAAGTTTACAGCTGTTAAATGGAACCTCTGGGTTTACTTTAAATTGGTTTTTGTTTCATATAACTTTTTCCAAAACTAACACATTTTAGTTGGAAATTAGGCACGCAAGCAACTATGAATGGTTTTGCTCTTCTGAGCAGCGTCAGTGTTTTTGTCTGTGAGTCTGGAACTTGCCTGGATTCAAATGATGAAACCTGTCTCCATGAAGTATGTGTAAGTGATGTCTCTGCTCAGTCTTTTTTTGGCTTTCAGTCGCTGTGGTTTTTGTTCGTTTGTTTGTTTTGTTTTTAGCGGGTATCCTGGAAGAGTCCATAACTCAAGATAAAAAATTCGTATTACAAAAAGCATGTGTGTGCATATGACTTGTCTTGATTGTGCTTGATGAAAATTGACAATTTTAAGGCTCTCACACACTGGACTTTCTCTCCCAGCACAGCCATACTATTAGACTGTGTCCTGCCAGGGTGCCAGGTTTTCACATTTCTCGTTCAGTCTAGTCTCCTCTTCTAGAACATGATGCCAATGGGATTCAGAGGTGCTTGACAGATCATCTAGTCTACCCCTCTCGAATTGTCCCAAACAAACACAGTCATTGGTTTAGGCTATGGAGGTTTCTACTTACTTTGAAGAACTCTGACCTCTGTCAACTTTACCTGAGGTCTTATCTTTGTGTTCTTATAGTGGCCAGGATTTTACCACACTTAGTTTCCTTTTTATTTATTATGGTTCAATATCATAAGTGTTTCCTAACATCATCAAATATGGAGTTATTGGATATTTTTTCCCGACACCCAAAAACAAGAATTCTGAAAACAATTAAAATCACATGGAAAAAATTCAAAAAGTAACAAACATTTGCCTGAGATTTTGCAATTTTTAAGGCATTGTCTCATCTATTATCCACCATGTGTGGAAAGTAAATATTGCTATAATTCCAATTTTATCAAAATTAGATGTTTAAACTTTTTAGAGAGCAGTTATGATGCATATTCATGGGATTCCTGAGACAGTCCTGCTGTAACATCCCCATGAACCATCTCTAATATCTAACCTTGGCAGAGATCCATATTCATTTTCACTCCAAATGCAATGCTTTTTTCATTTATGCTAGCTTCCATAGCTCTAACATTGTAGGACTAATAAAGATCAGTGTTTCCCTGGTGATTCAGTTGGTAAAGAATCCACCTGCAACACAGGAGACCCAAGTTTGATCCTGGGGTCAGGAAAATCCCCTGGAGAAGGGACTGGCAACCCACTCCAGTATTCTTGCCTGGAGAATTCCACGGACAGAGGAGCCTGGCCAGCTAGAGTCCATGGGGTCATAGGAGTTGGACACACCTTAGCGACTAAACCACCAGTCACTACCATACCATATGATTTTCCTGTTTGGTCACATTTCACCTTGTCTACATTGTGAAACTTATAATTACTTGCATTATTTATTCTCCTTAATGTTCATGTGTTAAATAATGATATGCTAAGATTAATATTTTGGCTTAAATTGATAAACTATATATTACATAAATTTAAGTGTGAGTTATGAACTCTGTAATTTTATGTAAATATACACAGTTCAAATTTAATCTGAGTTTAAAATATAAAAACATTTTTTCATTAGTTGATTCTCAGATTGAGTTGTTGATTAAAATTCTAAAATTCATATTTTTGATATGATCTCTATTGGTGGTGGTGATTTAGTTGCTAAGTCGTATCTGACTCTTTGTGACCCCTTGGACTGTAGCCCACCAGGCTCCTCCGTCCATGGGATTTTCCAGACAAGAATAATGGAGTGGGTTGCCATTTCTTTCTCCAGGGGATTCTTCCCAACTAGGGGATCAAACCCAGATCTCCTGCATTGCAGGTGTATTCTTTTCTGACTGAGCCACCAAGGAAGCCCAATATGGCAAAATATATTAATAAATTGCCTATCATGTTAGGCAGAAATTAGGATTAAGTTTGATTTGAAAAAAAGAAGTTTATCTTTTCAGGAATAAACTTAGGTTTCTTCTCTCTTCTGCACAAAAAATAACTGAAAAACTAATTCATGAAAATATGATATCCAATTCTTTATTTAATGACAGGAACTGGAAATTGTTTTGATGACAAAAGAATACTACAAAAATATCATGTAATACTTTTGTTACCATTGATTGAATACCTACTATGTGCCAGGCTGCATCATTAGTAAATGTTTTATGTTTATTACCCCTTTCAGTTAGAGCTAAAAAAGGAAACTTTATTATATTGTTCAAAACTGGATTAACATATTTGAAAACTGTCTATAAATATGAGCACACATAAGGAAACTGGTCTTTTAGTCTGGGATTATCACTCCACTGTCTATGAAATATCAAATAATACCTCTCACTGAGTTCCATATACATTAAATTTACCAAATGTTGATTTGCTAATAATCAAATGTAAGAGATTCCAGATTTTTTCATATTAATAGCTCTGAGAGTTAAAAACAAAAGATTATGAAAAATAATTTTATATTCTCTTTCCTGCTTTTATAATGATTCACCAAAGGGGTAATGTCTCCTTTAAAAGTCAATGACTATTTCAACTAAGTTTGAAGAGTAAATCTAGCCATTTTAGAATATGACTTTGGGGACTTCCCTGGCAGTCCGGTGGTGAAGACTCTGTGCTTCCAGCGCAGGGGGTGCAGGTTTGAACCCTGGTCCAGGAGCTAAGATCCCACAGGCCACACGGGCAGTCAAAAATTAAAAAAAAAAAAGTAGAATTTGACTTTGTATCATTCTCTATGTTAGTGTTATGAAAAAGACTGAAGACCAAGCAATGTCCAACAGGAATGGATTAAAGGTTCCTTGAGCTCTGCTGGAGACAGTTCTTGCTCAAAGCATGATTTTTGCCTTGATTATAAGGGAAAAAGTTTGTTGGGTCTAGCTGAACTGGGAAAGTAAGATCTGAGATTCAGGTTCATTTGGAGAAACCAGAAAAATGATCTGAGGCTCACAGAGACGACTCATTAATTTTGGCAAAGATTTCAACCTAAATCAATGACCACATGTCAAAATAGAAATATATAAATTAACAGTGCAATTTTATAGATCATAAGTAGCATTTTGAGTTTAAAAAGTAGCTAGATTAAACTTAGCATACTCATTTGGAGCTGCTGATAAACCAAACCAAACAAATAAAAAACAACTTGTGGTATAAATGATGATTTCTTTGATACCACCCAAATTTTTTAAAAGAGGGGAGAGAAGCCAATTATAAATGTATTCATATGGTTCAGAAATGACTAAGAAAAAATAATTATGGGTAATACTTTTGAACATATTGATGACAAATATTTTTAATGAAATCTATTTTTCCAAATATTTTATTGGTTGGATCAGTTTGGATTTTAGACATAGTTGCCCATGCCTAAATGCACTAGCATTTTCCACGTCAAAATATTTTTTTTCCTGAAACTACCTAACTGTTAGCAGCTGTCTATGTGAGAAGAGAGAGAGGATTGTTTTCACTTCACTCAAAGATTAATGATATTTTACAGCTTCAAACGAAGTTTTCAATTCTGGCTTTCATGGCAAGCACCTCCTTCTTGTCTCCTTTAATTTTATTGCCACTTTTTCAACATAATTATTCATTCTGTGGCATATTAAAATAGTCAACAAAGCAAAAGTTTTTATTGGAAATAAAATTTTGCTTGCTGTTAACTCTGCAGAAATACACTTCTTTCTTTCTCTCATTTACCAGGTAGCATTCCAGTCATTTTTTTGTTTTTGTTTCTGTTCAAATATTTAATGCTAGCTAAGAGATATGGAAAAGGGGTGAGAGAGGGGAGTTGAATTTGTTCTATTTTCCTCTAGGTTGCTTTTTGCTCTGGTTTTCCAAAAAATATGTTGCCAAATTTCAGCAATATAAATTAAATTATAAAATAGGGAAATTATCACCTACATTCATAATTCTCCTACCTGTTATCAGAGTCTAAACTACATAGCACAGGGTTATCAACATATATGAGAAGTCAGCATGACCTCTCCCAGGCTCCTCCTGTTTCTGATAATCCACTTTAACTCTACTTTAAAAGCCAAGGCTCTACTGGTCACTTTTTAAACTTGTATGCAATTCCAGCATGAATAAACCAGACACAAAGGAAAAATATACGAAGTGCTTAGAATAACCAAATTTACAGATACAAAAGTAGAATAGAGTTTACCAGAGACTAGAGAGTAAGAAGAGGGGGAATTCCTGTTAATGGATATACAGTTTCAGCTTGGGAAGGTGAAAAATTCTGGAGATGGACAGTGGTGATGGTTGACAGACCATGTGAATGTAAATGTCGGTGAACTATACACTCAAAAACAGATAAAATGATAAATTCAGATAATGTATATTATGCTACAATAAAAAAGTTGATATAGCTCCATACACCATATTAACTATACTTTGCAAAGTGATTTTGGAGTGTTTCCATAAAATAAATAAGAAATTCCCCCAAAATTGTGTGTAATGGAGATGGCAAGTATACAAATGGAACTTAGGAGAAATTATGAGAACAAGAGTCCTGTTGTAATTTTGTCAATCAAAACAAGGGCTGGTTTATAGAGAACTCAGCAAAAGTAGTTTCTGATGATGATATTGCTCACAAACTTATTGTATTTCAAGGGTTTCAGTTCAGATGGGCTGAACACCCAGTTTACCTGGCTGTACATTTACACCGTAAACATGAAATCACAAACAACCTTCAGTGATCACATCACGCTTCCACAGTCCAAGATGTGTGTACTCTACTCCATCGCAGTTCACCCAGACCATGACATCTGAGATGGCAAAATCTACTACACCGCAATTCAAGGACTGCTGGCTACAAATTATATTCAGGGTGGGAACGGTCAGACACTAAACAGAGTCACAGAATCCAAACTAGTCTGAATTGACTACTTATTCTGGTAGTAAATCTTGTTTCTTCACTAGGAGGATCTTTTTCCACTGAAAAGTCTGATTCTACTTTGAAATTATTATTAATAAAAATAGCTCCTATTATAGTTAAGCTCCAATTCTTTCAGATACTTTATAAGTGCTATCTCTAGGCATAATAACAGTTAATGAAATTGGGTATCATTTATTTCCCCTTATAGACAGGGAGTTGGGCTCCGAGAGGCCAATCCTCCCCAAGGCCACCTAATGAATGAGTGGTAGTGACTGGGTTTATATTCCCTAGCTGTGGTTCTCAAATGAGTGTTTTTCTCACTGTGCTCTGCTTTCCACTGGAGCCCCAAGTTCACTGCTTATTCTTCTCAATGCAGGACCTCTAACCTCTTGATTTCTTATTCTCAGAACTTTGTTCCAAAGTTAACTTTCACGTGCCTCATTTAAACAAATTTGACTCTTCAATCCTTTTTTTCTTCTATAGTCTAAATAGCCTGTCTTATTTTCAGTTAAATTTCTTGGCCTGAGATTGTGCTTTTCTTTGTTTCCAACTGTTCTGACTCTGCTAGACCATTCTAACAATAAAAGTGGCTTTTCCAAGACAAGCAGAGAGAAGGTGTGATTAAAAGCATGATTAAAGAGAGTAAAAAGCCCAAACTCTGGTGATACCTCATGGCACTTGCACAGCAAATATCAAATGAATATTCAAAGATCCAGTTAGGTATGTATAAACTTGTAGACAACATTTGTTCAAAAGTTTACATGTGAATAGAAACCATTGACTGAAAAATAATTTGTATACATTTGCATGACATTATACCTACCTTTTCAAACTTTTAAACAGTTAAAATGATGATAACTAGTCATCATTTTGCTTGGGAAAATAGGGATTTAAAACATCTAACTTCTTCGTTCCTAAAAACTGAACAATGCTCACTTGTTCTTTCATCTGAATTCTCACAATTCTTCAATCTTATCAAAGGTTTTCACCACCTATCAGTCCCACCAGGAGTTCACATTCTTTCTGGATGTCAGTGATCCATCAGTATAGTCAGCATTTTGCAGGCACCATGCTTGGGTGGTGTGGTGGAAACTGTTGGGGACCAAGTCCTCCATATGCACCCTGGACTCCTTCCCAACTCCTTCTTTCTTCTCAAGGACGTCACTGCTGCAATTATCATCTACTCCTATTGTCATTCTTCTTTCTCGAATAATTTGTATCAACCTACAAACATACTGAAGCATCTCCATTTGAAGAGAAACATCTCTGCCACCTTCCTTATCAGGAACATTGTATTCCATTGTCCTGCTTTGCTCCAAAGCTAAATAATATTGAGAATTTTGAACATGGCCAGCTGTTCCTCAGGCTCTTTCATGATGGTTTCTCGTCCCACCACTCCACAGACATGGCTGCTGTGAGTCGCTGAGGAACTCTAGGTTGGATAAAAAATTCTTTTTAATCCATTCTCAACTCCACATCCAATGGTCAGATCCCCATTTAAACTCTTTAATAGCATACCATAGTACTGAAAAGAAAATTCCAACCTGACTCACAAGACTATTTAATCTGACTCCTCCTTGTGCTCTGCTATCATTTTCCATTTTTCTCCTTTACTCACTATGCTCCACATATGTTGCCACATCCAAGAATTGCATCTTTATCAGTGATGTCAACACAGCTGAGCTCTTCCTCTTACTTGAAACATGTTCTTTTGGTTTCCATGGAAACGCGTCTTCTGGTTTTTGTTTTACCTCGCTATCCACTCCTTCTTTGTGTTCTTCACTGTCCTCTCTTCCTCTTTACACATTGGTTTGTTCCAGGGCACAGTCTCAGTTCCTTTCTCTTCTCTCTGGGTAGCATTCTGACTCATTCTAAGAGCATTAAATGTCACTTGTATGCTGATGACTCTCAAATCTACTCCTTAATCGCCATATATTTATCTCCATATATACCCCCCATATATATATAAGCTGATTATCTATTTGATATCTCTACTTAGACCTCTCTAGGCATCTCACAGTTAACATGTCCCCTTTCCTCCAAAACTATCCCATCCACAGTGTCAGCCCTCACCCACCACCACCCATGCAGCTGTTCAAGCCTAAAGCCCAGGTGCCCTCCTTGATTCCTCAGCCTCCTGCATCCAAATGAATATAATTCATGTCACCTCAACCTCCAAACCTTGTCCTAAATCTGCCTACTTCACTCTCCATCTTTACACCAACATCCTGATCCAAGTCACCATTACTGTCTACCCCAGATGGCTGTAATACTCATCCAAGTGGTCATCATGCTTCCATTATTCTTTTTAATCCATTCTCAACTCCACATCCAATGGTCAGATCCCCATTTAAACTCTTTAATAGCATACCATAGTACTGAAAAGAAAATTCCAACCTGACTCACAAGACTATTTAATCTGACTCCTCCTTATGCTCTGCTATCATTTTCCATTTTTCTCCTTTACTCGCTATGCTCCAGCCACAACCTTTAAACATTTAAATGGGTTTCTGCCTTAGACTTTTATAGTAGCTATGCGCTTCTGGTGTGAATGCACTTCTAAATTTTTGGATAGCTGGCACCATTTTTCAATCAGGTTTCATCTAACCGCTTGTTCCAAGAATTGTTTTCACCATTTTTTTTTTTTTTTTTTTTTTTAGTGTCTGCTTAGTTACATCTAGATAGTACCTCTATGGGTTCCTATTGCAGTTCCTTTTTAAGAAACTCATTGAAATGTCTTCTGTCAAAGAAAAACCGGATCTGGACTGTAATTAAAATGTAAAAGCAGATTTTAACTAAGAATTATTGCAATAGGGAAAAGAAACCTCGGTACAGAACTGAACTCAATTCTTAATACAGCAAAGAAAAGTGGGGATTTATACCTGAGGAGATGGGGAGATGGAAAGTTACTAAGAGGAAACAACAGAGGTAAAGGGAAATTTCTGCCTAAACCAACATGACAGAACTCTTGCTGAAGAGCAGCCAGGATGATCAGACAGTACCTGGCGGAGTGTGGAGATGAGGAATCCGATCAGATATGGAGGGTGGGGACTCTGGCTAAACAGACTTAGTGGGATTCTTGCTAAAATTAGACTTTTGAGGAATGCTCAAGGTTGCAGCCTAGTCAGATTTAAAGGAATCTGTCTGGAGTTTGGTTGAGGAGAGTCTTGTCAGTTCCAACACATCTAAAATGTAAAACTGGTTGTTTGTTCAGCTCTATAAATACATCAGTTCAGTTCAGTTGCTCATTCATGTCTGACTCTTTGTGACCCCAAGGACTGTAGCATATAGCACACCAGGCTTCCCTGTCCATCATCAACTCCTGGAGCTTGTTCAAACTCATGTTCATCGAATCGGTGATGCCATCCAACCATCTCATGTTCTGTCATCCCCTTCTCCTCCTGCCTTCAATCTTTGCCTGCATCAGGGTCTTTTCCAATGAGTCAGTTCTTCACATCAAGTGGCTCAAGGATTGGAGTTTCAGCTTCAGCATCAGTCCCTCCAAGGAACACCCAGGACTGATCTCCTTTAGGATGGACTGGTTGGATCTCCTTGCAGTCCAAGGGACTCTCAAGAGTCTTCTCTAACATCACAGTTCAAAAGCATCAATTCTTCAGCACTCAGCTTTCTTTATTTTCTTTTTTTTTTTTTTCAGCTTTCTTCATAGTCCAACTCTCACATCCATTTATGACTACTGGAAAAACCATAGCTTTGACTAGATGCATCTTTGTCAGCAAAATAATGTCTCAGCTTTTAATATGCTGTCTAGGTTGGTCATAGCTTTTCTTCCAAGGAGCAAGCATGTTTTAATTTCATGGCTGCTGTCACCATCTGCAGTGAGTTTGGAGCCCCAAAAAATAAAGTCTGTTACTGTTTCCATTTATTTGCCATGGAGAGATGGGACCGGATGCCATTATCTTCGTTTTTTGAATGTTGAGTTTTAAACCAGCTTTTTCACTCTCCTCTTTCACTTTCATCATCCTCTTCGCCTTCTGCCATAAGGGTGGTGTCATCTGCATATCTGAGGTTATTGATATTTATCCTGGCAATCTTGATTCCAGCTTGTGCTCCATCCAGCCTGGCATTTCACGTGATGTACTCTGTATATAAGTTAAATAAGCAGGGTGACAATATACAGCCTGATGTACTCAATTTCCCAATTTGGAATCAGTCTGTTGTTCCATTTCCATTTCTAACTGTTGCTTCTTGACCTGCATACAGATTTCTCAGGAGGCAGGTAAGGAGGTCTGGTATTCCCATATCTTTAAGAATTTTCCACAGTTTGTTGTGATCTACATAGTCAAAGACTGAAAAGTTTTCAATTACAGAAAAGCATAAATGCATAGTTCTAAATTAAGTGATGTCCTTTATATTAAGGAGTGTGGTTATCTTGTTGTTGTTTAATCACTCAGTTGAGTCCAACTCTTTGTGATCTGAAGTTTGCCCAAGTTCATGCCCGTTGCATCAGTGATGCCATCCAACCATCTCATCCTTTGATGCCCTCTTCTCCTTCTGCCCTCAATCTTTCCCAGCATCAGGGACTTTTCCAATGAGTCGGCTATTTGTATCAAGTGACCGAAATACTGAATACCGGTTATCATATCCTTTTTAATTAATAAACTTTTAAAAATAATCAACTTTTTTCTCCAATTGTAGAAAAGTATCTTGGATATTAATTTCTGTACCAATAAAGGATGCTAATATTGGTTTCACACAGTGTTTACTTCTACTCCAGGTTTCCCATTCTTCCACGGGGAATTTGATTTTCTCCTCTCTCACATGCATATGCACACTTTCCATTTTCTGCAAAATCCTTCGAAAACTACTTTACTTTGAGTTTTAGTACAGATTTTACTAAAGTACAGATTTTAAAAAGTACAGATCATAGAATTTTAAACTACAGATCATAGAAAACATATGATTTTAAAGTACAGATCATAGAAAACATATAGAATTAACACAGTTGAGCAAATACACAATAAAAACTTTTACTTCCTGTTTATGTTTGTCTTTTTTTGGTCAGACTTATGAGTATCAGGTGGCAGAGGATGAGATGGTTAGATAGCATCACTGACTCAATGGACATGAATTTGAGCAAATTTTGGGAGATAGTAAAGGACATGGAAGCCTGGCATGCTGCAGTTCATGGGGTCACAAAAACTCAGACATAACTTAGCGACTGAACAACAACAAAATGAGTATCATCTTTGGACTTCCCTGGTGGCTCAGATGGTAAAGAATCCACCTGCAATGCATGAGACCAGAGTTTGATCCCTCGGTTGGACGATTCCCTGCGGAAGGGAATGGTTACACTCCAGTATTCTTGCCTACAGAATTCCATGGATAGAGGAGTCTTGTGGCTTACAGTCCAGGAGCTTGCAAAGAGTTGGACATGACAACAACTAACGTTTCACTTTCATCAATATCATCATACTTTAAGGGATAAATCTCTTGCTTAATACTTTTGAAATGGAAAGGTAAGATTTCTGACATAAAATAGGTCCTTTTCTATTATTTAAATATCTTAGACATTTGAATGTATATTGCTTTACCTATTCTTTAGACAACAATTATTATATCAGTTAGAATCAGCTGAATCTTACCTTAGTAACAAATAACCTCAAATCTTAGTGGCTTGTAGGAACAAAAACTTGTCACTTTTATTTCCCCTGCAGGTTGGCTGAAGTAACTTTCACAACAGCCACATTCTGCTTTTTAGGCTGATGTCACTTGCTGTGTCAAAGGAGAGACAGTGACAAATTGTGCTCTATATTTTATTTTATTTTTATTTTTGTGCTCTATATTTTAAAAACTTCTGTTCTGCATACTCACATCCCATTTTCCAAAGCAAGTCACATTACTTGACTTGTTAGGATGCCTAACATCCTAGGGAAAGGGCAGAGCACTCCCCCCACCTGCAGAGAAGGTAAAGTATCACCCTGAAAAACATCCCTAATGACTCCCAAAGCTATATCAGGTACAAATATATATATGTATATAATATGTAATTCCATAAATTAACAAGGATGCAGCCAACCATACTTTGCACCATGTCAAGCATCAAAGAATTTAGATAACACTTATGTCGGTTGGACTAAATAAGCATCAAGTCTTCATTATTTCAAAGGCTCTTAACCCATTAGTCCTTTTCTATTTCCATTGTTTCCACAGTATTTATTATCTCCTCTGGTGTTACTGCAATCTTCTGCTTGCATAAATCTTCTCTACTAGAGTCCATTCTGATGCAGTTCAGTTCAGTTGCTCAGTTGTGTCCGACTCTTTGCGACCCCATGAATCGCAGCATGCCAGGCCTCCCTGTCCATCAGCAACTCACGGAGTTTACTCAAACTCATGGCCATTGAGTTGGTGATGCCATCCAGCCCTCTCATCCTCTGTCGACCCCTTCTCCTCCTGCCCCCAATCCCTCCCAGCATCAGGGTCTTTTCCAATGAGTCAACTCTTCGCATCAGGTGGCCAAAGTATTGGAGTTTCAGCTTCAACATCAGACTTTCCAATGAAAACCCAAGACTGATTTCCTTTAGGATGGACTGGTTGGATTTCCTTGCAGTCCAAGGGACTCTCAAGAGTCTTCTCCAACACCATAGTTCAAAAGCATCAATTTTTTGGTGCTCAGCTTTCTTTATGGTTCAACTCTCACATCCATACATGACCACTGGAAAAACCATAGCCTTGACTAGATGGACCTTTGTAGCTTTTTATAAATACTGCTCCTATCATATCACTCCCTTGCTAATAAGGTAAATAAAAACAGAAGATAGCTAAAAATGAGACAAACTGTTTAGCCTGACCCTTCAAGCCTTTCATAATCTGTCAGCAATTAACCTTTGTTTTCCCAGAATTTATAAATGCAACCAGACTGTTTGCTTACCTCAAATATTTATCATCTTTTCCTACAATGTTGTTAAAATCCTTCTCTTGCTTCAAATTCTCACTCTTCCCTCTTTTACTATCAATCTAACCCATTCTTAAAGACTTAACTAAACTTCTAACTCCTCTAGGAAATTTAAAAAAATATTTTTAGTATTTATTTTTATTTATTTCTTTGGCTGCAGCAGGTCTTATTTGTGGTACCAGGGATGTGGGATCTACTTCCCTGACCAGGGATCAAACCTCAAACCTCTCTATTGGGAACCCAGAGTCATAGCCACTGAACCACCAGGGAAGTCCGCTCCTCTGTGAAATTTTATTCTACAAGCAATTGCTAGAGACACTTGACTTTGATCTCAGGTAAAACCTTAGAATGCTGTGCTTGCTTCTGTATTTAATTAACTTTCACTGAGCACCTAGTATATTCCAGGCAGGGTAGTAGTTGTATGTGTTAGAACATCCAATATACATCTCAGACTAACCAGATCCAAAACAGAACTCTTGACTTTTCCCTCTCAAACATGCTTTCCCCTCATTTTTCTCCAGCCCTATTGTTAACAACCTCATTCACCCAGCTGTATATCTGGAAAACCCAGAGTATTTCTTTTCTCTGCTTTTTTTCATACTCCATATCCAATTTATCAATAAAACACCTTCAAAATATCCCAAGTCTAATTACTTCCCACCACTTCCATTTCTCTCTCTATAGTTTGAGCCATCATCATCTCTTTTTTTAATTGTGTTCACACTTACAGAACTCCCTAGATTCTATTTTATGCTTACCTTAGACCATGCTCTTTACTATTCAAAATGACCATTTACAGTAAAATTAAAAGCCCGTTTCCTTGCCCACTAGGCATAAAATTTGGCCCTCTGTTGTCTGTCAGACCTCATTCCATCTTTCTCCCTCAAGTTCAGCCTCTCTGTTCTCCTCGCTCTGGTACACAGGACAAGTCCATGCTACCACAGAGCATTTTCACTTACTTGTTCTTCTTGTTTGCACATCTCTTCCTGTCTGGCCTCACTTTATATTCCACTTAAACCAAATCTCTTCTACAATAACACTTTACCAGAGAGGCTTTCCCTGACTACTCTGTAGAAAATAACACCTGTCACCCTCAGCTTCTTTAATGTCTTCCTGCTTTATTTTTTCATAGAATTAATCATTGTCTATATTCTTTATCTCTTTCTCTCTATTTTTATTACTTTACTATCTATTTCCCCTTCCATTCCAAGAGGAATATGAACATGACAAAAGCAGAAACTTTATTTTTGCTCACTGCTGACGTGACAGTGTCTAGAACAATGCTTGCCATATAGTAGATGAGCAATATTTTTGCCAAATGAATGAATGGATGACAAGGGCAATTAACATTTACCTGGATGAATATTGCTCTCATGATTGCATTTCTTCCCATATTTGATTTTCTTATATAATTCAGGAGCATTTCCCAGTTTTTGAAACTGGGAAGTTTAAAAAAGCAATGTATATATATATATGGCTAGATTCTCAGAAATATTAATGAATACCCATCCAGCTAGTGAAGGCCAGCTTTAAAGTGTTTTTGAAAACAGTGTAATCCAATAGCAGAAAAACCTGTATGCTTCTGTATCTCTGTATGTGTTTTCCTTCCATTCATTCTTACCAGACCGTATACTAGAACCTCTGTGTAAATATTTCAGGCAAGTATAACTGGATCTGAATTAGTTGGTCAAGTGTATAAGTGTTGAAGTTAAAAAAAAAAGAGAGAAGTGTTTAAACCTTGGTTGCCTGAACTCTTTTAGGCCAACTTTATGTATCTGTAGGGATGATGTGAAGATTAGAAGAGATACTACATGCAATTATTTTAATAAAATATCATGTACATAGAAAGGACTAATTGCTTGATATTAATATTTTTATTATCCATGGAAGACTAAAGAGCTTCCAGTGCATGAAAGAACTTTCAGCTCATGAAGTTCATAGCAGCCTACATTTATCACCGAACTAAAAGAATTAGACTAACAATGTGTGCCATGTCAGCTTTAAAACAATATGTAATTTGTTCTGATTTACTCATAGGAAAAGAGGATTTGTGGAAAATAAAATCTAATGATTTTGATGTTTCTCCTAGATATTATCAAAAGCAAGATAGGATTCAGTGCCCTGGTAAAACTGATTTAATATTCCCTAGAACTCTGGGATTGTCTACCATCTATACTCTCCTAAATTTGGTGGTGTTGATATGAACTGACATTTAATATTTGCATAGCCTATTTAAAATTAAAATAGCAACATGCTCTGAGTTCTTTTCAAGCATGAATACACTCTCTTTTGTCCTACATATTGTTAAGAATGGGTTATACAAAATATGATTTTTGACACTTGCAAAGAATGAGATATTGCTAAGGACCAGCAAGACAGCATCAAGAACAAGTCATGTAGGGACTTCCCTGATGGTCTAGTGGTTAAGACTCTAAGGTCCCAATGCAGGGGGGATACCATTGATCCCTGATTTGGGGGAAAGATCCCATAGCCATGTGACACAGTAAAAAAAAAAAAAAGAAAATATCATATAGTCAAACTCACATTCTGGCTTCATGACTAGACTGTCTAGACTAATAGATCAAGAGAAAATAAAAGCTATATGTATTTACTGATGCATTTACTCTTTTGTGATAAATTGGGATCTCCTGTTGAAGAAAGTGTGTGGGATACTAAGGCAACATGGATTAACAACTGGTTCAAAATGTGTGCCTTCCGATGTTGATTACCAGTAGATCAGTATCACCAGGAATCAGATCCCTCATGGAATTCCATAGAGGCTTTGCATGGGTCAACTTCATCATTATATATTCCAAATACAGGAAACAAAATGATTAACTTTGCATGTAGCAAGAGCTTGGAAAAGATTGTTAACAAGATCAGCGAAGGAATCAAATTTCAAAGTGATTTCTTCAAACACTGGACTGAATGCAACAGGATAAGATGTACTCAGCAAACTGGTCATGGATTCAGATCAGTGATTTAGGCAGGACGGGCTTTCTGACTTGGTGACAGCTCCTGTGAAAAGACTCAGGCCAACAATGAATAGGAGCCATGAGGGCAAAGCAGTCACTCAGTCCTCGGTGTTTGCTCAGCCTCTCCTTCCTCGTGTGATCTCGGGTAACTTACTCAATCATCTTGAACTTTAATTTCCTGTCTTTAAATAGGAATAACAAGCACTTGTAAACATAATGAATTGAGGGAGGCATGATATTTTTGTGAGATTAACTATCTTCCTTTTTTCTTCTGTTTATTGCCTCTTCTCTTGCTTCCTATTCAAGTTTCGAGCTAATGGATAAGCATAGTTTCTGAAAATGATGGAGCAGAAAAGAAAATACAGGGGATTCAGGATGCCTGCATTTGTTTTTCATAACTTTTCTTTTGGCTGCAGGGGCCGTGGGGTGCCAATTCCTGACCAAGGAATCGAGCTCACACCCTTGGCAGTGAAAAGGCAGAGTCCTAACCACTGGACCACCAAGGAATTCTCATGTTTTTCATAACGTTAAGCACCAAGAGAACAGAGAGGAGCTGAGATACAGGCAAAATGTTGAGACACGGCAGAGAAAGAGAAGCTATCTTCCTTTTCTCAGGTTGGAAGGGAAGGAAGAGAGGTGGTGGGAGGTACTGAGAGCAGAGAGTGGAGTGGTTTCCTGAAGTGCCTCCCAGTTAGAGACCCAGAGAAGGGCTCCTTGCAGGGACAACGCTGATGGACATGATAGCCCATCAGGGAGTCCACAAAGAGCCTGAACCTGAAGGACCCTCACCGACAACCTGTGTAAACTAATACCCACACAGCTTGGTACCTGCTACCACACATAAATCAAGGACCACTTCCAGTCGTTAGGACTCTGCGCTTCCACTGTGAGGGGGCCAAGTTCTATCCCTGGTCAGGGAACTAAGATCCCGCAAGCTGCGGGTCTCAGCCAAAACAAAAGATGTCAAGGACTACTTTTCTTCTATTCCTCCCGCCGAAGAAAGTAACAAGCCTGGTGAAAGGGGAGGAATCAAAATAGTTAAGGCAGAAGAAGATGTTAAAACAAAGATTGTGTGAAGTAATTAGCCTCCAACTAATAAAAAAAAATAAATAAAATAAAATTAAAAAAAAAAAGCAGGCAAAGAATCTGAATAGGCATTTTTCCTAAGAAGATATACAAATGGCAAAAAAAAAAAAAAGAAAAAAAAAAACAAAACAAAGATTGGGTTGAATTATTTACAGACTAAGGTAATATCTTGAACAACTTTGTTAGAATAAAATTTATATACTCCTTGGCACATAGTAGAAGATCAATACAATAAAGACAACTCTTATCCCAACTATAAATATTTTATGTGGCTGTTCAAATGGTCAATACTAACTTTTATTTACGCAAGAGTCTGGTTCAGGAAAGGTAAGGATCTCACTCTCATCAGTGATGAAGTGTAGAATCCACTTTGAGAACATTGTTCACATGGGTTGATAATGACTTATATGTCTGTAGGGAAGAGTGATTCACATGGGTAGTGAGGAGTCAGGCACTAAATGGTTAAAAAAACTAGGGCTGAAGAAGGGGCGACTGAGGGGAGAGATGATAGCTGTCTTCAGAGATTTAAAAGGCTTTTTGTGGAAGATAGCATGTCCTTGTTCTGAACAGAAGCTGATGGCATGAATGTTTGATTCAATCAACAGAAAGAGGAAGTTTCTCATAGTTGAGTGTTCATCAATGCTAAGGATTCAAACAGATGTTCAATATTCATTTTGTCTGGAATGCTGTCAGAGGATTCCTGTTTGCAGAGGAATGTGGCCTGGCACTTTCCATTTTAGGATGATATATGGGGCAGGCGGAGTCAACCAATATTACCGAATTCCAGGAAATATGCTGGATGCTCTGTACCTTTAGCTCACTGAGTGTGCTGAGGAGTTAAAAATTGTAAGTATAATCAGCATAACACAGTTTACATAGTAAACTGCCAGAGTTTATAATACTGGTAAATTAAAGGACCAAGTTTTAAACCAAGGTTATTGCATTATAAGATTATATACTCAGCTCTGCACAATTCATTTCCCTTTCAAAGGAATGAAAAAATCCTTAGTTTGAGGATAAAAGTATCAAAATACACAGATTTTACCAATGTACTGACCAAAGACAAGCACTGGCTTTTTGAAACAGTTTACCTATGATTCATGTAATTGTGCAGAAATATTAGCTTCCCTGGTGGCTCAGCCATAAAGAATCCACCTGCAATGCGTGAGACCCGGGTTTGATTCCTAGGTAGGGAAGATCCCCTGGAGAAGGGAATGGCTACCCACTCCAGTATTCTTGCCTGGAGAAGTCCATCAATAGAGGAGCCTGGTGGGTTATAGTCCATGGGGCCCCATAGAGTGAGACAGGACTGAAAGACCAACACTTTGACTTACTATTAGTACATATGTTTATGAACATTTTACTTATAACAGCACATTAAATATGCTACTCCTGTCTTCAAGATACAGGTCCATTTGTTTCTGTTACTGTAATGGCTAATTTTATCTGTCCACTTGGCTAGGCCTTAGTGTTCAGACATTTGGTCAAACATTATTCTGGATGTCTCTGTGAAGGTGACAGAGACAGAAGGTGACAGAGGTGGTTTTTAGATAACATTAACACTGAAATCACTGGGTTTTTAGTAAAGAACATTGTGGGTGGGTTTCCCACCCACAATATGTGTGAGCCTCATCCAATCACTTGAAGGCCTGAATAGAAAAAGACTGACCTTCTGCAAGAGGGAATTCTATCAGCAGACTGCCTTTGAACTTGACTGCCACTCTTTCCTGAGTCTCCAGCCTGCTGGCCTACCCTGCGGATTTTGGACTTCTACCTCATAGTCATGTTAAGTCAATTTCTTAAACCTGTCTATATACATATATACATCCCATTTCTCTGGAGAATTCTGATAAATTTGGTATTTATATTGACTTCTTTGCCCATGTGTTTCCTGGTTCCTTTTAGCTTTAGAATTCTATGAGTAGAACAACTACCTGTATGAACTTGGAGGCAGATCCCTCCCCAGTCAAGCCTTCAGATAAGATCATAGCCTTAGCCAACACCTTTGTTGCAGTCTCATGAGAGACATTATACTTAGCTCTCCTCAGATTCCCAAACCTGAGGACTCTGAAATAAATATGTTTGCCTTAATAATATTCTATGAGTGGAACTGAAATTCCTTTGGAACAGTCTTGTGTAATAGAGGCTGATTTGAATTGCAAGACCTGGGTCCTAGCCCCTGGTCACTTCGGTCTGGAGACCTGAGTCCTAGTTCCTGGCCACTGCCAGCTAGTTTATGCAGGTGTCATATCTCCGGGTCTCATTTTCCTATCTGTAATATGAGAGGACTGGACACTAGAACTTTAGTCTCCCTTAAGTGCTACAATTCAATGTCTCTATTAGTCATATGGTTTATTCAACAAAATAAATACTGATGAAAGTCACAAGAAGGACACACCCTGGATTTTCAGGCCTCCAGATTTGGTGGCAGTGTTCCAGCATCCTTTGTGCAGGTAGCTGTCTGTGTTCAAGTCCTGTTCTACCTCTTCTTTTCCACCCCTACTAGTCTGTATCACTAGCCAATCAATGTCATGTACAGTTTTTTGGCACTTCTGCTTGCTTGTGGCCTGTGTGTGCATGCTCACAGTTCATGCTGGGCTCTGGATGCGTATACGGCACTGGCATTTGGTTTTGCCTCCTGTGTTTTCATGGATTAACTGGTGGTACCCAAGGGTGAGGGAACGTGTTTGCAAGTGTGAGTCCTTTTTTTCCTCTTCTCATTTCCAAGGGGGTGTGTCCAGATCCCTTTGCCAGGCAGCTACTTTATAGGAGGCCAGGCAGTGAACTTTCCCCAGAGTAACTGGATTTGCATTTGCAAATCAATCCTGCTGAATATTAGGTGAACATCTAGTCAGTCCCATGTTAATATCCCTTTTGTGTGTGTGTGTGTGTGTGTGGTGCAGATTTTAAAAGAAAGGATTTGTCCAGCCCTATCCCTGAGTCCCAATGAAGCAGCTAGAGGGGGCTGAAGAAGGAGGGTCCCAGGCCAGATTGTGGAGCAAGCAGCTTGTCACTTGTCCTGCCCAGTTTCCGCTTTCACTTAACCCCTTCTGCAACCACTCAGATCTCTCAGGCTGTTTCCACGGCCTATCAGCTTCTTTCCAGAAGGGATTTGAACAATCCAAACCAAAGGCGATGTCAAAGCTTTACAGTGCTACCGTTCCTTAGGAGTACTTAGATACATTTCAACAGAAGACAAAATTCTAAGCCAAATGGATGGGATTACAGGTGTCAACAAATCAGTGGGAGAGGGTAGTGGTGTATTTCTGTGCTGGGCATAGGAATAGGGCGACTGCCGCAGGTTCCTCTTAAGGCTGGTCTTCATCCTTGGGTGGAGAAGGGCGCGCTGAGGGACTCACCCCCTCTCTCCCAGCAGAGACCAAGAGATGTGGTGATGGTATGGGGTGGCTGGGTGCGCTCTGAGGACAGACGGCTCACCCTTCACCCTGATAATCAGATGGAAAAGGACAAAAGAAGCGAGGGGTCGGGGGAAGAGATGAAGGAAAAGCAAGGAGAAGAGCAAAGAAAGGGACTGAAAAGCAAGAAAGGAGAAAGGAGAAAGCAAGACAATGGCGCGGGAACTTGGCGGCGGGGTTCCGCGCAGTCTCGGATGGGCTGCACCACTGGGGGACAGGGAGGAGATGCCCCCATCCCCGCGGGCCTTCCGAGCGGCTCGGGTCTCCTGGATTCAGGGCGCCCTACTTCGGGCGACCTCTGCCCCGCCCGCTCCCCCGCCGGGCAGCCGGGCCGGGCCGGGAGCCAGTCTCCCACCCACGCCAGCCCCCGCACCTTGCCCCTCGCTGCCAGCCTGGGGAGTGCCTCTCCCACCCCGCAGCCAGACTCTTCCCTCCAGCCCCGGGGCTGGGATCCTGGGTGGGGCGGCCGCGCCTCCGGGACGGCCCCCGCGGCGGATCAGCGAGGCTGGGGCCGCCCCAGGGCCGCGCGGGGCCCGGCCAGACGCCGCGGGGGCAGCCGCACCTGAGCCCCTGGTCCGGCACACTCGGCGCCGGAAGCGCGGGCGGGGTGGACCGGTCCCGGGAACAACCCGAGCCTGCGGGGCGGCGTAGGGGGGGAGACGGAGCCACCAAGCGGGTGACCACGTGCTGCCGCGCGGCAGCGGACCCCTCCACCTACCCGCCCACCCAGCCACCCCGGGAGCCCCCGGGGCCCCCAGCACCGGCTCCCAGGCGGACCCAGCCGCTTCCACGTTCTCGCCCTAACTTTCCTCCAACTTCTCCGCAAGGAGGAACCTGCCGCCCCGCCCGCCCCCTGGCCGCGGCGATTCGCACTTGAACTCCGCGGCGCCGACCTTCCACCTTGCGCCACCCCGGAGCTGCCCGGAAAGCCCCGATGAACTCTCCAGAAAGAGCGTGAGGGCGGGTCCGGCCACCGCGCTCGGCCTGGCTGGGGGGCTTCATCGGGGGAACTCGGAGCCGCAGAGCCTGGTGAAGGTTGCGGAGCATGACCGCGCGGCCCCTGGGAACCCCAGCGCAGTGATGCCAACATGTAAGTACCCCCCCACCCGTTCGGCTCCGAATTCCCGCACACCTTTACCTGACCCCCCCTTCCCCTGCCCGCCCCCTAACTCCCCGTGCCCGACCCCACGGCTTTGTAAAGGCTTAAGCCGCACCGACAGAATAAACCGGTTTGTCTTCACTTCGCCCCTCGAGGCAATGAGGAGTGAGCCGCTGTTTTGCCAGGCGGAGCTGTGACTTGTGTGTGCGGCTGGCTTTTTTTTTTTTTTTCCCCCAGCCAGAGGTAAACCTCACGTTTGGGCGGCGTAAAGCCTAATAAAAAGGGCAGGGCTTCAAGAATGGGGAAAACGTTTTCGATTCAAATGCAACAAGAAGTCCCAAGCGCAGTCGCTCCATCCAGGGGCCGGGCCCTGCCAAGAAGGCGCTCTCCTGGACCAGCACCTGGGGGCTTGGAAGGTACTAGTATGCCTAGAGAATGTTGACTTTACACATTGTCACCCTTGACTGTAGAAGTTATTCTTGGATCTTTGGGTTGTTTGAATGATTTTTTTTTTTTTTTTTAAGCGCGCAGAAAAGGTTCTTGGTGTACTGTACAGATTAAAGAGTCATTAAAGAAGATGTCATTTTACGTGATAGGATCTCTGAAGGGGCTTGTGTAGAAGTAGGAGTGGGGGGTGTAGGGCAGTGAAACGCTTGGAGAAACCTGATGGGTTTTGTGTCCATGGACTTCTCCAAGTGGCGAGGTGCCTCAGGGCGACCCCGCTGAAGGGCCCCCAGCACCGCTTAGCTTAGCCTTCCAAAATGGAAAAAGGAAGCTTGTTCTCGAAAGGACCCAGCTTATTTTTGTGGCCAACTCAGAAGTTACTTTTTCTTGTAACATATAATTTTCCCTCTGGTGTTTTGTTTAATCTTGGGCAGACATCTGGACAGACGTTTAACTCCCTTCCACTAACTAATATACAAGAGTTTCTAGAAATTGATATACACCCTCCTCCCCCCAACTTTTGGAGCCTTACTTATTTCCACTTAAATTTCCTCTTTCAATTTAATACCTGGGAAAAAACCTGCCCCTCAGGCCTGTCTTTTTCCATTCCCTGGACCTTCTGCCTTGCTCCCTCCAGCACACATTTTCAAAATAGGAAAAAGGGTTAGTGTCCAGAAGCCTAGCCCTTGGCAGGTCTGTTCTTGGTAGTGAGCGGTATAATTAGAAAGGAACTACTTATTTTTATTAAACTGCATGTGAAGTCATTCCACACCTGTGAGTTTGAAAGTTTCATTTACCCAGTGGGATCAGCAAGGTATAACCTGGAAGAATTTATTTTGGGATGTGGCCAACAGCTTCATATAAGACTTATTCTTATATACAGGCAACACATTTTGAATGAATGTGAGTTTGTTTTAAGCTTCAGGTTTTCCTGAAAATATATAAGTAAGGGTTTTGATTGCAGATGTTTGTCTGGCTTTCTATATGCTTTCCTAGGTGATTTGGACCTTATGGGGAAAAAAACTATACATCAAAAAATATATAAATACCAGGTTTTAAAAGATGTGAAACTGATCAAGTAATGTTAAAATTTCCTGATTATGAAATTATATAGTCTATTTGAACTCGATATGATTTTAAAAATCTTAATGTCATTATCCAGTAAAAGCATGGATATTTAATCACAAAATTATTACTCTGATTCAAGTTTCTTTATTGAGCTCTATTTTGACAGATGTTTTTCCATTTCTTGTCAGATTGCAACTTTTTCTTTTTTTTTGTTTATAATTCATATGGAATGGTTTAAGATTATCTGATTCTTTTTAGATATCAGTATGTTAGGATATATGGAAGTAATACCAACCTTTCCAAGGTAAATATTCCTACTGTCTCATTGAAAATGTATATTATCATTTAAATTTTTAATTTTGATAGATTCAAATACACAAATTGTTTGAATATGTTTTCTGCCTACTCCTGTTGATAAAGAGTGTTTATATATTAGTACACTGAAGTTCTGGAATTAGAGACTTTAAAATATACTTTGGAGTTGTAGTGACTGCATAATTTTAAATTTTAGTAGATTTAGCAAGACTTGCATTAGTTGGTCTCAAACTGCATGAAGCTACTGTTCCATTTATGGCTTATATAAATTACATGACATTGTGCTTTTCCAGTGTGAATGGTGAATGAGGCTATTGTCTCTTGGCTTATGGGAAATATTAGAAGCTTGTAGTTTTACTGCCCAAGTGGACACGTCACTCTGATTTCTGGAAATAATGATCTGAAAGAGAATCAGTTTACATATTAAAAATAAACTGACAGCTACTTCCTTAAACCTGACCATTTTTCTGACTGCTCATGTCTTACCAGGGTTTACATTTCTGATGGGATGATCAAAAGTTTCTAGAGACCATTTAGACTTTAGACTAAATAGAAAAAGACTTTGTTCAGTGTGTGTGGCATGCTTGGGCAAAATTGCATCTTTCCACTTCGTTTCTAATTGGATGACGTTAAAACATTATCTGCATTGGACGACATGAAGAAGCACAGCAAGTGACTGGGGCTATAGACATTTAAAGGCCATTTCAGTCGTGACTAAAAATGCCAGTAAACTTGAGTGCACTACCTGAGTGTCATCTTACTCTCCTTTATTAACATTACTCAGGATGGAATTACTTGGAATGCCTTAAGGAAAACTTCAATACTGCTGTATTGAAAACATTTACAACAAATATGACCAAGGCTTAATATATTTAGTATAGAATTGGTTAAAAAAAAATCACTAGGAAAGAAAATGTTTATAATGGAAAATTAGCTATACAAATCATTCAATATGCCAATCCAAATAAAGGAAGTCCAAATGAGACATTCT
The DNA here is from genome assembly GCF_033118175.1 of Dama dama. Taxonomy (NCBI): domain Eukaryota; kingdom Metazoa; phylum Chordata; class Mammalia; order Artiodactyla; family Cervidae; genus Dama; species Dama dama. The sequence goes on from NC_083706.1 coordinate 34,293,359, forward strand.
GTTTTCTATCAAACTGGCAATGATTAAAGCAATAATACCCAGTAGTGATGAGAGGATCATTAGATAAACACTGATACTCTTCACTGTAAAAGTGTACATATGTAATTACCTCTATTTAGAAATAATTTTAAACCTCCAGAGAAGTTGCAAAAATAACATGAAGAACAGCTGTATACTCTTCACACAGAATCACTTATTGTAAATATCTACCCCATTTGTTTTATCAGTTTTCTTATCTTCTCCTTTCCACTGTCTGTAGACACACACACACACACACACACACACACACACACACACATACTCTTTTTTCCCTGAATCATCTGAAAGTAACTTACATTTATTGGGGCTTCAGGGTTTACTTATTTAATTGAGATTTTTGTTGAGGTATTTGTTGATTCACATGCAGTTTTAATAAATAATACAGAGACAGCCCAGGTATTCTTTACCCAGTTCCTCCCAATGGTGACATCTTGCAAAACTAGAGCACAATATCACAACCAGGATGCTGGTAAAATACACCTCTCTGTGTTAGATTTTCCCAGCTTCACATGTGTTTGTGTCAATGTATGTGTATTTCTCATGATTGCTTAATTTCATCTATGTAAAGCCAGTTATGTATATTATAGCTCAAGTAAGGGGCAAGATTTGTACAGATTTCAAGAATTATAAACCTTTATGCTTTTTTAAAGTGAGGAGTGAACCCAACTTAATAGAAGAACTTACTTTAAGTAATGTAATAGCACTTCGTTGTTTAGGCTCAAGAACATGATCTTTAACCAGACAATGAAACAAGATTATAAGCAGGCTTAAATAAACCAAATTACCATGCTTTTTACTCTGGAAGAATTCAGGCATTCTCTGTGCTATTCCTCATGTCCCTTCCTGAAGAGATTTGCCGTAGAAATACAATTGGGATATAGAGAAAGAAGTTAAGTCTGACTATTGCTAATATTAAGAACATAAGTACCATGTTAAGTTCTCCACCAATTTCAAAATCTCTTCACTAGTTTCTCTTTAATTGTGACTTTTTAGAGGAGTCAGTAGGAATAAAGAGATGTAAGACAGTAGGTTTTTAAAAATTTTTTTATTTTTAATTGGAGGATAATTGCTTTACAATGTTGTGTTGATTTCTGCCTTAAAACAATGTGAATCAGCCATAAGTATACATGTATCCCCTCCTCTTGACGCTTCCTCACCCCTCCACCCCATTCCACCCCTCTAGGTCATCACAGAACACCGGGCAGGTTTTCTAGATTATTTCAGTGATGCATTTGGATTAAATGGTATCTGTAAGGGTTCACATCACATTTAAAACAATTCCTATAAAAGGACTGAGTTCTAAAACTTTCTGATGCAGGATTTAAGTATGTTGCATCTTGCAGTCTATATACTTTGAAAAGAAGAGTGAGTTTCCAATAGAGTTAGCTTGGTTCTCAAAAAGGACCATTGAGTTGGAAGCCAGGTGACCCAGGAGGTCTTTTTGATTTTGCCATCACTGATTATGTGATCTTGGGCAAGTAGTTTAAACATCATAGTTTTTTCACTTGTGAAATGATGGGTTTTGTTCCATAACTGTTAGATTCTTTTCAGGTTATAGAAGTCTATGACTGTCTTTTACTTAAAAAGTATTCTTGTTCTTTTCAATAAAACCCTGAGGCCACAACTGGAGTGACACAGAATTATACTGTGTTTTTTGTAGTTCCTGTTTAGAACCTTAGTAACCCTGTTCAGGATTTTCCATTTTTGTGAGAAAGTTGTTTCAATCCCAGGGATGTGTCTTTGCCAAGTGATCCCTTGAGAAGACAGACAGTGCTTTCCTCCCTCTGTTCTATTCTTAATTTATTTGTTTCTGTTCTCCAGTAAACAGTTAAGTGGATGAAAGTTGGCGTGTCATATGGTTTATGTTGGTTACAAGTGCTTGCCCTGTCCTGGGTTCCTTTTCTGTACAACATGATGGACTCCTAAGAACTGGAATGCATTAAGCTCTTGGTTGCCATTTGCAGCTCTTGTCTAATAGGATTGTAAGCAGCTTTTGTAAAATAGCTTCAGGAGTGAACATGGAACTCTTAAGTGTCAGCACCTTTTATAGCAAAAGAAAGTTGCATGAGCACGTGAAATAGACACCATGAAATTGAGTGTCACCAAACTAATGAACGTCATTCCCTGAGTGTTGTTTAGAAGACCTGGGAACGTAAGAGAAGGGCACTATTCACTAATAGTGTCCTGAAACTGATAAAGGAGGATTGTCATGTACCACAAAGGCTGAGAAGCTTCAGCTCTCCTGGACTAATATTCCTTCTGTTAATGTCTATGAGGCTACCATCCAGGCTTTTCTGGTTTGCCCATGTGTTTCTCTGGGCCTCAGTTTTCTCCTCCATAAAATGAGGAGGTTAGACTTTATCTCTGACCCTTCCAGCTCTAAACTTCTTTGAATATATGATTGTTCTTTAGTCTCAGAAGTACACTCATCCATGCTCAGCATGAATGGGAAACACCTCATATATCCAGCATCAATGGGAAACGGGCCCTTTTTCCAAATAAGAGAACTTTCCATGGAACAAAGATTTACTGGCCACCCTTTTCAAAACTCTTGTTAAGTTCCATGCAATGTTAATCTAGTTCTTTCTGTAATATTCTATTTACAGAAGAGAAAATAGGTTCAGAATTTAAAGTACTTGCCCCTTCAAAGCACACAGTAGACAGAGGTACCAGGATGTAACTCTGTGCTATTCCAGAGTTCACATCCATTATAATTTTGTTATTATTAATGACTCACTGGGATTTCCCAAGTGTCACAGTGATAAGGAATCCACCTGCCAATGCAGGAGATGCAAGAGACATGGGTTTGATCCCTGGGTTGGGAAGATCCCCTGGAAAAGGAATTGGCAACCAGCTCCAGCATTCTTGCCTGGAAATCCCCATGGACAGGGGAAGCTGACGGACTCAGTCCAGGGGGTCACAAAGAGTCGGACACAACTGAGCGACTGAGCGCGGCAAATGACTCTAGAACATCTTGCTTCTCATGTAAGCAGTAACGCTACTTTTAATTTCAAATATTTTGGATGGATGTATTTGAAAATATACCTTCCATGCAAAAATACTTTTAAAATTAATATTTAAAAAATTTTATTGGTACAGTTGATTTACAATGTTGTGCAAAAGTACTATGTAGCTGTTTTCTTGTGTAGAGTTTCTGCTAAGAGCTGTATGATGCTGGGGTGTCTAGTTTGGTGTGTACAAAATAACATGAACAGAATCAGATACTATTTTAAATTTCTTCTTTCATGGCATACTTGAATATTCTATTTCATCTCTGTTCCAAGGAGATCCCAGAAATAGCTACAAAGTCAATAGTTTGGTGTTGGTTTATAATATTGATCCTATTGTCTGTTCTTGGTAAAGTCCTTTTTTTTCTTACTTCACTGTTGACAAAATAACCACATTTATATTAGAATGCTCAGGATGATAGTAACAGTAAAAATAGCTAATATTATTGAACACTTGGGCTTCCCTGGTGGCCTAGCAGTAAAGAATCTGCCTGCCAGTGCAGGAGACACAGGTTTGATCCCTGGGTTGGGAAGATCCCCTGGAGAAGGGAATGGCTACCCACTCCAGTATTCTTGCCTTGGAAATCCCATGGACAGAGGAGCCTGCTGGGCCACAGTCCAGGGGGGTCATAAAAGAGTCGGACACGTCTTAGTGACTAAACAACAACAACAACCCTGAGCACTCGCTGAATGTTAGACACGTTTCTTAAAAGACATGATTTGATTTAATCATCCGCCAGCTTCATGGACTAGATTGTATTGATGTTCCTATTTTACAGGTGAAAACTAGGAGGTACAAGGTGGTCAAGTCAATTTTCCAAGGATTACCTAGTTCATCAGTAGCAAACTCAGGTCTGTCTGACTCCAGAATTTATTCTCTCTTTGCAACTTAAATAGTCTCTACTTAACAGTCTCTCAGAGAAGTTAGAAGGGCAGGCTTGAGGCAAGTGCAAGAATCAGTTTAATGTCTAATTTTTATTGTTCAAGTATTTCTGTTACCACTTTCTGGTTTTCTATTTATTATACATTTTTTTCCAGATAAGCAACCTGCAGGTGAAGAAGTATGTTACTGTGACTCCAAAGCATTGTATTAGTTGCTCCTGTTTTTAGAAATACAATGATTCTTAACTATCACTTATAATTAAAGTAACTCTGGGGATTTTAAGATCTGGAGGTTTCTTCCTGCCACTCACCTTTCTTCCTGCCTCATGACTCTCCTGCTCACCAGTTCATTCATGGTTCCTTTTTGTGACTGCCTTTCACACCCACTGCCCCCTTCAGTGGTTTGCCTCTTTTGATAGGGCTAAGTCAATGGAAGGAAGCATGCCACTGTCTTCAGCCAAGATAATATGGATGTTCCCATCTAAATCATTAAGTATAATTTTGAGTTTAGAGATAAGACTACTGTACAGAGAACTGAGGGTCTTCAAAGCACCACCCCTCCATTTAATGTCATTTATTAGGTTCTACAATACTTGGTATTTACTAGCCACTTAAAAACATTGATAACTGTTAATATATATAATTTTAGAACTGACAGTACTAATTAAGTTAAGCTTCAGTACTTAATTTTAGAGTAAAGAAGAAAGTTTGGGCGCTTTGATTTTAATAGTTCCACTTGTAAAGCAGCAGATATTATAAAATGAAAACATTTCCTTAGAGTTTAAATTTCTGGGAGATTATAGAAGAGGTTGATAAAAGCATCCTCTTGGTACTCAGATGGGCACGTGACTGATGATGCTGAAGATTGATGCTAGAATTGTTTTTTTTTTTAAATAAGTGATTTTTTTCCTTGAATTATCAGAATACTTCCCCATCTTTTTGCAGGAGTCATCTACTATATATCTCTGATAAGGAAAGTGTCACCAAGTAGCAAATAAAATGCATGGGTTTTTTTTCTTTTACCTAATTAGCTTAAAGGGGAATCCTTAGTTTATCATCTAAAAGGCTTCTTTTCTTCCTTGGAAGCAAGGCTGGGAAAGGTTCTTTTCAGTCCCTGCTAGAAACCTCCGTTTTTTGACTGAATGTTTTACTTGAGTGTTCTCATGGTTGCTTTCTTCCGTGGCAGGATGTTTCACTCAGGCCGCATGTGGAGCTGTCATTGGAAGTGGAAGCCAAGTTCTCTTTTGTTCTTATTTGCTTTGTGTCTTGTGTATGCTCCTGTCTCAGGTAAGTAGGACTCTTTTTCTTTCAAACTCTGTATTTAATAATGATGACATTGCCGGTAGTGTGAGTGTGCGTTTTATTTGCTGACTTTTTCTGTCCTTACAGGCTTTAGTGGCCTCTCATTCCTCTTGAATTATGTGTGAATTCTATTACTTTGATTATTGTTTTATTTTCTTTGATCTTTGCTACATTGCTTTTAGTTTTATTTATTTATCTAGCCCATATTGAGTGATAAGATAGCCACATACCTGACATTGAAAGTATGCTGTTTCCTACAAGTGAATAAATAAACAGCACTTAACTATTTTCAAGTTTTCATTCAGTTCTTTACGAAAAGTAGAGACTTTGTTATTATTCTGATTTTATTGCCATGTATGAGATAGGAATTTGGAATTAAGTTTTTAGACCATGAAGTAGTTGCCTCAAAATGATGTGACAAAGTTTATTTTAATTACAGTACTTTTGGAATGAAGATATTTAATTTTTTAAATGAGCACAGTTTTTTTCTCAACTAACAAGGCCTTTTTAGCTGTTATTGAAAGCCAAATTTTCTATCAACAGTAGTTATGTGAATGAGCCAATAGGAACCTGAAGAATGATCTTTAAAAGTTACCTGATTTTGTTGCTTGAGCAAACTGAATTTCACTTGTGCCCATTTTGTTTTACTTTTTTTTTTTACAGCTATATTTATTCAGCTTATTATATTTTCCTTTAGAATGAAATCATTACCATGAAGTCTTATATACTGATTACTTGGAATTTACTCATGATTTTATACATTCCATATTTATAATATACCTGTATGTTATTATAAATAATACATATAACAAATCATGGAAATAGATTGTTAAAATTGCTTATTCATAGGTCAAGATATTCAACTAGTATTTAATATATAAAATACTTTTTTCCCAAGCCATCAAGTATTTTAAGAGTTTCAGCTACTTAGTTGGAAAATCCCTGGTACTTAATGTTTAATTGCTTCAAAACAGAACTGAACTTTGAGTGGTTTTTTTTTGGTATATTTGTTTCAATTTCACTAGAAAGTTTATTTTTCTGTTACTTTCATTGTCAGAAAGAGGAAGCACACTTGTAAAGAGATCTGAAAATTGTATATATGTTGGATTCTATCATGTACAGTCAAACTATTTCTTGACTTTTCAAAAGTGCTTCTCCAAGAGTCAATTACATGATGTAAGATGAATTATGAGATTAAAATTAGTTGAGGTCTATTTACTTTCATTTTGTTAGGTCATGGCATTTGTAAATTTTCAAGCTTTCTTCAAAAATTAAATTGGGAGTTTTTATTTTAGATGTCAGTATGTTAATTGATATGTGCACATTCATTATTTTTATCATGTGAATAAATTACATGAAACCCATGTTTTTAGACTAAACAAATAAGGTCAGCTGAGCTGAGACCAGGGTGGGGCAGGGGAAGCACCTGGGATGTAAGATTTCAGGAGGCTCTCGTTCTCAAGGGTATGGGAATCAGAGTACTTAAATGTGTTTTTAAGTTACTGTCTGACACAAGAAATCTTTTGAAGAAATTTCTCTTATTACTCCACATGGTGTGTGCATCACCTAAGGCTTTGTGACAGATAGTTACCTGTGTTTACTCATGAAGCCAGAATATTTTGTATCTGTATGTCTTACACGTAATTCACTTAAAATGCCACCGCCTTCCACGTGAATAGCTGAACTCACAGAAGTACTTTAGGGGCTATTATTGGCATTTTTATATAAAATTTTCGCCTTATAAGTAACTCAGAGGGTTCATGAAAATAATGCATGTTAAAACTACTATCAATATATCTAATTTTCAGAGTCTTATCTTTAAATCATGGTGTAATATCGCTATATTTTTAAAGAACATCAGTGCTTAACTGTGATTTTTGTCTCTGTATAGGAACTCTGACTTTTTTCACTTCTGTGGATGACCCCTGGATGATCTCATTGAGTCCAGTGGTTTTAAGTGGCATCTTGATGCCGGTGTCTTCTCAGTATTTATCTCTGGCCAGAGCCCCTTTCTGGACCCTGGAATTACCTCTTGGGTGGCCTGTCCTCAGACACTTGGATGTGTAATAGGCCTCAAACTTCACATGTGTGAACAAGATTCTTGATTCCTACCTCCTATCTCCAAATCTGCTTCACTCACATGCATTCCAGTGATCCTCAGTTCAGTTCAGTCGCTCAGTCGTGACCAACTCTTTGCGACCCCTTGGACTGCAGCACATCAGGCTTCCCTGTCTGTCACCAACTCCCAGAGCTTGCTCAAACTCATGTCCATCGGGTCAGTGATGCCATCCAACCATCTCATCCTCTGTCATCCCTTTCTCCTCCTGGCTTCAATCTTTCCCAGTACCTCCTCCTTCCTGCTGTTCTCTCCTAAACTCACTGTTTTTTAGGCACATGTTCTTTCTATTCCTTGACTGGGCTTTCAGTACCCTCTTCTCCCTAATCTTGGTTCTTTCTTGATACTCAGGTCTTAATTATTACCATCTCAGATAAGCCTGCTTATCCCCCAATTCAGAGGAGCCTTGTGGTCACTCTCATTTTACCTTTAGTGATCATCTGTTGATTTTGGTTACTCTTCTGCTTGTTAATGTTTTGTTAATTTGACTGCTATAGCTGGATTGGAGGATTGGCAAAACCTCTTTGTTTTTTTAAAAACCTCTTGATTGTTAAGATTGACACCTAGTTCAGATGATTAAAAATTAGGATCCTATAGTTTGATTCTGATAATATCCACACTTTACCTCATCACGTAGAACTACAACGTTGAGTCTTCTAGGCAAGTTAACGTTTGTAGTTTTGTGGACATTTACAAAGCAAATAGCATACAAGGTTTATGCCCTTCAGGATTTTAAAAAGTAATAAAGAAAAAGAATGCCTTGTCTTTTGACAGCTGATGAATATAATTTTTAAGAATTACAGCAGTATGACCTTTGAATATTTAAACTGGCCCCACAGAAGTACAAATTACAAAATGTGATTGTTTTTTACCCACTAGCTTGACAATATTTAGAAAGGCTGGTAACATCCAGTATTATCAAAGTTTGGGTAAAAGGCATGCACTAACATGGTGGCTCTATCTTTTGGGATAAAACATGGAATGATACACATCAGGTTTTAAAATGGATTATTACAGGGGCATAAAATGGATTATTTTAGGGTGGGAGTGAGAAGCGGGAAAGTGATGGAACTTCACACAACTACAAATTGCAAATTGCCTTGTTACAGTGAGCATGTATTACTTTAGTAATTTGGGGAAACAAAAAATCTTGATGAAATTCTTTGGTGTTAAAAAAAAACGCATTAAAATATTGGCCAGAGAGACTGTTGACGTGTATGAATATTACACTTTTCTGTTAATCACGACCGTTACTCTAGCTCTTCCTTCACTCGATAAGAATCTCCAAATGGTGTTTCAAATAAGAACCTCTTTTTATGTAGCGTGACACATACAACTCTGAAGATGAATGATGATATCTCAAGCAGACAGAAGGTTGTGGCTTCAAACAGAGTGGGAAACAAACAGCCCAGAGCCAATGAATTCCTTAGCAACCAGGAGGCTGTTTCCACACAGATAGCCTTAGTCACGCGCCGAGGGAGGAGCCTCCCTTCACTCCTGAAAATTGATGACATCAGCAGATTATTTCAACCCTCAGTGCTATGCTGATTTCTACGATAGGGCAACAGCTAAAAGGGAAATGTTTCCGAAAGTACAGACCTGAATTGTGTACTTTCTAGCCCAGAGCACTGCACGGTTCTGGAAGGCAGATGATTGAGCTAAAGAAATCTTGTGCTTCTTTGAATTTGTTTGTATGTTCATTTTTCTCATGATCATAAATTTTGCAATCTGTGATGGAGCGTTAGACATCTTTTATACATGTTTTGTATTTGCTCAACAGGCTTTCCAATGCAGAGAAAAAAAATCTTTTTACAAATCTAGTTTTTTTTTTTTCCTAGCCATTTTAGTATGAATATGTCATTAATTCACTGAAGAAGGAAATGACAACCCACTCTAGTTTCTTTGCATTAATTACTAAACAAGTATATCTGGAAGGTCAGAAATAGGGATCTACTTGTGTTAACTATTCTTATCAAGTGAAGAAAGAGCCAGAGTAATGCTTAAGTGACTAACAGAAAATTACATGATGATAAACGTTTGTGGGTTTTTTCCTTCAGTCAGGGTCAAAGTGCTCCAAGTTACTGTCTGAGGCTTTCAGCTAAAAGGCTGTGTTCCCATTCTACACTTCAGTTTAGAAGAGCCAGTGTGACTGAATAAGCAAACCTCAGAAAGTTGTATGTAGAAGTCTCTTTGATGCATCTTCCCTGTAGATAATTTCCCTCATATTGCTGTGAAATGATCTGGATTTGCTGTAGGTAAATGTGAAATCTTACATTGGGGTCATAAAGTCAATTACATAAATGTGGAATGGGGGTGACTCATCTTATCACCAGGGTGACAAGATCAAGTGACTCAGCGGTGTGACGGGCCTCCAGTGACACCGACACCGCTTAGGAATCAAGCGTCAGGAAGGGGAGGGTACTGTACGGAGTCCTCCCTTCACTGGTCAGGTCACGTTTGTCTCCAGGCTTGGCTGTCATCCTTTAGAGAGGGTTGGTACACAGTTTGTAGACCAGGCAGATCAGGCTGGTGATGGGTCTCTAGTAATCTGAGGAATGTTTTAGAGCATCTGTCTCCACCGTGTTAATGTGAGGCTTCTCTGGGGCTGGGCTGCAGCTGTGGACTCAGTCCTTAGAGTCAGCCACCACAGCATTGCTTTGGTTTAACAACTTGGTCTTTTTGAAAGAGGAAAAGTCTTACTGAATTAAAATTTTAAAAAATGATTTAAATGGTACATTTACTTTGGAATAGTGAAGTCAGTAGGAATGAAATGGTGGTCTTTGGATAGAGTGGTCATGTGGAAGTGATAACACACTCAGTCTAAATATTTTTGGGTTGATGTTTCAAGTACCAAATGGCTTTTAGTAATCGGTTGCCAAAAGATAAAACCAGCTGTCCTTTGAAATTGCCATCACTGGCGATGAAGAAGGAACGCAGAAGGAATCTTAATATTGAAGAGGAATTTGTACTAAAAACGATGAAGGCCTCCTCAGTCTCCAGTTTAATCATGGAGTGAGTGTGTGTGTATAGTCATTTTTTTTTAATCTTTCACACCCCACTTTGGTAGCCATAAATTTGTTTTCCATGGTTGTGAATCTGTCTCTGTTTTGTAAGTAAGTTCATCAGAACTGCTTTTTGTTATTGTTGTTCAGCTGCCAAGTCATATGTGACTCTGCGACCCCATGAACTGCAGCGCGCCAGGCTTCCCTGTCCTTCATCATCTCCCAGAGTTTGTTCACACTCATGTCCATTGAGTTGGTGATGCCATCCAAGCATCTCATCCTCTTAGGTCCCACGTATAAGTAATATCATATGGTATTTGTCTTTCTCTATCTGATTTACTTCACTTAGTAAGATAATCTCTAGGTCCATCCATTTTGCTGCAGAGAGGGTCTTTTTTTTTTTGATATACACATCATTTTAACAGTTACCTCAAAACGTTCGTCTGTGTATATTTTCTTTCAATTTTAGTAGGTAAGTTTTATACACAGTGAGAGATTAGGAAGGTAACTTTCTTAGATAAGATAAATTTTGGAACTCTAGGCTTTGGCAGGTACGGAATTTCCTGTCACTTTCAAATGAATAATTCTTTATGGAGTTTTCCTTTTACTTTCAACAAGAAAAATTATTTTATTTTCCTTTTATTTTCACTCTTCTAAGATGCAGTATAATAGTATTTAGTAAGTAAAGAATGTGGAAAAGAACAAAATGGAAAAGAGCCAACAAGAGAGGGAAAAAGAAA